>NC_138313.1:45320000-45920000 GCF_965601325.2 Salmo salar
TGTGTGTGTATATATAATATGCAGGTGTGTGTGTGTATATATATATGCAGGTGTGTGTGTGTATATATATATATATGCAGGTGTGTGTGTATATATATATGCAGGTGTGTGTGTATATATATATATGCAGGTGTGTGTGTGTATATATATGCAGGTGTGTGTGTATATATATATATATGCAGGTGTGTGTGTGTATATATATATATATGCAGGTGTGTGTGTGTGTGTATATATATATATATGCAGGTGTGTGTGTATATATATATGCAGGTGTGTGTGTGTATATATATATATGCAGGTGTGTGTGTGTATATATATATATATATGCAGGTGTGTGTGTATATATATATGCAGGTGTGTGTGTATATATATATATGCAGGTGTGTGTGTGTATATATATGGAGGTGTGTGTGTATATATATATATATGCAGGTGTGTGTGTGTATATATATATATATGCAGGTGTGTGTGTGTATATATATATATGCAGGTGTGTGTGTGTGTGTATATATATATATATGCAGGTGTGTGTGTGTGTGTGTGTGTGTGTGTGTATATATATATATATGCAGGTGTGTGTGTGTATATATATATGCAGGTGTGTGTGTATATATATATATGCAGGTGTGTGTGTGTGTATATATATATATATGCAGGTGTGTGTGTGTGTGTATATATATATATATATGCAGGTGTGTGTGTGTGTGTGTATATATGCAGGTGTGTGTGTGTGTATATATATATATATGCAGGTGTGTGTGTATATATATATATGCAGGTGTGTGTGTGTGTATATATATATATACATGCAGGTGTGTGTGTGTGTGTAAGTGTATATATATATATATATATACAGGTATGTGTAAGTGAGTGCTGTGTTTTTTTGCTTTGTCTTTGTTGTTGTATCTCTTAATATGGGTGAAAATTGTGAAACTCCAATAAAATACTGTTACAAAAAAAATATATATATATATAATAATTCACGTAGATTCCACGTCAAAATACATTGACAAATGACATTGAAACAACATTGATTCGATCAGTTTGTGCCCAGGGGTTAGCTTGGGCACAACGAAAATACACATCCATGATGTGAGACTGCTGTTAACCTACACTTCACACTATATACCAATGCAACTCTTATCAACTTATTCAATAATGTTGGTTTTATCTTATAGTTTTATGACTTCTAAATAGGATCAATCATATCAGTTCTGGCAGGCTAAGCTTTGGCAAAGTTTCAATTAAAATATTGGCAGGTCCGAACTTTGGCAAATACTTGTGATGACACTGCCTGGACTTTGGCAAACAAGGAAGATGGAAGTATACGGGAAGAACGGGTGGATCACACGTGTGGCTCTACCTGAGTGTGATTGACCAACCAACCTCTCCCATCCCCCTCGACCTCTATCTTTAACAGTCAATATTTTACTTCATGATATTCACTGAAGTAAGCTTGATAACCTATGTTAGCATAATTTAAAGATAACAACATTTTATTATTTGCCTGTTTTTAGCCATTGTGTTTTAGTTGATAGAGTTCTGTGTGCTTTTGACCTTATAGCTTACTAACCAAATCTGGAACCAACAGGACCCTGAACAGCTTCTACACCCAAGCCATAAGACTGTTAAATAGTTAGTTAAATAGTTAACCAATAGCTACCTTCAATCCTACAACTATTGTATGCAGTAATCATGCGCCTATGAAATGGAAAGGAGGATACGATTGAATGCATTCAACTGAAATGTGTCTTCCGCATTTAATCCAACCCCTCTGAATCAGACAGGTGTGGAGGGCTGCCTTAATCACGAGCCTTAGTTATACTGTTAGCACTGAGGCAGTTTGCCCTAGTAGGAAGTCCAGCTCAAACAGAAATATCACAGTCATGTCTACTGCTGATAAGCCTCCCAGTAAAGACTTAAAAACAATCAAGAATCCCAGAAAACATATTAAATATGGAATCATGTATTAACCAAAAAAGTGTCATACAAATCAAAATACTGTATATTTTATATTTGAGATTCTTAAAAGTGACAGCTTCGCACACTTCATGAGGTAGTCACCTGGAATGAATTTCAATTAACAGGTGTGCCTTGTTAAAAGTTAATTTGTGGAATTTCTTTCCTTCTTAATGCGTTTGAGCCAATCAGTTGTGTTGTGACAAGGTAGGAGTGGTATACAGAAGATAGCCCTATTTGGTAAAAGACCAAGTCCATATTATGGCAAGAACAGCTCAAATAAGCAAAGAGAAATGACAGTCCATCATTACTTTTAGACATGAAGGTCAGTCAGTACAAAAAACATCAAGTGCTATGATGAAACTGGCTCTCATAAGGACCACAACAGGAAAGGAAGACCCAGAGTTACCTCTGCTGCAGAGGATAAGTTCATTAGAGTTACTAGCCTCAGAAATTACAGCCAAATAAACAGACACATCTCAACATCAAGAGGAGACTACGTGAATCAGGCCTTCATGGTCGAATTGCTGCAAAGAAACCACTACTAAAGGACACCAATAATAAGAAGAGACTTGCTTGGGCCAAGAAACACGAGCAATGGACATTAGACCGGAGTCCAAATTTGAGATTTTTGTTCAAACTGCCCTGTCTTTGTGAGACGCAGAGTAGGTGAACGGATGATTTTCGCATGTGTGGTTCCCACCGTGAAGCATGGAGGAGGAGGTGCAATGGTGTGGGGGTGCTTTACTGGTGACACTGTCTGTGATTTATTTTGAATTCGAGGCACACTTAACCAGCATGGCTACCACAGCAATACGCCATCCCATCTGGTTTGCGCTTTTATTTATTTTTCAACAGGATAATGACCCAACACACCTCCAGGCTGTGTAAGGCTATTTGACCAAGAAGGAGAGTGATGGAGAGATGCATCAGATGACCTGGCCTCCACAATCACCCAACCTCACCCAATTGAGATAGTTAGGGATGGGTTGGACCGCAGAGTGAAGGAAAAGCAGCCAACAAGTGCTCAGCATATGTGGAAACTCCTTCAAGACTGTTGGAAAAGCATTCCAGGTGAAGTTGGTTGACAGAATGCTAAGAGTGTTCAAAGCTGTCATCAAGACAAAGGGTGGCAACTTAGAAGAATATGACATATGTTTTGATTTGTTTAACAGTTTCTTGGCTACTACGTGATTCCATATGTCATTTCATAGTTTTGATGTCTTCATTATTATTCTACAATGTAGAAAATAGTTTAAAAAAATTAAGAAAAACCCTTGAATGAGTAGGTGTCCAAACTTTTGACTGATACTATATGTAGCCTAAGAAACCAGGTTCATGAAATCAATAACTTGTTAGTAACAGATAACATTCATATACTGACCATCTCTGAAACAAATTGAATTAATACTTTTGATGATACAGCGGTAGCAATGCATGGTTTCAACTATCAGAAGAGACAAGAATGCCAATGGTGGAGGTGTTGCTCTGTATGTTCAGAGTCATATTCCTGTGATGTTTAGAGGGAATCTCATGTCAAATGCTGTTGCGGAAATATGGCTACAGGTTCATCTGCCACACCTACTTTTTAAAAATATTTTTATTTGTTTAACTAGGCAAGTCAGTTAAAAACAAATTCTTATTTACAATGACGGTCTAGGAACAGTGGGTTAACTGCCTTGTTCAGGGGCAGAACAACAGATTTTTATCTTGTCATCTCAGGGATTTGATCTAGCAACCTTTCAGTTACTGGCCCAATGCTCTAACCACTAGGCTACCTGCCACCACACCTAAAGCTCATTCTTGTGGGAAGCTGCTATAGTCCACCAAGTGTTAACAATCAGTAGCTAGATAATATGTTTGAAATGCTTGATAATGTATGTGATATCAACAGAGAGGTATATTTTATGGGTGACCTAAGTATGTGATATCAACAGAGAGGTACATTTTATGGGTGACCTAAATATTGACTGGCTTTCATCAAGCTGCCCACTCAAGAAAAAGCTTCAAACTGTAAGCAGTGCCTGCAACCTGGTTCAGGTTATCAGTCTACCAGTACATTTTCAAACAGCACAGGAATGAAATCATCAACATGTATTGATCACATCTTTACTATTGCTGCAGAAATCTGCTCTAAAGCAGTATCAAAATCCATCGGCTGTAGTGATCGTAATATAGTAGCCATATCTAGGTGTCACGTCCTGACAAGCAGAGGGCGTATTGCTTAGTCTTGGTCAGGATGTGGCAGGTGGTTTGTTTGTTTAATGTTGTGTTGGTGATTGGGACTTCCAATTGAAGGCAGGTGTGTATAGTTGCCTTTGATTGGAAGTCCTATATAGGTGTGTGTGTTTGTCTTTGGGGTTGTGGGGAATTGTTTTTGCACTGCGTTTTTGGATAGCCTGCAAAACTGTTGTTGATCGTGAGTACCGTTTATTGTTTTGTTTTTCCCTGTGGATGCTTTTCATTTTCCAATTAAAAGAATGAGTATCCACATACCCGCTGCGCCTTGGTCCTTCTCTCTCCCATGCGACATATTCGCCGACGAGTACGACATATTCTGTGACACTAGGACAACCAATGGTCCAAAGGCTGGGACTAATGTAGTCTATACTAAGACTGTCCATGAGAATCAAAATAGATTTAGATCAGGTTTGCAATGAATAACTTCAATGAGACCCCCTCTCACCTGTAGAGGGGGAAGGAAAGAACTAGTGGGGGGATTAACAAGTCATGTCCTTGCCTCCCTCTCCCAACTCACCAAAGGAATGTGTTTTGTCTCAACAGACCCTTTTTCCCGCTGAAACTCTAACACGTTCAAAAGCAAATACTGGAACAATATTTCTAACGTAGAACGTGGTGAATGGTCAGAGGCGATCTATAGAACACAAATTATGTTTGTTATTTTGTGATGTCATTAGAAATGTTATAAAGGAAATACTGTAACTTGGAAAGTATACCTACTACATGGATGAAGTTTCCTTACTATGGGTTGTGCATGTAATATAGAAAATTATGAAAGTGTCTTTGAGAGGGATGTGATTTGAGAAGTTATATGAGATAAATGTTTTCCATAACTTTGCACAGTGAGTAATCACTGCCTCGGAGTGAGGCCAGGGAGAATGCCATCCTGCTGGAACCACCCCTTTCGAGCAAAAGGTATAAATAATGGGTTAAGAAAAAACCCCACATTGAACCAGAAAACATGTGTAGCGGAAGTTACACATTTAAAATGGTTTGAACTTTTAAATCTCAACACGAGGTGGAGACGACAATCACTGGTACGGCTGATTAGCTGTCCTAAGTAAGCCATCTTCGAAAGCGAATTTAAGTAGGACCGTCCTGTTGCTCTGCTCAAACCATCGTATTACGCTACTCTCATCACCCCTCTGGGGAACCACCGATACGGCTGGCAAGCCTATCTTCAAAGAAGCATCTTCAAGAGTGAATGGAAGGAAAAACAACTCTGTAGTTCTGTTCAGGACTGCACGACAAGTCACCGGATACCGGACAACTACAAAGAAGGACAACAGGAGAATTATTATTATTTGACCCTGCTGGCCATCTATGAACATTTGAACATCTTGACCATGTTCTGTTATAATCTCCACCCGGCACAGCCAGAAGAGGACTGGCCACCCCGCATAGCCTGAGTCCTCTCAAGGTTTCTTCCTAGGTTCTGTCCTTTATAGGGAGTTTTTCCTAGCCACCGTGCTTCTACATCTGCATTGCTTGCAGTTTTGGGTTTTAGGCTGGGTTTCTGTACAGCACTTTGAGACATCAGCTGATGTAAGAAGGGCTTTATAAATAAATTTGATTGATTGATCGATCGATCGATTGAGAAGAGTTGTTTGAACCATTCCGGGCCATCAGGGCCTTACAAGCATGCCGCAACAAGGCCCAACCCCCTTTTACCAATAAGTATGCACCCATCATGAAAATGACTGTAAAACTGTTAAATATCCGTGGATTGATGAGGAATTGAAAAATTGTATGGTTGAGAGGGATGAGGCAAAAGGAATGACAAATAAGTTTGGCTGCACAGCCTATTGGCAAACGTACAGTAAATTGAGAAATCATGTGACTAAACTAAACAAAAATAAGAAGAAACTGTACTATGAAACAAAGATACATTATATAAAGAATGACAGCAAAAAGCTTTGGAGTACCTTAAATGAAGTTTTGGGCAAAAAAGCAAACTCGGCTCCATCATTCATTGAAATAGATGGCTCGTTCATCACAAACCCACTGATATTGCCAACTACTTGAATGATTTTTCATCTGCAAAATTAGCAAATTCAGGCATGACATGCCAACAACAAATTCTGAACCTGCACTACCATGCATAACTGACCGAATTATGAAAGACAAGCATTGTAATTTTGAGTGTGGAAGAGGTGAAACAATGATTGTTGTATATCAACAATGACAAGCCACCTGGGTCTGACAACATGGATGGAAAATTACTGAGGATGATAGCGGACAATATTACCACTCCTATTTGCCATTCCTTCAATCTAAGTCTACAGGAAAGTGTGTTCCCTCTGGCCTGGAGGGAAGCTAAAGTCATTCCGCTACCCAAGAATAGCAAAGAACCTTTACTGGCTCAACTTATGGGAAACAATTGTTTGACCAGATACAATGCTATTTCACATAGACAAATTAACAACAGATTTTCAGCATTTTTGTAGGGAAGGGCGTTCAACATGCAGTTTTGTTAGATTTCAGTGCAGCTTTTGATATTATCGATCATAATTTGCTGTATGTGTTATGGCTTTATATCCACTGCTATATTGTGGATAGACAGTTACCTGTCTAACAGAACACAGAGGGTGTTCTTTGATGGAAGCCTCTCCAACATAATCCATGTAGAATCAGGAATTCCCCAGGGCACCTTACTTTTTCAATCTTTATCAATGGCCTGCCACTGGCTCATGGTAAAGCCAGTGTGTCTATGTATGCCGATGACTCAACACTATACAGGTCAGCTACCACAGCAAGTGAAATCACTGCAACACTTAAAGAGCTGAAGTCAATTTCAAAATTGGTGGAGTGAAATAAGTTAATCCTAAATATATTAAAAAAAAACTAAAAGCATTGTATTTGGGACAAATCATTCACTAAACCTCAACTAAATATTGGAATGAATAATGTGGAAATTGAGCAAGTTGAGGAGACTGAACAGCTTGGAGTAACCCTGCAGTTGTAAACTGTCATCGTCAAAACGTATTGATGCAACAGTAGCTAAGATGGGTACAGGTCTGTTGATAATAAAGCTCTGCCTTCTTAACAGCACTATCAACAAGGCTGGTCCTACAGGCTCTAGTTTTGTTGCACTTGACCAGTGGAGGCTCCTCAGAGGAGGAAGGGGAGGACCATCCATTTTTATAAAAATAAAAATAGTTAAACATTAAAAAAGTTATCCTTTTTAGATAAAACTATACTAAATATATTCCTGTCACCAAATAATTGATTCAAATACACTGTTTTGCAATGAAGGTCTACAGTAGCCTCAACAGCACTCTATAGGGTAGCACCATGGTGTAGCCGGAGGACAGCTAGTTTCCGTCCATACATTGACTTCAATGCAAAACCTAGGAGGCTCATGGTTCTCACCCCCTTCCATAGACTTACATAGTAATCATGACAACTTCCAGAGGACATCCTCCAACCTATTAGAGCTCTTGCAGCATGCACAGACATGTTGTCCACTCAATCAAAGGATCAGAGAATGAATCTAGTACTGAAAGCATAAGCTACACCTAGCTAGAACTGCAGTGCAGTGCATAACATGTGGTGAGTAGTTGACTGAAAGATAAAGACAATAGTTGAACACTTTTGAACAAATTAATTTCTTCAAAATGGAGAAGCAAGAGAGCGAGAGACTTACTTAGCTAGGAATGCAGCTAGCTAGTTTAGCCTGCTCAAACACCCGACTCAAACAGAGGGATGCTATGTTAGCTAGCTGGCCATGGCTGTCCAACACTGGAAATCTTTCAAGTCAAGGTAAGCTTTTGGTTTTATTAATTTATTGCCACCAGGGCATGGTGACAATAATGTAGGCTGTGTGTAGCGGTTAGCGGTTATGATAAGAAGGTTTGTCTAGGAAAGTTTTCCCTGGTCACAGACAGGTGTGTTGTGCACTGAAGTCCACAAGTGAAGGGAAAAGGTGAGAAAAGGAGAGCTTGTAGATGCAAGAAGGAATACAACAAGCAAAGTGATCATGCTGTTTGTATGTGGCTGCTATGAAAGTGAACTGTGTTTGCGTGTGATCAGGTGTGTCTTAATTCCACCGATTCTAAAAAAATATATACATACATACATATTAATAAATACAGAAAAAAAAGAAAAAAAGAACCGAAAGTCCCTTGAACCCAATCTGACACAAAGAGAATATTCATATGGGAGACGAGCCTATACACAATCTATATACACAATATATACACAATCTATATACACACCATTTATCACATAGAAGCTAAGTATTTTTTTTAAACAATTTAATTATAGGTAGCGTTTTTTCTTTTATTCCAGCCTTTATCTAAATATTCTGCAAACGGAAATACACAATGGACAAAAAAACATTTCAATTTCTCCCCATCACTCAGCCACCTAATGCCAGAGTATATCTGGTGTGCTTTCTGGAATAAGAGCAAGTGTATATAGAGGTAGAAAGGGCAATAGAGGATAAAATGAGTTTCATTCTCTATTTCTTCAAGGTCACAATAGTTACATAATCTTTCCTCTTCCATTTCACCACAATACCGACCTGTTTCAATACACAGATACAATATCCCTGATCTGACCTGTTTCAATACGCAGATACAATATCCCTGATCTGACCTGTTTCAATACACAGAGGCAATATCCCTGATCTGACCTGTTTCAATACACAGAGGCAATATCCCTGATCTGACCTGTTTCAATACACAGAGGCAATATCCCTGATCTGACCTGTTTCAATACACAGAGGCAATATCCCTGATCTGACCTGTTTCAGAACGCAGTGGCAATGTCCCTGATCTGACCTGTTTCAATACACAGAGGCAATATCCCTGATCTGACCTGTTTCAATACACAGAGGCAATATCCCTGATCTGACCTGTTTCAATACACAGAGGCAATATCCCTGATCTGACCTGTTTCAATACACAGAGGCAATATCCCTGATCTGACCTGTTTCAGAACGCAGAGGCAATATCCCTGATCTGACCTGTTTCAGAACGCAGTGGCAATGTCCCTGATCTGACCTGTTTCAGAACGCAGAGGCAATATCCCTGATCTGACCTGTTTCAGAACGCAGAGGCAGATCCCTGATCTGACCTGTTTTAATACGCAGAGGCAATATCCCTGATCTTACCTGTTTCAATATGCAGATACAATATCCCTGATCTGACCTGTTTCAATACGCAGATGCAATATCCCTGATCTGACCTGTTTCAATACACAGAGGCAATATCCCTGATCTGACCTGTTTCAATACACAGAGGCAATATCCCTGATCTGACCTGTTTCAATACACAGAGGCAATATCCCTGATCTGACCTGTTTCAATACACAGAGGCAATATCCCTGATCTGACCTGTTTCAATACACAGAGGCAATATCCCTGATCTGACCTGTTTCAATACGCAGAGGCAATATCCCTGATTTTACCTGTTTCAATACGCAGATACAATATCCCTGATCTGACCTGTTTCAATACGCAGATGCAATATCCCTGATCTGACCTGTTTCAATACACAGAGGCAATATCCCTGATCTGACCTGTTTCAATACACAGAGGAAATATCCCTGATCTGACCTGTTTCAATACACAGAGGCAATATCCCTGATCTGACCTGTTTCAATACACAGAGGCAATATCCCTGATCTGACCTGTTTCAATACACAGAGGCAATATCCCTGATCTGACCTGTTTCAATACGCAGAGGCAATATCCCTGATCATACCTGTTTCAATACGCAGATACAATATCCCTGATCTGACCCGTTTCAGAACGCAGAGGCAATATCCCTGATCTGACCTGTTTCAATACGCAGAGGCAATATCCCTGATCTGACCTGTTTCAGAACGCAGAGGCAATATCCCTGATCTGACCTGTTTCAGAACGCAGTGGCAATATCCCTGATCTGACCTGTTTCAGAACGCAGAGGCAATATCCCTGATCTTATCTGTTTCAATATGCAGAGACAATATCCCTGATCTGACCTGTTTCAATACGCAGAGGCAATATCCCTGATCTGACGTGTTTCAATACACAGAGGCAATATCCCTGATCTTACCTGTTTCAGAACGCAGAGGCAATATCCCTCATCTGACCTGTTTCAGAACGCAGAGGCAATATCCCTGATCTTATCTGTTTCAATACGCAGAGGCAAATCCCTGATCTGACCTGTTTCAATACGCAGAGGCAATATCCCTGATCTGACCTGTTTCAATACGCAGAGGCAATATCCCAGATCTGACCTGTTTCAGAACGCAGAGGCAATATCCCTGATCTTATCTGTTTCAATACGCAGAGACAATATCCCTGATCTGATCTGTTTCAGAACGCAGAGGCAATATCCCTGATCTGACCTTTTTCAGAACGCAGTGGCAATATCCCTGATCTGACCTGTTTCAGAACGCAGTGGCAATATCCCTGATCTGACCTGTTTCAGAACGCAGAGGCAATATCCCTGATCTTATCTGTTTCAATATGCAGAGACAATATCCCTGATCTGACCTGTTTCAATACGCAGAGGCAATATCCCTGATCTGACGTGTTTCAATACACAGAGGCAATATCCCTGATCTGACCTGTTTCAATACGCAGAGGCAATATCCCTGATCTGACGTGTTTCAATACACAGAGGCAAATCCCTGATCTGACCTGTTTCAATACGCAGAGGCAATATCCCTGATCTGACCTGTTTCAGAACGCAGAGGCAATATCCCTGATCTGACCTGTTTCAGAACGCAGAGGCAATATCCCTGATCTGACCTGTTTCAATACGCAGAGTCAATATCCCTGATCTGACCTGTTTCAATACGCAGAGGCAATATCCCTGATCTTACCTGTGCACATAGTGATCTCTTGTTTTTAGGTAGGTTGTACATAATATATCTCTCACACACAAATTCACCCTTAATCAAACAAAAAGTTGTCAATTTGGGTTTATGATTAATCTCCGGCAATTTTTTTTTTCATTTTGCATCAACAGTTGTTTTTTAATCATATCTATGTCTCCCTAGTGGTTAGAGCGTTGGGCCAGTAACCGAAAGGTTGCTGGATCCAATCCCCGAGCTGTCGTCGTTCTGCCCCTGAGCAAGGCAGTTAACCCACTGTTCCCCGGGCGCCGAAGACGTGGATGTCGATTTTTCCTATAACTGCCCCAAGAGCTCTACTTGCTGAGTCGGCCAGGGCAGATGTTCTGTATAGAAAGGTAATATGTTCATCAATAAAAAGACCCAAATATTTATAATTGCTAGTAAACTCAACAGTCTTCACCAAAACAACATTAAAAAACACTTCTCTTACTACCTGGTTTTCTAAAAGTCATTATCTGTGTTTTAGTCTGGTTGATCATGAGTCATCTTTTACACCAACAGACTGCACATAATAACATGTTCTGCAGGTCTTGTTCAGTTTCTGACATCAGAATAATATCATCAACATATAAAGGATACTTAGCATTTCATCATCATATCCTACTCCAATATTTAACTTTCTTTTGCCAAATAATTTATAAACAAAGCAAACAAAGTCGGTGATAAGGAGTCTCCTTGTTTTGCACCATATTCATTAACACGCACACAAGCAATTGGTACTTTGTAAAGAAACTGGATTACGTGATAAAATTTCCCATCAACCCCTGTCTTTAACAAACTATAGGCTAAAATATCCCTATTTACAAAATCAAAGGCTTTCTGGAAATCAATGAAACATGCAAAAATAGGCTTCTCTTCATGTAATCTATTTATTGTACAGGCCAAGAAGATATGATTTATATAGGCTCTGGATATACTAAAAATATTTTTGTTTTTCCACCAGAATGTTTTGATCCTCTAAAAGAGTCATTAGCCTGTTGAGGATGGATGAATATAATTTAGAAACCATAAACCTATACCTCTATAGTTCAGTGGTACTCTCTGGTCATTCTTTTTTAAGATTTGGGAATGGGATACACTATAGACTTATACCAAATGGATGGCAGTATAATGTACTCAAAAACACATTTGGAGCAAATCATATTTTATAAATCAATTAATTTAGTGGATTTTAAAACCTCATTAGGCAGTTCATCAATGCCAAACACTTTCCCATTTTTTGCAGCTTCAATCACCTTAACTTCTGCCACAGACAGCTCCTTGTTTAAATACGGGTTACTTATATATAAGATGGTTCTAACATTGTATTTCTCATTTTAGTTTTCAGGGAACACATGTCTTTATACAATTCTTCCACAAAATATGTCACGTTTTCGTTACCTGCCAATACCTGGCTCTGGTCCATTTCACTTTAATATCACAACCACTTATATTACAGTGTCTGATCCCAAGATCTGATGAAATCTCTTTGTGGCAAATAGTCAATAAGTATTGAGTTTCTGCTGAGTAATAGTCAGCTGGCTAGCTGTTCATTCACACCTGTAAGCTGTGGGTGCCTGAGTGACCAACCACATATTGAATGATTGACAGGTCTGAATCCCTATCAACTCTCTTGACAGGCCAAAATGTTAAGAATGAGGAAATTGAATGGGAGGAATAATATTGTTTTAACCAATAAGGATTGGAATTTTGCACTGTCTAGGTCAAGGGTAAAAAAAAAAGTTAAATTGCACATAGAGTTGATATTTTTGTCACAATAATGTACTACAATTACAAATATGAATTTTGATTTATCTTTTAACAATTTTCTTTCTCAATATGGCAGTGTTATCCGGAAGGGCATTGGACAAAAAACGGTCAACTTGAAAATGAAAACTGGAGTTTTGCGTTTCAATTTGGTCATTGATTATGTTTACATATAAACAATATTGATAACGTATTATTACGTTTCCAACTAATTCTATCATGAAGGCTTCTACATAGTAAAATATGTTTTCGCGAGCTAATTTGTTATTATGTAGGTCTAATTTGATTAATATACTGAACGAATAATATAAACGCAACATGCAACAATTTCAACAAATTTACTGAGTTACAGTTCATATAAGGAAATCAGTCAATTTAAATAAATTCAGTAGGCACTAATCTATGGATTTCACTTGACGGGGAATACAGATATGTATCCGTTGGCCACAGATACCTTAAAAAAAAAAGTGAGGGCGTGAAATCAGAAAACCAGTCGGTATCTGTTGTGACCACCATTTGCCTCATTCAGCGCGACACATCTCTTTCACATAGAGTTGATCAGGATGTTGATTGTGGCCTGCGTAATGCTGTCCCACTCCTCTTCAATGGCTGTGTGAAGTTGCTGGATGTTGGTGGGAACTGGAACACGCTGTCGTACACGTTGATCCAGAGCATCCCAAACATGCTCAATGTTTGACATGTCTGGTGAGTATGCAGGCAATGGAAAAACTGGGACATTTTCAGCTTCCAGGAATTGTGTACAGATCCTTGTGACATGGGGCTGTGCATTATCATGCTGAAACATGAGGTGATGGCGGGTGGATGAATGGCACAACAACGGGCCTCACAATCTCATCACGGTATCTCCGTGCATTCAAATTGCCATCGATAAAATGCAATTGTGTTCGTGGTCTGTAGCTTATGCCTTCCCATACCATAACCCCACCGCCACCATGGGGCTCTCTGTTCACAACGTTGACATCAGCAAACTGCTCACCCACACGGCGCCATACACGCTGTCTGCAGTTGTGAAGCCAGTTGGACATACTGCCAAATTCTCTAATACGATGTCGGAGGCGGCTTAGGGTAGAGAAATTAATATTTAATTATCTGGCAACACCTGTGGTGGACACTCCTGCAGTCAACATGCCAATTGCACGCTCCCGCAAAACTTGAGACATGCCACACTCTGTGGCATTGTGTTGTGTGACAAAACTGCACATTTTAGAGTGGCCTTTTATTGTCCCCAGCACAAAGTCGACCTGTGTAATGATCATGCTGTTTAATCAGCTTCTTGATATGCCACAGCTGTCAGGTGGATGGATTATCTTGGCAAAGGAGAAATGTTCACTAACAGGGATGTAAATTAATTTGTGCACAACATTTGAGAGAAATACACTTTTTGTGCGTACAGTATGTAACATTTCTGGGATCTTTTATTTCAGCTCACGATACATGAGACCAACACTTTACATGTTGCGTTTATAATTTTGTTCAGTTGAAATTGAAATGTCCCCTTTAATGAAGTGTAAGAAACATTACATTAATGTAACCTTTAATATCAGAAAATATCTTGTTTTCAACTGACACCAAGCATTTTGTCATGTCCTCCGTAGCCTTCACTGAATTTGTATTTAGGATATGAAAAAATAAAATTGCTTATAATTCTTACATTTTACCATTGATATGAACATCTATTTGTGCTCTTTTGCTGAGAAAGTATTTTTTCCTAATAAATGCATGATTATTGATTAAAAATCACTATAATTAATTGCGTACATCAGTCTACCCTCAACCCCATTACGCCAACCAATCTCCCCTCATAAAAAATTGTGAACTTATCCTTATGTGACATCATCAACTGGAAGTGACATCATTACAAGTCTTCTGAAGAACATGGTGCAAAGACAGGCAAGTTGTATATTTTTTTTAATATCTATATTTCATTGATTTTTATTGTTAGATCAAGCTCAACTCTGTTACATGAAATAAAGATAGAAAACTATTACATTTTTTATTGCAAAAATATATACAATTTCTTAATTTCGTGCACACGATCTGGTCTCATGTTCTTCACCACATGAGGCGCAGTGGCCATTTTGAGCCAAAAAACACAACTCCGTTGATCATAACAGGGTTGTGAGACTGTGACAGAGTTGAGTTTCACTTTGTTTGTGAAGTTATCCAATTATTCAAATTAATTAATTATTTTTTATCTTCATTCTTATAACCACATGCATATGTTGACTGTAATGTTGTCCATGTTAAGATTACATACAGTAGTCTACATCGGAGCGATGTCTCTGGAGAGTGCATTCTTTCTTGTCAATCTACATTTCTGCTGTATGTGCTCAACACAGAAGCAACTCGACTGCAAGTGCTTCAACACACAACATCTACATTTTAGCAAGAAGGAGCCAACTGCTGCGCCACATTCAGCCAGTGAAGGAAATCCAGTGGGGAAGTCCAGGGCTGCTTGAGCAGGAGTGTAAGACCAGATCAGACACCAGACACTAGACACATCACGTTGAATCAACCAGATTATTCTGGCCTGCTCGTGATGACATCCACTGATACCTGTTTGAGGATGGCCTTGAAATCATTCCACCCTCACGTAGAGATCTTGAAAGAGGTATGGGACAGACTTTCAGGATGAACGCCATGAAGCAAGAGACACACACACACAAAGTATCTGCCTACCTGTGAGACCTGCTCCATGGTGGCCCTGAGTGTCTTCATGTCCACACACACACACCCCAAAGCCTCAGCCTGCCAAAGGAAGTGTACCAAGTGGGAACCCAGCCTGTGTTGTTTCAACAGGCAGGCCCAGGTCTCAAAAGGCAGGCCCAGGTCTCAACAGGCAAGCCCAGGCCTCAACAGGCAGGCCCAGGCCTCAACAGGCAGGCCCAGGCCTCAACAGGCAGGCCCAGGTCTCAACAGGCAGGCCCAGGCCTCAACAGGCAGGCCCAGGTCTCAACAGGCAGGCCCAGGTCACAACAGGCACCCAAAACCAACACGTATACAAAACACTGGGATGTACCCAAACAAAAGAGCGAGGGTAAACCTCGTAGAACGACACGGGACGATACCCGTAATACACACAGCATGCAACACAGGCTGAGACAACGCATAGGTACTCAACACGACCAACGGACATGGGAACAATAACCCGCAGCCCAATGGGGAAACAAAGGGCACATTTATACAAATACAATCAGTGAGGAATTGGAACCAGGTGAGTGTAATGACACAGTTCAGTGCAGCCTAGAAGACAGGTGACGGCGACCTCCGGAACTGGTGGACAGAATGAGCAGCAGTACCGGAGGGGATCCATGACACACACTTGCATACCCCGCAAGACATGCCACCAGAGGTCTCTTCACAGTCCCCAAGTTCAGAACAGACTATAGGAGGCGCACGGTACTACATAGAGCCATGACTACATGGAACTCTCTTCTACATCATTTAACTGAGGCACACAGTAGAATCAGATTTTAAAAAACAGATTAAAAATACACCTTATGGAACAGCAAGGACTGTGAATAGACACACACACACAGGTACACACACACGCATACGCACACACACGCTGGCACACGCACTCTACACACACGCACATCGTAAAATTGTTGTATGGTGGTATTGTACATTTTACATTGTAGATATGTAGTGGTGTAATAATGTTATATGATGTACTGTTTTATATTTTGTTTTAATGTGTGATGTAAGTGTCAATGTATTTGGACTCCAGGAAGAGTAGTTGCTGCCTTGGCAACAGCTAATGGGGTTCCCTAACAAATACAAAAGTTGGCTGGATGTCCTTTGGGTGGTGGACCATTCTTGATACACACAGGAAACTCAGCAACATTTCAGTTCTTGACACACTCAAACCGGTGCGCCTGGCACCTACTACCATACCCTGTTCAAAGGCACCTACATCTTTTGTCTTGCCCATTCACCCTTTGAATGGCACACGTACACAATCCATGTCCCAGTAGTCTCAAGGATTATAAGTCCTTCTTTAACCTGTCTCCTCCCCTTCATCTACACTGATTGATGTGGATTTAACAGGTGACATCAATAGGGGATCATAACTTTCACCTGGTCAGTCATTGAAAGAGCAGGTGTTCTTAATGTTTTGAACACTCAGTTTATGTAATTCATGTCAAAGTCTAAGTCATCCTGGTTTGGTGGAATTTTTATTGAACTAGGCAAGTCAGTTAAGAACAAATTCTTATTTTCAATGACAGCCTAGGAACAATGGGTTAACTTCCTTGTTCAGGGGCAGAATGACAGATTTTTACCTTTTCAGCTCGGGGGATTTGATTTTGCAAAATTCCGGTTACTAGTCCAACGCTCTAACCACTAGGCTACCTCCCGCCTTTGTTTGAAGCGCTGTCACAATGAATATGTTTTTAAATTAACTTCTCAGCAGCATACATATTTGATGCAAAAAAAAATGTATTAATGGCTTATTTTGTCGATTTGACAGACACAGCTTGGCTAGATTGTAGTCACGGTACGCCTGCATATGGAGCTCAGCCAGAACTGTTATTTTTGTAACTGAATGAAAACGTTTTAATGATGTCATTTAACCGATTGATGTTGGGAAAATAGATTGCGAAATGTATAATGGTCTTAAATGCCTTTAAACAGCTTGGGGAGGAAAAATATTTCCTAAAATGAAGGCTACTGATTATTTCTCAGTATCTACTCGCAAGCGTCTCATTGACAGTCTGAAGCACTACCAGTCATACCGTTTTCTGCCAAGGTGCAACCTTTGGTAGGCTGATGGAAGGCTACTCCGAGTCAAGAGGTTGTGATACAGCAAAGCCAAGACATGCCTGGGCCGTGCTCATCATGGTTCTGACAGGCGAAGTGAAAATGATACCATGATTTTGCTCGTTGTGCACGCTGCTCAATTGATATATCAATCATGGTACCATTTTCACTTCGCCTGTGTATGTAACAACACCATCGGACACGAAACAACGATACAAATGTAACAACAGCACAACAAAATAGATTTAAAAATAACATTTATTTTGCAGGTGCCTTGTCATTTTCTACACCGGTGGTTCAACATGTGCTTTCTAACAGTGACAGCAGGAGCAACAAACATTATCAACCAACATTATCAACCAACATGAGCAACCAACATGAGCAACCAACATTATCAACCAACATTATCAACCAACATTATCAACCAACATGATCAAGTGGTCAAAACCATTCATCTTCAGGCGATGTGGGGAGGTTGGTTCAAAAATACAATCTGTTAATTATTACATCATCTATAAAATGGACATATCTATGTAATACAGACTAGCTCATAACATTGCTAATCGTTGAAAATGACAAATCTACCCAATGGATTATGATAATATTGTGTTTTAAAAAAAAATGTAAGTGGTTGTGCAAAAACATACATTTGTACCTCCATTTTGAAAGTGGGGATGCAGCTGCTCCCTTTGCTCCAGTGCTCGGTAATCTGTAGGGATTACTCAGCATAAAACAATTCTACTATTCTTTTTATTAACAAAAGAATCCAGATGATTTGCAGTATTACGTAAAAGCAGTAGACAGTATTTGATTTTTTTACTTTAAAGAATTTGTAAGTCGTAAAATCTAGTCTGAAGGACTCATAAACTGTTCTTTTTTCATTGTTATTCGGCACAGTAGTAAGTGGTGTATTATGGGTATTCCCCAGTCCTGCTGTTAGAAGTTCTCATAGTGATGTATGAAATGTGTTTGGTCTCTCTTGTTCATCTGTTGGCAGGCCTTCTCTACGTTCTTAGTGAGACCAGGAGGACCACAGCTGAACACACCAATCTTACCCACCTAGGGAGAGAGAGAGACACACAGTAATTTTGTAAGATCAGTTCCAGTGTTTGAGTATCTGTTTATCATGGTAGATTGCTACTGCAGCCGATGGAAACGTGGAGGGGACACAGTACAAGGAAGTGATGCTGAATTCTGTGGAAGGGTTCAGAACGTCATACAGCATTCAGAAAGTATTCAGAACCCTTGACTTTTTCCTCATTTTGTTACGTTATAGCCTTATTCTAAAATGGATTCAATTCATTATTTTCCTCATCAATCTAAACACAATACCCCATAACGACAAAGCTAAAACAGGTTTTTAGATTTTTTTGCAAATGTATTAAAAATAAAAACAGAATTAACAGAAATCTACATAAATATTCAGACCCTTTGCTATGACCTCAGGTGCATTCTGTTTCCATTGATCATCCTTGAGATGTTTCTACAACTTGATTGGAGTCCACCTGTGGTCAATTCAATTGATTGGACATGATTTGGAAAGGTCCCACAGTTGACAGTCCATGTCAGAGCAAAAACCAAACCATGAGGTTGAAGAAATTGTCCATAGAGCTCCGAGACAGGATTGGACAACAGGACAACAACCCTAAGCACACAGCCAAGACAACGCAGGAGTGGCTTCAGGACAAGTCTATGAATGTCCTTGAGTGGCCCAGCCAGAGCCCTGACTTGAACCCGATCGAACATCTCTGGAGAGACCTGAAAATAGCTGTGCAGCGATGCTCCCCATCCAACCAGACAGAGCTTGAGAGGAGGCTGTAATCGCTGCCAAAAGTGCTTCAACAAAGTACTGAGTAAAGGGTCTGAATACTTATTAAAAATAACACATTTACATACATTTGCAAAAATGTCTAAAATCCTTTTTTTGCTTTGTCATTATGGGGTATTGTGTGTAGATTGATGAGGGGGGAAAAAAACAATTTCATCCATTTTAGAATAAGGCTGTAACGTAAACAAAATGTGGAAAAAGTGAAGAGGTCTGAATACTTTCCAAATGCGCTGTATGTAGCATAGTCTTCTTCCAGAGATGTTTGGGCTGTATTAGCTAACTTCTATGGACAATTAATACTGATAGATACTATGATAACATATGATAGCAATATAATGACCACTATAAAGCACAAACAGGTCTGGCATCAGGTTTTACGCAACATGGCGCTGATGGATGTGTCTATGTAACTGACCTCAGGGTGCACCTCCTGCAGAGAGCTGAAGAAGGAGAGAAATGGTGGACGACCGAAGTGGGTCACAGAACGCAGGCCGGTGAACAGGCTCCGATTCCACTCCTTCTGGAAGTGACGCTCACACACGTACTGACCAGACACATCAGGACATCCCACTTTAGTACCACATACTACATTTACTGTTAAATGTACAGTCCTAAAGTCCTCAAGTCCTAATGTTTTAAAGTCCTAAAGTCACAAAGTCCTAAAGTCTAAAAGTTCGATTCTTAAAGTCCTAACGTCTTAACGTCTTAACGTCTTAAAGTCTTAACGTCTTAACGTCCTAACGTCTTAACGTCTTAAAGTCCTAACGTCTTAACGTCTTAACGTCTTAAAGTCTTAAAGTCTTAACGTCCTAAAGTCCTAACGTCTTAAAGTCCTAAATTCTTAACATCTTAACGTCTTAAAGTCTTAACGTCTTAACGTCTTAACGTCTTAAGTCCTAAAGTCCAAAAATACAAACTCTGCCCTCCCGGTGCACCATAGTAGCTACAACTAAACCACACAACATATCTAAACTGTTGTACTCTTATCCTGTGACATTTCAAGCACTTTTAGGGCCAGTTTTCCAGACCCAGATTAAGCCTAGCCCTGGGTTGAGAATGTTTTGTTTTCAGTCCAGGACTAGGCTTAATCTACGTCCAGGAAACCGTTTGTTGGTTGTTCTCACCAGCATGGTGGTTCGCAGGTCAAACTTCTCTGCCAGCTGTGTGATGTAGATGTGGACAGAGACCAGGTCCAGACTGTCCTGCTCCTCCACCTCCCGGATGATGTCAGACACCCACTCAAACTGACGTTGCGTCCGCGTCACCCAGATAAAGTATACCTTCAGACAGACAGGATATTCCCCCCGGGCAAAGCCAAAGGTTAGGCATAGGGATTCAGATTAGGTTAAGGACATAAAGGCAGGAGGTATATTTACTTTTATTCTGATACGGGACAGTGTAAATACTGAGTAAATACTGAGTAAATACTGAGTAAATACTGTGTAAATACTGAGTAAATACTGAGTAAATACTGTGTAAATACTGTACATGCAACCATATCTACATGTACATACTACCTCAATCAGCCTGACTAACCGGTGTCTGCATGTAGCCTCGCTACTTTTATAGCCTCGCTGTCACGTCCTGGCCAGTATAAGGGTTAATTGGTATTGTAGTTTGGTCAGGACGTGGCAGAGGGTATTCGTTTTATGTGGTTCGGGGTGGTGTGTTTGTTGAAGGGGCATTTGATTTAAGTATTCCGGGGTTTTTGGGCACTGTTTGGTTTTCATGTATTCTATGGTTAGTCTAGTGTGTCTGTTTCTATGTTTGGTTAATTGGGGTTGGTACTCTCAGTTGAAGGCAGGTGTTGTCTATTTGGCCTTTGATTGAGAGTCCCATATATTAGGGTGTGTTTGTTTGTCATATGTGGGAGATTGTTCCGTGTTTAGTGTGTGTCAACATTACAGGACTGTCAGTTTATTGTTTGTTCTCTTTTGTTCATTTTGTGTTCATTTTGGAGTTAATAAATGTTCAAAATGAACAACCGCATGCCTGCTGCGTTTTGGTCCTCCTTCACCGCCGATAATCGTGACACTCGCTACTGTATATAGCCTGTCTTTTTACTGTTGTTTTATTTCTTTACTTACCTATTGTTCACCTAATACCTTTTTTGCACTATTGGTTAGAGCCTGTAAGTAAGCATTTCACTGTAAGTTCTACACCTGTTGTATTCGGCGCAAAGTGACAAATCAACTTTGATTTGATTTGGATCACTAGAACAAGCAGAAGCAGAAGAAGAAGAAGGAGAAGGTTCCTGACATTCTCATGTGGACAGCTTACTTTTTTACACTGTATCTTGAACTTGACTGAGGACTTGAACACCAGGTCCTTGAGGATGGAAGCGAAGGGGGTGACTCCAATCCCTCCTCCCACCAGGACTGACACGTCAAAATTTGTCCAATCCTGGTGGCCCTCCCCAAACGGCCCGTCCAGGTACAGCTGTAGAATGGGAGTACAAAGATGTGATAGAGAAAGCATTGCAAAACAGCAAGAATTAATCAACCTTCCAACCAACCAACCGCATGCACACAGACACGCTTGCAGCAGACACGGATGGATGCACAGATGTACACACACAGACCCCCCCAACCTACACACAGACCCCCCACCATACACACAGAGCCCCCACCCTACACATACACATCCTCCCTCCATGCCTCCCTTCTTCCCTCCCTCCATGCCTTTGGATATGTTCGCAGTTGTTCCAGGTTGTTGGGGGCGTATGCCTCTCGGAGGTGGCTGGTCCAGGGGCCTATGGCGCGGATGTGAAGGCTGAGGGTCTCCTCATGTGGAGCTGACGTCAAGGTGAATGGGTGGTACTCATCTGTGCCAAGCGCCAGACACGCCACCCTCACCCACTGGCCTGAGCGGTACACAAAGCCCTGGGGACGCTTGAACTCCAGGTGTGTCACTTCTATGTTAGGGTGGGGAGGGGTTGAGAGAGAGAGAAGAGACAGAATGAGATAGAGAGAGAGAGGAGAGCGACCAGTAGCACAAGGCAATAGCCAGAGTGGAGGGGAATATAAGGATAGAACTAGAATTAACCCACAAAGAGCATTAACTGGAATGGGAACTCATGCATTCATCCGCTCATCTATCCATCCATCCAATCCACCATCCATCCATCCCTCCTTCCTCACTCCTTCCCTCCCTCCATGCCTCCCTTCCCCCTTACTCTATCCCTCCCTCCCTGCCCCCCTCCCACCCACCCTTCCTCCCTCCCCTCCCACCCTCTATCCCAGTCCCTACCTGAGGGCAGCAGCGTAGCATTGACCACAGGGATCTCCACCTTCTTCCTGTTGAGGCTGATGAGTTTGTCCAGGAGGAAGAGCAGTCCCGGGGGGATCAGGTAGATGTAGAAACGAGGCTCCTGGAGCAGAGCAAAGCTGCCGTGGATGACTGTCTGGCGGGACGAGACATAGACAAGAGGATCATGTTTTAAATAAACTAGAAACCAGGGGACGAGAGGGCTATGAGGAAATATACTTCATGTTCTCCCTACAGGGACCAGCATTTACGTTCAATCCAACCAAAATGCATCCTACCGGCTGTATGTATGTATTTCTAAAGTTATATAGCTTAAAAACTTGATTGCTGACATAGAAAACATTTTGGGACTATATCAACAATGTACTAATGAAACAAAGAGCAAAAATATCGTTTTTTTGGTGGAATTTAGTTGGTAATGAATGAGGGGAGCAGGTTCCTTCCTTCACCTACTGACTAATTACATTTACATTTTAGTCATTTAGCAGACGCTCTTATCCAGAGCAACTTACAGTAGTGAATGCATACATTTCATTTCATGCATTTAAAAAAAAAATGTATTATTTTTTTATTATTATTATTATTATTTTACAAAAAAAGGACACTCTCCTAGACCACTTTTCGATTTCCAGGTCACGGAGGAGTCGAGGAGAGGACGGTCTTTTCGTCCAAATGAGAATCTCCCTGTGTTCACCGTGGTTCAACGTTATGGCAAGCCCCTTCGGTTAACCAGCAACTACTATAGTAATACTCATCTGTATATGTTGTACAAGGTATACGTATATGAATATAATGTATCTCTGTGCTCACCAGAATGTAGACAACCACATAGAGGTAGTGTGTGAGCCAGAAACCCCGGAAGCTGATTCGTCGGAAGTAGTGAGTGGCAAAGACGTACATAAACGCAAAGATGAAGAGAAGCAGGATGCCCGTTAATCCTGCAGTAACATTAGAGAGAGAGACACGTTAGAGTAACGTTAGAGAGAGAGAGACATGTTAGAGTAACGTTAGAGAGAGAGAGACATGTTAGAGTAACGTTAGAGAGAGAGAGACATGTTAGAGTAACGTTAGAGAGAGAGAGACATGTTAGAGTAACATTAGAGAGAGAGACACGTTAGAGTAACATTAGAGAGAGACATGTTAGAGTAACGTTAGAGAGAGAGACACGTTAGAGTAACATTAGAGAGAGAGACATGTTAGAGTAACGTTAGAGAGAGAGAGACATGTTAGAGTAACATTAGAGAGAGAGACACGTTAGAGTAACGTTAGAGAGAGACGTTAGAGTAACATTAGAGAGAGACATGTTAGAGTAACATTAGAGAGAGAGAGACACGTTAGAGTAACGTTAGAGAGAGACATGTTAGAGTAACATTAGAGAGAGAGACACGTTAGAGTAACGTTAGAGAGAGAGAGACACGTTAGAGTAACATTAGAGCGAGAGAGAGACACGTTAGAGTAACGTTAGAGAGAGAGAGAGACGTTAGAGTAACATTAGAGCGAGAGAGAGACACGTTAGAGTAACGTTAGAGAGAGAGAGACACGTTAGAGTAACAGAGCGAGAGAGAGACACGTTAGAGTAACGTTAGAGAGAGACACGTTAGAGTAACGTTAGAGAGAGACACGTTAGAGTAACATTAGAGCGAGAGAGAGACACGTTAGAGTAACGTTAGAGAGAGACACGTTAGAGTAACATTAGAGCGAGAGAGAGACATGTTAGAGTAACATTAGAGAGAGAGACACTTTAGAGTAACGTCAGAGAGAGAGACATGTTAGAGTAACATTAGAGTGAGAGACACGTTAGAGTAACGTTAGAGAGAGACGTTAGAGTAACATTAGAGAGAGACATGTTAGAGTAACATTAGAGAGAGAGACACGTTAGAGTAACGTTAGAGAGAAAGACACTTTAGAGTAACGTTAGAGAGAGAGACACGTTAGAGTAACATTAGAGCGAGAGAGAGACATGTTAGAGTAACGTTAGAGAGAGACACGTTAGAGTAACGTTAGATAGAGAGACACGTTAGAGTAACATTAGAGAGAGAGACACGTTAGAGTAACGTTAGAGAGAGAGACATGTTAGAGTAACGTCAGAGAGAGAGACATGTTAGAGTAACGTTAGATAGAGAGACATGTTAGAGTAACATTAGAGAGAGAGACACGTTAGAGTAACGTTAGAGAGACATGTTAGAGTAACGTTAGAGAGAGAGACATGTTAGAGTAACGTCAGAGAGAGACATGTTAGAGTAACATTAGAGAGAGAGAGAGACATGTTAGAGTAACATTAGAGAGAGAGACACGTTAGAGTAACGTTAGAGAGAGACATGTTAGAGTAACGTTAGAGACACGTTAGAGTAACGTTAGAGAGAGAGAGACTCGTTAGAGTAACATTAGAGAGAGAGACTCGTTAGAGTAACATTAGAGAGAGAGACACAGAGAGAGAGACACGTTAGAGTAACGTTAGAGAGAGACGTTCGAGTAACATTAGAGAGAGACGTTAGAGTAACGTTAGAGAGAGAGAGAGACTCGTTAGAGTAACGTTAGAGAGAGAGACACGTTAGAGTAACGTTAGAGAGAGAGACACGTTAGAGTAACGTTAGAGAGAGAGACACTTTAGAGTAACGTTAGAGAGAGAGACATGTTAGAGAGAGAGACACGTTAGAGTAACAGAGCGAGAGAGAGACACGTTAGAGTAACGTTAGAGAGAGACGTTAGAGTAACGTTAGAGAGAGACGTTAGAGTAACGTTAGAGAGAGACGTTAGAGTAACGTTAGAGAGAGAGAGAGAGACTCGTTAGAGTAACATTAGAGAGAGACGTTAGAGTAACGTTAGAGAGAGAGACTCGTTAGAGTAACATTAGAGAGAGAGAGAGAGACGTTAGAGTAACGTTAGAGAGAGAGACACGTTAGAGTAACATTAGAGAGAGAGAGACACACGTTAGAGTAACATTAGAGAGAGACGTTAGAGTAACGTTAGAGAGAGACTCGTTAGAGTAACATTAGAGAGAGACGTTAGAGTAACGTTAGAGAGAGAGAGAGAGACTCGTTAGAGTAACGTTAGAGAGAGAGACACGTTAGAGTATTGAGCTACTGTAATATTCAGCAATAACATAACATAATAACATAGCTCTTTACCGTCAATATTTTGGGACTAAAGCAAACCCAGCGGGCAAAACTGGTTGCATTGTTGTCGTTATAACTAGAAACGGGTTGAAATGACATAATTATGACATCAACTAGTTTTGCCCAGTTTTGACCGGTGGGAACGGTTTGTATTCTGTCCTACCTGGAACAGTCTGAAAGAACCACCACGACCATTTCATCGGCATCTCAGACCTGCAAATAGTCAATACATAGCAAATAGTCAATACATAGCAAATAGTCAATACATAGCAAATAGTCAATACATAGCAAATAGTCAATACATAGCAAATAGTCAATACATAGCAAATAGTCAATACATAGTAAATAGTCAACACAGAGTAAATAGTCAGATAGTAAATAGTCAACAGAGTAAATAGTCAGATAGTAAATAGTCAACACAGAGTAAATAGTCAACACAGTAAATGGTCAACACAGAGTAAATAGTCAACCCAGAGTAAATAGTCAACCCAGTGAATAGTCAACCCAGTGAATAGTCAACCCAGTAAACAGTCAACCCAGTCAACACAGTAAACAGTCAACACAGTAAAACCCATTGAATAGTCAACACAGAGTAAATAGTCAACACAGTAACCAGTCAACACAGTAAATGGTCAACACAGAGTAAATAGTCAACCCAGAGTAAATAGTCAACCCAGTGAATAGTCAACCCAGTAAACAGTCAACCCAGTCAACAGTCAACACAGTAAACAGTCAACACAGTAAAACCCATTGAATAGTCAACCCAGTCAACAGTCAACACAGTAAACAGTCAACACAGTCAACAGTCAACACAGTAAACAGTCAACACAGTAAACAGTCAACACAGTCAACAGTCAACCCAGTCAACAGTCAACACAGTAAACAGTCAACCCAGTCAACAGTCAACCCAGTCAACAGTCAACACAGTAAACAGTCAACACAGTAAAACCCATTGAATAGTCAACCCAGTCAACAGTCAACACAGTAAACAGTCAACACAGTAAACAGTCAACACAGTAAACAGTCAACACAGTAAACAGTCAACAGTAAACAGTAAACAGTCAACACAGTAAAACCCATTGAATAGTCAACCCAGTGAACAGTCAACACAGTAAATAGTCAACACAGAAGATAGTCAGATAGTAAATAGTCAACACATAGTAGTCAACCCAGTCAATAGTCAGCACAGTCAACTAGTCAACACAGTAACTAGTCAACACAGTAACTAGTCAACATAATAAATAGTCAACACATAGTAAATACTCAACACATAGCAATTCAGATACAAGAGTATGCATGTAAAGAGGTACACATGTGAAAATGGAGAAGAATCCCCAAAATATTCCCGAAGAATCCAGAAGAATGAAGAAGAATCCAGAATAATGCCATTACCCATTGTTGACTAGGACCCTAGGGAACAGACAGGCCAGGATGCTGAGGTCACTGACTGAGAACACGTAGACATTAACCACATGACCCAGAGAGTGGACAACTAAAGAGAGGAGGAGAAGAAGGGGTTAATTCAGGAGTAAAACTTAACATGAACTGGAAACACGTTGTAATTGTGTTACTACAATGAGATGTGAAGAACTAGTATTTATAAATGTAGGAGTTCCCCAAGTGAAATCATTTAGACCAAAAATATATCTATTTTTTTAGGATTTTACATTGGTAAGTGACTTTTTTCCAATATCCGCCCAGTCAACCCCTCCTTTTGTGTCGATTCTCTGAGAAGTGAGTCAACCTCTGATCTCTAACCTCTGATCTCTAACCTCTGACCTTTAACCTCTGACCTGTGAGTAAGAGGGCGGACATGGCCATGAAGCGGTGGAAGTCTATAGCGGCGTCGAAGGGGATGTATTGGTTGAGGAAGGTCTCTCGTCCCAGGGTGATGAGGTTACGGCACACCGTCAGCAGCATGTAGGGGTACAGGAAGGAGATGGCCGCCGCCGAACCACGCGACGCCAAGATACCCACGACCGACGTCTCTGGCACGCCCGTGGAGTATGCCTGTAAACCATAGTCTAAACACACAGCTAGGGGTTTGTTTCTGTTAGTCCACAGGCTTTACCTGAATCCCAAATAAGACCCTCAGCCCCTCCGTATTCCCTAGGGCACTCCCGTAGATCTGAAGGGATTGGATAAGTGTAATCAAAATGGCAAAAAAAGTCAGCCAAACAGAAGGGTAAGTTTAAGTCATCACCATATTGCGTAAACATATCCCATTCTGTTAGATCTACAGGAAGGATTCGGGCCAGGGCTTGATTTGGGATTCAGGGTATATACAAGGCTGACAGAAGACCTTTATATTCAGATACAGTATAGCTATTTTAATGTGATGGAAAATGTACCTAAGCATTCATAAGATGCTTTTGTAGGGCAATGGAGTTAAAATTGCACGAGTAATCAACAAAATTATGAATATCTCATTAAGTTAAGCATTTGTGTCAACAAAACAGTCATCTCTCGTGACCGCTGATTTGGTTCTGGGCATTGAGATAAAAAACAAAAAACAGGTAACTCCCAGCCTTCTTCTTCTTCTTGGCACAGCCTGGTCTCAGATCTGTTTGTACGGTCTTGCCAACAATCATAATTGTTGGCGAGACAGCACAAACAGATCTGGGACCAGCCAGGCTAGCTCAAATTCAAATCAATCAAATGTATATTATAGCAGTTGTAACGAAGTGCCAGCTAACTCCCAAAACAAAAGATCAGACAGAAGAGAAAATAATAGAAAAGAAGGACGAGAGAAGACAAGACGAGAGAAGACGAGAGAAGACGAGAGAAGACAAGAAAAGACAGAAGAAGAGAAAACAAGAGAAGACAAGACGAGAGAAGACAAGACCAGAGAAGACCAGAGAAGACAAGACGAGAGAAAACAAGAGAAGACAAGACGAGAGAAAACAAGAGAAGACAAGACGAGAGAAGACAAGACGAGAGAAAACAAGAGAAGACAAGACGAGAGAAAACAAGAGAAGACAAGAGAAGACAAGAGAAGACGAGAAGACAACTTACAGTAGCATCTCTCCAGAGCCACTCCGGCTGTGATGCCATAGACGATAGTGAAGCAAACAATGTGGCGACGGTAGTTCTCTACGAAGCGTTTGAATTGCTGGATCTTCTGCTGGATGGGGCTCCTGTTGTAACGCTCCTTCTTCGGCTTCACGTAGACCTTAGGACTCTGGAGGCCCGATCTGCATGGGAGGAGGAAGGAGGAAGTCATTTGCAGTGGTTTAGATTGAGAAAAGCTACATTGTCCCAACATAATTTATTAAACTGAAACTACCAAAGAAGGTTCAGGCCGCAGCATAACTGACTTCAATGGCATTTATTGCTGAACACGTTTAAGAGAAAGCTCCAACAAAGCACTATTGCGACCTTTTTTAACCTTTAAGTTACAGCAATGCAGCAATCAATGAATACAATGGATGAGTCAGAGTTAGCAAGGACAATAGAAATAAGTCATAAGGACAGTGGGTAAAAAATCAGAACATCCGGATGAGGTTCAGGCTGGATTCCCCTTAAGGGGAATAATTAAATGTTAAGAGGTATTACTGGGCGTTAGTGATATAACGAAGCCACAGGATAGATAGAGTGTAAGTACTGTGCTCCATGGTAACACCATCGTACCATCATCAATATATGTAAGGAACTCAGATTCAAGTCTAGTGTTATCTGATAATGGCGTTAAGTAGAGGCTGGTTGCATCACTGGGAGGACAACTCTAGATACCACACATGAGGTCAACCACAAAGCAAGAAAACTCTCTTACGCAACCCGAGGTAACCATGGTGAACCCATAATTACTGGTATCACTCTGCTTCACTTCCTTGAAATAGAATACTGTACAAATGTAACAGTTTTGCTTCCGTCCCTCTCTTCGCCCCAACCTGGGCTCGAACCAGGGACCCTTGCACACATCAACAACTGACACCCACGAAGCATCGTTACCCATCGCGCCACAAAAGTCGCGGCCCTAGCAACGCAAGGGGAACAACCACTTCAGGTCTCAGAGTGAGTGACGTCACCGATTGAAACACTATTAGCACGCACCACCGCTAACTAACTAGCCATTTCACATCGGTTACACATACAGGTAAGCACAACAACCATTACCACTACTGGTATCGACCTACTGTATAAGGACTTATTGAACTTTATGTAAATAGATTTTTAAAAATGATTAGAAAGCCATGCGAGAAAGTCATGAGAAAATCTGTCAATAAATAAAAAATAAAAACACGTGAGGAGAAGTCTGGTAGTGACATGAGCAGCATGAGGTTGGATGTGATCTCTGGTAGTGACATGAGCAGCATGAGGTTGGATGTGATCTCTGGTAGTGACATGAGCAGCACGAGGTTGGATGTGATCTCTGATAGTGACATGAGCAGCATGAGGTTGGATGTGATCTCTGGTAGTGACATGAGCAGCATGAGGTTGGAAGTGATCTCTGGTAGTGACATGAGCAGCACGAGGTTGGATGTGATCTCTGATAGTGACATGAGCAGCATGAGGTTGGATGTGATCTCTGGTAGTGACATGAGCAGCATGAGGTTGGATGTGATCTCTGGTAGTGACATGAGCAGCATGAGGTTGGATGTGATCTCTGATTGTGACATGAGCAGCATGAGGTTGGAAGTGATCTCTGGTAGTGACATGAGCAGCATGAGGTTAGATGTGATCTCTGGTAGTGACATGAGCAGCATGAGGTTGGATGTGATCTCTGGTAGTGACATCAGCAGCATCAGGTTGAAATTGCCCAACCCAAGAGAACTTACCTTTTCCCTTGTCGTCTGCGAAGTTCCTGCCCGTCTTTCCCCGGGCTACTGGAGAACTGTGTGTCCCGTTCTGAGGGCGAGCTAAGGAAGTGAAGACATTACAGTTTTTAAATAAAGAGCATGAGGCCTGCAGGCCGCCGTTTCAAAACTGATGCTGATAACTGATACTCCAAGGGTGGAGTAATTAAAATAAAATAATCGTAATAGTCGTCGTAATAGTAATATAACAGGTTACTTGGAAAAAAGTAGTTATCGTCATGAAGTAAATCATCATCATGTCCACAATCACACCCTGATAAGAGCATGACTATCGAGATCTTGGTGAATGGAGATTGTGAAATACAGTAAATGACCTTGCAATGAAGAGTGCATTTTTTCAATCAATCAAATCAATGTTTTGTTTGTCAGTAGTTCTCTCATAAGGGTGTATCCTCGTTACTAAGTTATTCTCTTCCTCTATTCTAATGTTGTTATCTTACCTGTTCCTCTCCGGGGTGATGAAAGAAAACGGGCTGGTGTTATTTGTAACGTCTGCTTCCAACTCACACCCTCAAAACACATAGATCCCCTGAACGCAGCTCACTTTCCAGCCCACTTTCCAGCTCACACTCTCAAACACCTAGATCCCCTGAATGCAGCTCACTCTCCAGATCCCAATCACCTGAATTCTAATCACCTGTTCACACACCTGTAGGTCATTATCAAACACTATTTAGTTCAGTTCTTTGCACCTCATCACTGTGAGGTATTGATTGTTTTGGGACACATGTCTGTCAGAGTGCTTGGTTTCCCGTGAGTTACTCCTCCCGTGTATGATAGTTTTTGCCTGCCTCACTAACGACGCCTTTTTCCTATTCCCTGCTTGTACTTAAGCCTATTGGATTTCCTGTTACCTACCTATTGCCTGATCTCCCAGACTACGTTACTAGCCTTTTCCCTGCGTGTACTGTTGCCCTTTTGGACCCCTGTGTATGACCTTCTGCCTGCCCCTGGACCCAGCTACATGCCTCCTCCTGTGTATGACCTTCTGCCTGCCCCTGGACCCAGCTACCTGCCTCCTCCTGTGTATGACCTTCTGCCTGCCCCTGGACCCAGCTACCTGCCTCCTCCTGTGTATGACCTTCTGCCTGCCCCTGGACCCAGCTACCTGCCTCCTCCTGTGTATGACCTTCTGCCTGCCCCTGGACCCAGCTACCTGCCTCCTCCTGTGTATGACCTTCTGCCTGCCCCTGGACCCAGCTACATGCCTCCTCCTGTGTATGACCTTCTGCCTGCCCCTGGACCCAGCTACCTGCCTCCTCCTGTGTATGACCTTCTGCCTGCCCCTGGACCCAGCTACCTGCCTCCTCCTGTGTATGACTTTCTGCCTGCCCCTGGACCCAGCTACCTGCCTCCTCCTGTGTATGACCTTCTGCCTGCCCCTGGATCCAGCTACCTGCCTCCTCCTGTGGTCCTTTACAATAAACATCTGCTGTGCTTGAAACCATCTCTCTCTCACCTCATGTTCATTACATTATTATCTTACCTGTTCTTCTCTGGGGTGATGAATGAAACGGGCTGGTGTTATTATCTTACCTGTTCCTCTCTGGGGTGATGAAAGAAACGGGCTGGTGTTAATATCTTACCTGTTCCTCTCTGGGGTGATGAAAGAAACGGGCTGGTGTTATTATCTTACCTGTTCCTCTCTGGGGTGATGAAAGACACATGCTGGTGTCGACTCAGTCTGTTTCCCCCCTCCTTCTCCATCCCTGCAGAGATACATAACATTAGAAGAAGAAAAAAAAGAAGCTTTGCAGAAGCCTTTGAGAGTATTTTGTGTCCCTGGTCGGCCTTCTCCAGCCTTTGTCACCTTTGATGTTAAGCTGAGCGAAGGTCAGTTCCTTCTCGTGGTCCCGGAGCAGGAAGTGGAAGTCCTCCCAGGTAATCTGTTCCTTGTCGTTGAAACCTGCGGCCTTCAACATGTCCTTGATGGCCTCCTCAGCCTGGCTCTTAGACAGAAGACTGCTGGAGATCTCTATGAACGACCTGCAGAACAGACCACAAGATGGCCGGAGTTAAGACGGCCGGAGAATCCATTATACGGTGCTTATCTTTTTCATTCATTTTGGATTGCGCATACAGCTGGATCTACAAAGCAGACGGCATGGAATGTGGACGTACTTTGACAGAAGGTGGCTATTGAGGTCTGAGTGTAATGTCCTTTCAAGAGACAATGTTTTTCATGAAATTGGATGATATTTGGATGAAAACAGATCAAAGTATGATGACCCAAAGTATGAAAAATGACTGTTGCTTCTATACTTATCAAGTTTGACCATAAAGTTACTGGTTTCTTTTCAAACTTCCTGGTAGTTAGCCATGAGAGAGAAGTACTTTTTCTCAAATCTTGAGCATTTTTTTCCCCCAAAAAATATTATGGGTGATATTTTACATGGGAATCAGAATGACTGTTCGGGGACCTTTAAGAGAATTGATAACAGTGCTAACCTGAGCAGCCTGGAAAAATCCTCTTTCGATAAGAAACCGTCTCCATCGATGTCGTGCATCGAGAACATCAGTTTAGACTTTTCCTCGGGAGAACCTGGACAAACAACACAGTGGAATATCAGTACAAAATCTGTGTTTCTTATTGGACAATTCCTGTTTCAGTCAGTTGTCTTCTGTTTGTTGCCTAATAAACACGACCCCCGGACTCCAGGGTTTGGATCAATTCCACTTAAATTCCAGTCAATTCAGGAAGTACACTGAAATTCCAATTATCTTCAATGCTTTTCAATGAGTAAAATGTGGAATTGGAATCTGGTTTACTTTCTGAATTGACTTGAATTGAAATGGAAACCTACCCTGGACTCACCTTTCATGAAAATGACGATGACATCAAGGAACTCCTGGAAGGAGAGGTATCCGTTTCCGTCCTTGTCGGCCAGCGTGAACATGGCGTCAACAAAGAGCGAGTCCGGTTTGAGTCCCAGAGCGTCGGCAAATTCAGTTCGTGTCAGCTCAGTCTCCAGGGCTTCGCGGGTCTTCCTACAGGACGCACCACTCATGTCCCTGGCATCACAATTCTCTATCTCCAGGACCTATAGGGTGGGGATGGATGTATATATTTTTGAACCTTTATTTAACCGGGTTGTCCCATTGAGCCAATACATATGAGTGATAGATCGTTTCGTCAACATGAAAGACAAGAGGATGGCATTGGCGTTTCTCACCATGTCGTTTAGCACCATGAACTGCTAACTGAAAGTAATCAGATTATGATCCTAAATTTGGGTAATACTAAAGTTACTGATGTCCATTTTGGACAGGTAACTAGTAACTGGAATGGATTACATTTAGAAAGTAACCTTCCCAACCCTGCACATGTCAGCATGGTGCCATTGCGATTGTTAATGGTGGTCACGTTGAATGGCTCAATAGGTTAGAGGGGCGGCAGGTAGCCATAGTGGTTAGAGCGTCTGTGTCTGTTGTTAGCTAGTTACTGGCTAGCTAGGTCTTCATCTGTATCTGTTGTTAGCTAATTACTGGCTAGCTAGGTCTTCATCTGTATCTGGTGTTAGCTAGTTACTGGCTAGCTAGGTCTTCATCTGTGTCTGGTGTTAGCTAGTTACTGGCTAGCTAGGTCTTCATCTGTGTCTGGTGTTAGCTAGTTACTGGCTAGCTAGGTCTTCATCTGTGTCTGTTGTTAGCTAATTACTGGCTAGCTAGGTCTTCATCTGTGTGTGGTGTTAGCTAGTTACTGGCTAGCTAGGTCTTCATCTGTGTCTGGTGTTAGCTAGTTACTGGCTAGCTAGGTCTTCATCTGTGTCTGTTGTTAGCTAATTACTGGCTAGCTAGGTCTTCATCTGTGTCTGGTGTTAGCTAGTTACTGGCTAGCTAGGTCTTCATCTGTGTCTGGTGTTAGCTAGTTACTGGCTAGCTAGGTCTTCATCTGTATCTAGTTACTGAAATGTTGCTAGATCAAATCCCCGAGCTGACAAGCTAAAAATCTGTCGCTCTGCCCCTGAACAAGTCAGTTAACCCACTGTTTCTAGGCCGTCATTGTAAATAAGAATTTGTTCTTAACTGACTTGCCTAGTTAAATAAAACAAAAAATGGTGTTAACAATACTAGGGTTGTGGGTTCAATTCCTGCATGGGCCACGTAAACTGTCACTGTCCATTGGGTTGTGGATCTAACCCAATGTGACATTAGATAAAAAGTCTCCTAAATCACCATATTACAGTAAACATTTCCTAAATCACCATTTTACAGTAAACGTCTCCTAAATCACCATATTACAGTAAATGTCTGCTAAATCACCATATTACAGTAAAGCGTCTCCTAAATCACCATATTACAGTAAAGCGTCTCCTAAATCACCATATTACAGTAAACGTCTCCTAAATCACCATTTTACAGTAAACGTCTCCTAAATCACCATATTACAGTAAATGTCTGCTAAATCACCATATTACAGTAAAGCGTATCCTAAATCACCATATTACAGTAAAGCGTCTCCTAAATCCACATATTACAGTAAAGCGTCTCCTAAATCCCCATATTACAGTAAAGCATCTCCTAAATCACCATATATTCCAGTACCTTGGCAAAGGCACTCCTGATGAAGTTCTCTACTATCTGAGCTCTCTGGTCTCTGGTCACTGCCTCTCTCAGTAGCTCCTTCTCTGTCATGTCCCTCACCGCCAGCTCCTGTCCACCGGCTGTCACCTCAGAGCGAAGGTGCCGGACAAACTCTCCACGCTGGCCCTCGTCCTCAAAGTACAGCACCTGGGGACAGACCACAACAAACAGAGATCACAGTCACACACACACAGGGATTGGCATGGAAACATCTAACAATGAAGACGAACAAAGGAGAGGCACATGAAACACAAGAGTAAACAAAGGTAAATGAATCCGTAAACAAGAGTAAACAAATCAGTAAACAAGAGTAAACAAATCAGTATACACAAGAAAACAAATCAGTATACACAAGAAAACAAATCAGTAAACACGAGTAAACAAATTAGTAAACACGAGTAAACAAACACACGCACAATCATACACACCCCCATCTACTCACCAGGTCATACTCTTTGGGTACTTTCATCAGCAGAGCCCTGCGGTATTTGTTGCTGGACAGCAGGACCTCCAGGTGGGTCTGGGTACCCAGACTGAGTGACCGTAGAGCGGGTCCAGACTGGTCAAACACCTGGAGTTTCCTCCTATCATCGATCAACAGACTGACTGGAAATAGGGGCTTCTTAGGGCCCTGCCACTCACAGGCTAGAGGAGAGGAGAGGAGAGGAGAGAGAGAGAGAGAGAGAGAGAGAGAGAGAGAGAGAGAGAGAAGGGGGTGAGAGATGGACATCAAGACATATTGCAATTTTCACACTATCATGCCTATCCAAACGGTATTCTGATGGCTCTGATATGTTCTGTTGACATTGTCCTTCCCAGCATAGTTCTAGCAGCAGTTATGGTGGATGTGTAACCAGGCCAGCTCAGCTTGGCTCGGCCCAGTAGTGTGAAAAGAGTAAAGCACACCAGTTCTAACATAACACACACCTGTTTTACACAGAGAGTGACGATTCTGTCATAACACAGACCATGCACATGCATGTACTGCACACACACACACACACACACACACACACCTGTGATTCCAGCAGCAGGTTCCTCTGTTGTGTCGTCAGCCCCTCTCTTCTGGAACTTCTTAAACTTGGACTTTCTGAAGTGGGCCACCACAAGGGCCATGAGGAAGCTCACTGGCCAGGGGAACACATGGACAATAGTCATCAGAGAATCCCTGGTAACCCGTATAATAGGGTTTATGATATGCTATGTCTCTCTAAGTAGGCCACAGCAAGAGCCATGAAGAAGCTCACTATGAGGGTACCACAATCAACAAAACAATTATACTGTAGCAATCACAATGGTTATTTGATTATTTGATCTTAAAATGTACATTTAGGAGAATTGTACAAGAGAAAATATTTGTTTTGGGAATTTTCTCAATACTTTGAATATGATTAATTTCCATGTCAGCTCTATGCCTGGAAATGCCCTTGTCTGGAGCAAAGGATACCAATTTCAAACTTTCCAAAAAAAGTGTTTACATGTTTTTTTTACTGGCAAAAATTGATATTAACTGAGAAAATAGCGTGTGTAGTTTCTTGCAATAGTCCTCTGTGACTTTAAAGAATATTTCTCAAAAAATGTTGATTCCTAAAAGATGTGTCCGGAGATTTGGTTTACTCCGTCAGATTTGTCAGAAATCCTAAATCAATCAGGAATGAGCAGGGCCAGCTATACCATAAGGACCCCTTATTCACGTCCTCATTACATGGAGTGCAACAAGAGAAGTTCTTTACTTTTGAAAGATTTAAACAATATTGGAATCACTCTGGTCACAACCATAAACTTTTAACTTCACCTGCCTGATAGATTAAGATAGAATATGAATACTGTTTTAAATATGTTACAATTTAATTAAGTTTTAGAGTCAGAAAGCAACTGAGAAAAAACTACATTGCTACTGTGTATACCATTTGAACGAAGAAGAAAAATTGCCATTTTATTTTCGCCAACTATGTAAAACACCAATTCCGTCAGATTTATGTCTGACAGAAGGGTTATTTTTATTGGGGATTTTCAAATGAATCATTTTCTATATTTTACAAATGTTTGTATATTAGATGTCTGTTTTGAGTATCTGTTGTCAACTGCGTCACTGATGGCTAATCCCCTTGAGATCGATTTTTGTTGTCAATATTCTGAAAAAACATTGGAATCACTGTTCTGCACCATTAGCTAGACATAACGGATAGTGTTTCCGTAATACATTTTGTTTAAATGCTAACAAAATTAGCCCTGATGTATTTTAAATTGCTATAAAACAAAACAAAAAGAAGTTTGGAGATTTGTATTACTTATTTGAATAATCTAATGTTAGAATTATAAAATCAAGGCCTTTTGCTTGTGGATTCTGATTGGTTAACGTCAGATACTGACCAACAGGAAAGAGGAACAGGCAGATGACTGAGATGCCAAAGCCAGCTTTGCTTCCGTCGTCAAAGTAGTTGAGCTTGGTGGCGTTGGTGCAGGGGTGGAGCTCAGAGGTCGTGACCTGAGAAGGCTGGGGGCAAGGGTCACCTGTAACAGACAGACAGGCAAGACAGGCAGGCAGGCAGGCAGGCAGGCAGGCAGGCAGCCAGACAGACAGACAGACAGACAGACAGACAGACAGACAGACAGACAGACAGACAGACAGACAGACAGCAGCCAGACAGGCAGGCAGGCAGGCAGCCAGGCAGACAGACAGACAGACAGACAGGCAAGACAGGCAGGCAGGCAGACAGACAGACAGGCAGGCAGGCAGCCAGGCAGGCAAGACAGGCAGGCAGGCAGGCAGGCAGCCAGACAGACAGACAGACAGACAGACAGACAGACAGACAGACAGACAGACAGACAGACAGACAGACAGACAGACGGGCAGGGATACAGGTAGGCAGACAGGCAGAGAGAAAGGGAGACACGAAGGCAGGCAGGGAGACAGGCAGGGAAACAGACAGGGAGGCACGTAGACAGAGAAACTAGTTACTGTGCCAGCAGCACGTACAATCAACATTTATGACTTACAGTGAATACTGTCATAGATTACATATCTTTATTGTTTGAATTGCAGAGAACACTATCATTTATTGGCCAACCACAGAAACTTTAAGGAAGAAATGAGCTTTACCATCCCTCCAGAAGAAGACTTTCCTCTGTATGTCCTCAGCCTCTGCACTGGTAACTGCTGTAATGACGTCATGAAAGGTTGTGTCCCGAAGGGCCTGCAGCTCCTCAGCTGTGAACAGACTTGAGGAACAAACAGGAGTGGTCAGATTGACTGGAAATATTATGATAGTATCACCCAAACGGTGAATCAAAGCTGATCATAAATGACAATAGTCTTGTGTTTCCTCAGTTCAAAGCTGATCAAAAACTGACAGAAGTCTTGTGTTTCCTCAGTTCAAAGCTGATCATAAATGACAATAGTCTTGTGTTTCCTCAGTTCAAAGCTGATCAAACTGATAGAAGTCTTGTGTTTCCTCAGTTCAAAGCTGATCATAAATGACAATAGTCTTGTGTTTCCTCAGTTCAAAGCTGATCAAACTGACAGTGGGTCTTGTGTTTCCTCAGTTCAAAGCTGATCAAACTGACAGTGGGTCTTGTGTTTCCTCAGTTCAAAGCTGATCATAAATGACAATAGTCTTGTGTTTCCTCAGTTCAAAGCTGATCAAACTGACAGAAGTCTTGTGTTTCCTCAGTTCAAAGCTGATCAAAAACTGACAGAAGTCTTGTGTTTCCTCAGTTCAAAGCTGATCATAAATGACAATAGTCTTGTGTTTCCTCAGTTCAAAGCTGATCAAATCTGACAGAAGTCTTGTCTTTCCTCAGTTCAAAGCTGATCATAAATGACAATAGTCTTGTGTTTCCTCAGTTCAAAGCTGATCATAAATGACAATAGTCTTGTGTTTCCTCAGTTCAAAGCTGATCAAACTGATAGAAGTCTTGTGTTTCCTCAGTTCAAAGCTGATCATAAATGACAATAGTCTTGTGTTTCCTCAGTTCAAAGCTGATCAAACTGACAGTGGGTCTTGTGTTTCCTCAGTTCAAAGCTGATCAAACTGACAGTGGGTCTTGTGTTTCCTCAGTTCAAAGCTGATCATAAATGACAATAGTCTTGTGTTTCCTCAGTTCAAAGCTGATCAAACTGACAGAAGTCTTGTGTTTCCTCAGTTCAAAGCTGATCAAAAACTGACAGAAGTCTTGTGTTTCCTCAGTTCAAAGCTGATCATAAATGACAATAGTCTTGTGTTTCCTCAGTTCAAAGCTGATCAAATCTGACAGAAGTCTTGTCTTTCCTCAGTTCAAAGCTGATCATAAATGACAATAGTCTTGTGTTTCCTCAGTTCAAAGCTGATCAAACTGACAGAAGTCTTGTGTTTCCTCAGTTCAAAGCTGATCAAACTGACAGAAGTCTTGTGTTTCCTCAGTTCAAAGCTGATCAAAACTGACAGAAGTCTTGTGTTTCCTCAGTTCAAAGTCTAGTTCTCCACTAGACTATTGTTTATTTCATTAGTACTTACGTTATGAAAGGTATCCCTCCAGGCATTCAATTTACATTTGACATTTTAGTAATTTAGCAGACTCTCTTATCCAGAGCCACTTACAGTAGTGAGTCATTTAGCAGACTCTCTTATCCAGAGCCACTTACAGTAGTGAGTCATTTAGCAGACTCTCTTATTCAGAGCCACTACAGTAGTGAGTCATTTAGCAGACTCTCTTATTCAGAGCCACTTACAGTAGTGAGTCATTTAGCAGACTCTCTTATCCAGAGCCACTTACAGTAGTGAGTCATTTAGCAGACTCTCTTATCCAGAGCCACTTACAGTAGTGAGTCATTTAGCAGACTCTCTTATCCAGAGCCACTTACAGTTAGTGCATTCATCTTTAGATGGAGCTAGATGAGACAACCACATATCATAGTCGTAGTCAGTACATTTCAGCAAACTCAGTGCAAGTAGGAAAAGTTTGTATAAAAGGGTAAAGGTTAGGCTTCCAGACGTTTTCAGGAAGATGGGCAGGGACTGCTGTCCTAGCTTCAGGCGGGAAGCTGGTTCCACCATCGGGGTGCTGGGACAGAGAAGAGCTTTGGCATGGGCTGAGTGGGAGCTGACCTCCTTTTCAGAATGAACGAACGTGAGAAAGCCAGGAAATAAATCGAGGTTCAAATGACAGTAACAGTTTCATACGATTAATGAATGTATGTATGAGGTGTACATTTTACATGACATATTTACATATTTGACATTCCTTCCTACCCATTTTGTGTGTTCTCGAACCAGAAGCGGTCCCCGTTCCTGATGCGGTTCAACTGATCCAGTATGATAGAGGAGAAGACCTGACCAGGACCGTCCACAGACTCCAGGAGACCCCCAGGAAACAGCTCCAGTTTAGAGATATCCCCGTCATACAGGTCTGATAGGTCCCTGAATAACTAGAGATACAGAACGGGTAGAGATGGAATTGAGAGAGTATGGTAGATTATTCACTCTATTATAGGCTATTTGGCCAGTGGTTTGAGTCCCCACTCTTTGGCTCAACTCTCCCTGCCTGGTTACATTTATGTTTTAGTCATTTTGTGTGACGTATACCTATGTAAAACAACCACATACACTATCATGATCATTGGCAATTAAAATTTAAATGGTCAGTAGTACATAAGGATTTAATAACACATTCACATCACGTACATAAAGCATTTATAAGCAGTACGTAAGCAGTTCTGAACATACCTGTGGGTTGGTGATGTTGAGCTGTGGGTTTATGTCTCCCCACCTCCCCACAGGGGCCAGGCCCAGCCCCTCTCTGACCTGGTTGTAGCTGGGCAGGCCAAAGTCCCGGCCTCTCTGCACCGTCAGAGCAACCAGGTCTGACCGTGAGAAACGCAAAGGACCGTACATGTAGTCTGGTGGGTGGAGAAAAACCACTATCAGTAACATTTAAATCATGTATTATTGTTGTATTGAGAACACACCTTTCTTAAAGTCAACAGGTATAATGCATTATGATGTGGTTGTTATGCATCATTATGTGGTTGTAATGCATTATAATGTGGTTGTTATGCATTATGATGTGGTTGTAATGCATTATGATGTGGTTGTTATGCATTATGATGTGGTTGTTATGCATTATGATGTGGTTGTAATGCATTATGATGTGGTTGTTATTCATTATGATGTGGTTGTTATGCATTATGATGTGGTTGTTATGCATTATGATGTGGTTGTTATGCATTATGATGTGGTTGTTATTCATTATGATGTGGTTGTTATGCATTATGATGTGGTTGTAATGCATTATGATGTGGTTGTTATTCATTATGATGTGGTTGTTATGCATTATGATGTGGTTGTTATGCATTATGATGTGGTTGTTATGCATCATTATGTGGTTGTAATGCATTATAATGTGGTTGTTATGCATTATGATGTGGTTGTTATGCATTATGATGTGGTTGTAATGCATTATGATGTGGTTGTTATGCATTATGATGTGGTTGTTATTCATTATGATGTGGTTGTTATGCATTATGATGTGGTTGTAATGCATTATGATGTGGTTGTTATGCATTATGATGTGGTTGTTATGCATTATGATGTGGTTGTTATGCCTTATAATGTGGTTATAATGCATTATAATGTGGTTGTTATGCATCATTATGTGGTTGTAATGCATTATAATGTGGTTGTTATGCATTATGATGTGGTTGTTATGCATTATTATGTGGTTGTTATGCATTATGATGTGGTTGTAATGCATTATGATGTGGTTGTTATTCATTATGATGTGGTTGTTATGCATTATGATGTGGTTGTTATGCATTATAATGTGGTTATAATGCATTATAATGTGGTTGTTATGCATCATTATGTGGTTGTAATGCATTATAATGTGGTTGTTATGCATTATGATGTGGTTGTTATGCATTATTATGTGGTTGTTATGCATTATGATGTGGTTGTAATGCATTATGATGTGGTTGTTATGCATTATGATGTGGTTGTTATGCATTATGATGTGGTTGTAATGCATTATGATGTGGTTGTTATGCATTATGATGTGGTTGTTATGCATTATGATGTGGTTGTTATGCATTATGATGTGGTTGTTATGCATCATTATGTGGTTGTAATGCATTATAATGTGGTTATAATGCATTATGATGTGGTTGTTATGCATTATGATGTGGTTGTTATGCATTATAATGTGGTTATAATGCATTATGATGTGGTTGTAATGCATTATGATGTGGTTGTTATGCATTATGATGTGGTTGTTATGCATTATAATGTGGTTGTAATGCATTATAATATGGTTGTAATGCATTATGATGTGGTTGTTATGCATTATGATGTGGTTGTAATGCATTATAAGGTGGTTGTTATGCATTATGATGTGGTTGTTATGCATTATGATGTGGTTGTAATGCATTATAATGTGGTTGTTATGCATTATAATGTGGTTGTTATGCATTATAATGTGGTTGTTATGCATTATGATGTGGTTGTTATGCATTATGATGTGGTTGTTATGCATTATGATGTGGTTGTTATGCATTATGATGTGGTTGTAATGCATTATAATGTGGTTGTTATGCATTATAATGTGGTTGTTATGCATTATGATGTGGTTGTTATGCATTATGATGTGGTTGTAATGCATTATAATGTGGTTGTAATGCATTATGATGTGGTTGTTATGCATTATGATGTGGTTGTTATGCATTATGATGTGGTTGTAATGCATTATGATGTGGTTATGCATTATGATGTGGTTGTAATGCATTATGATGTGGTTGTTATGCATTATGATGTGGTTGTAATGCATTATAAGACTTTTCATAAGCAACTACTTGTCCTCTTCATGTTTGAAGGCCTACATAAAGCACGGCCATCCCTCCACTGACCCTCTAAAGCAGAAGTGAGAGGTCTCTGCCTTATGATCAGTAGACACAAAGTATTCTGAAAATATATGATGATGATGATGTGATGGAAATTGACCTCTTAAGTCCTCCACAACCATGTTGTCCTCTCTCTCTGCGATCTGAGAGGCCATGCCCATAATCAGATGGTCTATGTCCTGGCCTGACTTCAGGTTGGGGTTCTACAACAGACAATCAGAGAGTTTTGTTTGAAACATGTCATTCAGTTTCTCTAATAGAAATGCTGTCTTGCCACCTCCTATGGCTGTTGGCTATACGGATCTAAGACCAGTCTACATGGAGGCTATACACAGATCTGAAACCAGTCTACATGGAGGCTATATACAGATATGAGACCAGTCTACATGGAGGCTATACAGATCTGAGACCAGTCTACATGGAGGTTATATACAGATCTGAGACCAGTCTACATGGAGGCTATATACAGATATGAGACCAGTCTACATGGAGACTATACAGATCTGAGACCAGTCTACATGGAGACTATACAGATCTGAGACCAGTCTACATGGAGGCTATATACAGATCTGAGACCAGTCTACATGGAGGCTATACAGATCTGAGACCAGTCTACATGGAGGCTATACAGATCTGAGACCAGTCTACATGGAGGCTATACAGATCTGAGACCAGTCTACATGGAGTCTATACAGATCTGAGACCAGTCTACATGGAGGCTATACAGATCTGAGACCAGTCTACATGGAGGCTATACAGATCTGAGACCAGTCTACATGGAGGCTATACAGATCTGAGACCAGTCTACATGGAGGTTACATGGCATATTTTTACCTGACGGTTCCAGAAGCTGTTACACATGCGAATGGCTGAGGACGTGCTTCCATCGATGTTGACAACCTTCTGAAAGTGGCAAGTTCTGTTTCTGTAGCCAAAAGAAGGTATGAAAAATTAATGATGACACAAATTACATGCAGCTGTTGAAATATGAATGCTGACACAAACACTGCATTTGGGACCATGTTTTTTAGTACATAACAACAAACCGGCCCCAAAAGAGCCTTATAGAGATATTTACTCTGCTAGCAATAGTGTACAGTGTTGAATTGAAGGGGTAGCCTGGTGGAACCATACAATACAAGTGTTTTAATAGCCTGTTGAATGCAGCATGATAGCCTGATAACTCTACCCTCCTGTAGGTTTACACTCTGACCCTGTTCCTGGAGAGATACCCTCCTGTAGGTTTACACTCTGACCCTGTTCCTGGAGAGATACCCTCCTGTAGGTTTACACTCTGACTCTGTTCCTGGAGAGATACCCTCCTGTAGGTTTACACTCTGACTCTGTTCCTGGAGAGCTACCCTCCTGTAGGTTTACACTCTGACCCTGTTCCTGGAGAGATACCCTCCTGTAGGTTTACACTCTGACCCTGTTCCTGGAGAGATTCCCTCCTGTAGGTTTACACTCTGACCCTGTTCCTGGAGAGATACCCTCCTGTAGGTTTACACTCTGACTCTGTTCCTGGAGAGCTACCCTCCTGTAGGTTTACACTCTGACCCTGTTCCTGGAGAGATACCCTCCTGTAGGTTTACACTCCTACTCTGTTCCTGGAGAGCTACCCTCCTGTAGGTTTACACTCCTACTCTGTTCCTGGAGAGCTACCCTCCTGTAGGTTTACACTCTGACCCTGTTCCTGGAGAGCTACCCTCCTGTAGGTTTACACTCCTACTCTGTTCCTGGAGAGCTACCCTCCTGCAAGTTTTCACCCCAACCCTGTTCCTGGAGAGATACCCTCCTGTAGGTTTTAACTCTGACCCTGTTCCTGGAGAGATACCCTCCTGTAGGTTTACACTCCTACTCTGTTCCTGGAGAGCTACCCTCCTGCAAGTTTTCACCCCAACCCCAGTCCATGGAGAGCTACCCTCCTGCAAGTTTTCACCCCAACCCTGTTCCTGGAGATACCCTCCTGTAGGTTTTAACTCTGACCCTGTTCCTGGAGAGATACCCTCCTGTAGGTTTTCGCTCCAACCCCAGTTCTAACTAACCTGATTCAGCTTATAAACCATCTAATTAGTAGAATCAGGCGTGCTAGATTAGGATCGGAGTGTGAACCTACAGGAGGGTATCTCTCCAGGGTCAGAGTGTAAACTTACAGGAGGGTATCTCTCCAGGGTCAGAGTGTAAACCTACAGGAGGGTATCTCTCCAGGGTCAGAGTGTAAACCTACAGGAGGGTATCTCTCCAGGAACAGGGTCAGAGTGCAAACCTACAGGAGGGTAGCTCTCCAGGAACAGGGTCGGAGTGTAAACCTACAGGAGGGTATCTCTCCAGGAACAGAGTCAGAGTGTAAACCTACAGGAGGGTATCTCTCCAGGAACAGAGTCAGAGTGTAAACCTACAGGAGGGTATCTCCAGGAACAGAGTCAGAGTGTAAACCTACAGGAGGGTTTTTCTCCAGGAACAGAGTCAGAGTGTAAACCTACAGGAGGGTAGCTCTCCAGGAACAGAGTCAGAGTGTAAACCTACAGGAGGGTATCTCTCCAGGAACAGGGTCAGAGTGTAAACCTACAGGAGGGTATCTCTCCAGGAACAGAGTCAGAGTGTAAACCTACAGGAGGGAATCTCTCCAGGAACAGGGTTGAAGAGGGGCCTGCTCCAGACAGTGGAGGCTAGTCATCAGTACCTCATATAAACACCAGGTGGGGCCATCGTGGTGGCAAAGCGGATGGCAGCAGCCTGGAACTCAGGTGAGATCCCTGGATCCACAAACTTCTGGTAGCCTGCAGGAGACAAGACAGACAGAGAACAATGACACGGGATGTAATACTGTTAAACTGCTCTAAAATGGAAGAGATGGAGTCTCCAAAACCATTGTCATAGGTGCAGCATGTATGTGTCTGCCCACTGTACAGGAAGCATTTTTTAACATTGTGAAAGATTACAGGGAAAGGAATACTACTAAGGGGCGGCAGGTAGCCTAGTGGTTAGAGCGTTGGGCCAGTAACCGAAAGGTAGCTGGATTGAATCCCTGAGCTGACAAGGTAAAAATCTGTTGTTCTGCACCTGAACAAGGCAGTTAACCCACTGTTCCCTGGTAGGCTGTCATTGTAAATAAGAATTTGTTCATAACTGACTTGCCTAGTTAAATTAAGGTTCAATTTAAACCTCCATATGATTTATTAAGAGAAAATAACATAATGTGACTTTCTTCTTCTGGTTGCTGACCCCTGTGTGCGTGCATGTGGTTGAGTGTGTGTGTGTGTGTGTGTGTGTGTGTGTGTGTGTGTGTGTGTGTGTGGTGTGTGTGTGTGTGTGTGTGTGTGTGTGTGTGTGTGTGTGTGTGTGTGTGTGTGTGTGTGTGTGTGGAGCATCGGTCTCTGAGTGTTTCCTTTCTGACACAGCACATATTTACACAATACCACTAGAGGTAACAACTCTGTCTTGTGATCAGCTTGACCCTGCCCCCCCCCCCCCCCCTCCACACAGTCACTTTCTCCCTCTCCCTCTCTCTCTCCCTCCCTCCCTCCCTCCCCCTCTCTCTCTCCCTCCCTCCCTCCCTCTCTCTCTCTCTCTCTCTCTCTTACCCTGGTATGGAGGCATTGTCTTCTCCCCCAGGAATCCAGGCAGCCATTCGTAGAAGGCAATATTCTGTAAAAAAAAACAACAATATTATTCATTTTACTTGTCAAGTGTTTGTCAATACACAGGATAATTACATTGGTGCTAAACCAGAAGGAATAAGAGGTGACACAGTCACACAGACACCCTCAACTAATACCATTTAATCCAGTCACACAGACACCCTCCACTAATACCATTTAATCCAGTCACACAGACACCCTCAACTAATACCATTTAATCCAGTCACACAGACACCCTCCACTAATACCATTTAATCCAGTCACACAGACACCCTCAACTAATACCATTTAATCCAGTCACACAGACACCCTCCACTAATACCATTTAATCCAGTCACACAGACACCCTCCACTAATACCATTTAATCCAGTCACACAGACACCCTCCACTAATACCATTTAATCCAGTCACACAGACACCCTCCACTAATACCATTTAATCCAGAAACCCACGACCACCTGGCATTGATGTAACTAACAACACTCTTCCCTGGTCATGTGACATGCTATATTACTGTAAATAACCACTAAATGACCAGCTATGTGTTGGTTGGATTACAGCAGACTTTTCCTAGTACCTGGAACGTGGCGACCACGGTCTTCCTGGCGTTTTGAAACAGGTCTTCGTCCGACCACGACGAGTGTTTCTCACTAAGCTGGGAGGCGATGTAATTGTGGTAGCGAAACCACACGATCCCCTCGGCCATGGTGAACACATTCTCGTTGCCCCAGGCGTTACCCAACTCTGGAGGGTGGAAACGAAGAAACAAAAAGGGTTTACTCTGGCTGCATGTTTGGCTGTTGAACTGCAGTATCGACTGTATGACAGGGTTGGGGTCATTTCCATTTGAAATCAGTCAATTCAGGAAGTAAACTGAAATTCCAGTAATTGACTGAGTAGAAACTGAACCCAACCCTGGTATATAAATGTTTATAAGCAGTATTAACTGTCCTGAGAATAAAGTATTTTCAGTGATTCTTTAGATGTGCCGATATCTTTTTCTCTCTGACCTCCTTAAAGGGGTTGATATCTTTATAAGTTATTACTCAATGTTTCTGAGCATATCTTCGTAGACTTTAGCTGTGCCAAGGCATGAATATAATGGACTCACACCCAACTGATCAGGAGCAGGAAGTTTTACACAGCTTGATCATATCTAGTTCTTGTGTCAATATCTTTATATCCATTAACAGTTTTGTATTTTGTTTTGTATTTCCTTATTGTATTCTTCGTCATTAGTGAAGTGTCTTGCCAGATCAACTGGCATTATGTAGCTTTACTGTGCAAGTCCATTGTCACGGACTACTGGGATTGTGGAGTAACTGATTACATGATGTATAATCAGCTACATGTTATCTGATTACATTAAATAAAATCAACTTTAATCAGTTACATTACCAGCCAAAATATCATGAAAAAAACCCACATGATTACTTCTTGGATTTCTTTTAAATTCAGAAAGGATTGTTTGTTAAAATGTTTTAAAATACATTATGACACCTTTCTGTTTTCTCAATGACATTCAGATCAGCATCGAAAAAAGGTGCACGTTTATATTTGTTCCACCTGAGCGAGTCTGACCACAAGTTAAGAGACCACTATGACAACACACCAAATGTGTTTCATTGATCTTTTTTTGTCTTATTCTAATACCTCTTAAGGGGAATGTAATCCAAAAGTAAAAGTAATCAGATTACATTACTGAGTTTTGGGTAATCAAGAAGAAGATGAAGAAGAAGATGAAGAAGAAGATGAAGAAGCAGAAGAAGACAACGAGCATCTACTCACCATAGAGTCCCTCAGGTCCATGCTGACCAGTGGAGGGATCAGCAGCACTCCACATGAGGCTAGTGCTCCCGCTCCTCTTGGGCATGTCCAACTGCTCCCCCGAGGCTAGGAGACCTCCAGAGAAACTCCTCAGGGCGTCAGACCAGGAACTAGATGGGCCGTAGATAGAGCTGCCGTCCAGCCATGCTGTCACCAGGTTCACCTACGTAACATGACATGACATAGCGACGCTATCACCAGGTTCACCTACATAACATGACATGACATAGCCACACTGTCACCAGGTTCACCTAACAACATGACATAGCCACGCTATCACCAGGTTCACCTACATGACATGACATAGCCATGCAGTCACCGGGTTCACCTACATAACATGACATGACATAGCCACACTGTCACCAGGTTCACCTACATAACATGACATAGCCACACTGTCACCAGGTTCACCTACATAACACAACATAGCCACGCAGTCACCGGGTTCACCTACATAACATAACATGACATGACATGTTTCACCTAATAACATGACATGACATGACATAGCCACACTGTCACCAGGTTCACCTACATAACATGACATAACATGACATAGACACACTGTCACCAGATTCACCTACATAAAATGACATAACATGACATAGCCACACTGTCAATAGGTTCACCTACATAACATGACATAACATGACATAGCCACGCTGTCACCAGGTTCACCTAATAACATAACATAGCCACACAGTCACTGGGTTCACCTACATAACATGACATAACATGACATAGCCACTTCACCAGGATCACCTTTATGAAACATGACATGACTTAACATGACATAGCCATACAGTCACCAGGTTCACCTACAGGTGTTATGATAAAATTGATGTAATTTTGGATTTATTACTTGATTATTATGCCCGACAGATGTCCAACAGACTGACCATGTAATCACTGAAATATGACCAACTGGTCTTACCTTGTGGCATTATGCTCCTGTCTGGCTCAGTTCATAAGGACATTGCACTAACAATGCCAAGATAGTGGGTTCAACGAATGTATAAACTCATTAAGCATCTGTTATAGTACCTGTCTGTCTGTTATAGTACCTGTCTGTCTGTTATAGTACCTGTCTGTTATAGTACCTGTCTGTCTGTTATAGTACCTGTCTGTTATAGTACCTGTCTGTCTGTTATAGTACCTGTCTGTCTGTTATAGTACCTGTCTGTTATAGTACCTGTCTGTCTGTTATTGTATCTGTCTGTTATAGTACCTGTCTGTCTGTTATACTACCTGTCTGTCTGTTATAGTACCTGTCTGTTATAGTACCTGTCTGTCTGTTATTGTATCTGTCTGTTATAGTACCTGTCTGTCTGTTATACTACCTGTCTGTCTGTTATAGTACCTGTCTGTTATGGTACCTGTCTGTTATAGTACCTGTCTGTCTGTTACAGTACTTGTCTGTCTGTTATAGTACCTGTCTGTTATAGTACCTGTCTGTTATAGTACCTGTCTGTCTGTTATAGTATCTGTCTGTTATAGTACCTGTCTGTCTGTTATAGTACCTGTCTGTTATAGTACCTGTCTGTTATAGTACCTGTCTGTCTGTTATAGTACCTGTCTGTTATAGTACCTGTCTGTTATAGTACCTGTCTGTCTGTTACAGTACCTGTCTGTTATAGTACCTGTCTGTTATAGTACCTGTCTGTTAAAGTACCTGTCTGTCTGTTATAGTACCTGTCTGTTAAAGTACCTGTCTGTTATAGTACCTGTCTGTCTGTTATAGTACCTGTCTGTTAAAGTACCTGTCTGTCTGTTATAGTACCTGTCTGTTAAAGTACCTGTCTGTTATAGTACCTGTCTGTCTGTTATAGTACCTGTCTGTTACAGTACCTGTCTGTTATAGTACCTGTCTGTTATAGTACCTGTCTGTCTGTTACAGTACCTGTCTGTTATAGTACCTGTCTGTTAAAGTACCTGTCTGTCTGTTATAGTACCTGTCTGTTAAAGTACCTGTCTGTTATAGTACCTGTCTGTCTGTTATAGTACCTGTCTGTTAAAGTACCTGTCTGTTATAGTACCTGTCTGTCTGTTATAGTACCTGTCTGTTAAAGTACCTGTCTGTTATAGTACCTGTCTGTTATAGTACCTGTCTGTTATAGTACCTGTCTGTTAAAGTAACCTATTTCCTGTGGATATTACCTGTGTGTGGGGGCTATTACCTGTGTGTGGGGGCTATTACCTGTGTGCGGGGGTTATTACCTGTGTGGGGGGGTTATTACCTGTGTGCGGGGGTTATTACCTGTGTGCGGGGGTTATTGGGGCTCTGGCTGGAGTGTTTGTCCCAGGGCCCCCTCTGGAAGGGCAGCAGGACCCGGCCAGCACGGTGGGGGTCAAAGACTGGGTCTCCCTCTGGGACGGGGATGTACATGAACTCAGGGGGACAGCCAGGAGGACGGGAGTCTAGCATCTCAAACATTACATGGTAACCTTCACAGACAGAGGAGACAGAGAAACACAATGACATTTACAAGACACATAAAGGGTCATTATGTGCTTATAACAAGTTATATGGATCTCAAACATGACATGGTACCCTGAACAGGCAATGGAGAAATATACTTATATAACATTTGACTTAAAGCCTGCTGCAGCTATAATGCTGTATAACTTGTATTTTATAATGAGGCTGTTATTTAGTCTGGATCATTATAAAATGGTAATAAGACATTATTATAGAATCTCAAAGGGGGTCGTACATATTTAAAATGTGTTAGAATCATCTTACTATGCATTATTATAATCGGGTGACTATGGCAACCTCACCTCAATTATTTAGGTTCATTTCATAATGCAATTTTTTTTTAAACAATACCTCCTGAATGTCATTATACCATAGTGAACAATAAACATTGACTTACCGAAGAACACAGAGAGTACGGTCTGGTTGTGTGCGGAGGGCAGGCCCGAGTGGCCCCTGGCCGTCACATCGCTGAGTTTGCGCGGGTTGGGGAGCTGTGGTTCCTGCAGAGGCTGGAGCACCCCGTCAGAGTAACGCGCGGGCAGCAGTCGCACCAGGGGGGAACCTGCACCCGCACACACTTCCGTGAGTTCCATCATCTAGCAACAATGCAACTTATGGTTTTCTATAATCGCATCCTATATCTTTAAATATTCATATTTCAAATGGTTTATATTGTCAGTTATATTGTCAGATTTTGTGAGAAACTTACCAACAGCTCCTCGACTGTGATAGGCTAAATTGTTATACCAGCCGTCATATCGTTGGACTTCCCAGGTGACTTTAGACTGAGCATCTAAACAGGTGGATTTATAGATAGACACTTTCAGTATGGTACTCAAATTGAGGACTTTTTTTATCAAACTTATTTATCAAGATGAGATATTTTCCGTGGGTTTTAACCGAATAATTTAAAGTAACTAGTTACAGGGCTACTTACGTTCAACGATAAGGGCAAGCACTGCCAGCGCTGTCAAGATACTCCAGATCGGTTTACGCAAATCCATTGATGCGAGAGATGCAACTGCATGCACTCTGAGCCAGTCAAGAGTCTAGTCGAGGAGCACTTGTGTGGAAAGGCCAGGGTAAGGTAGGAAAACACTGGGCTAAATCTTTACATAAAATAATCTTTACCTCGCATTTTAGTTTTGATTGGTAATGTGTAAAATCAATGTGGGTATCAGTGCTTCATAAATTAAATTGTCACTCTAACGTAGAGAAGAAGTGTGTTGGTTGGAAGCGATAACGAATCCTTTAATTAAACAAGAAGAGGACAATTGGTTGATTGACTCTAAAAAGCCTATTTTGAATAGACAGATAAGTTTGTTACTTACCCTAATTGTTGTCGATGAAATGTCACGCGCACTGAAGAATCAGAACAATAAAAAAATGTAGTTGATAGCCATACAATATAGCCTATTGCTACAGAGAAGGATAGTCTACAGTGTCGATGACCCAAGTTCTTACAAATGACTGACACATGCGTTTCCTTGATGGACTGGTCATCACCAGTTAACACACCCCTTATTCTAAAGAATACCAATAAATTCATCCTTAAAGATAAACAAAAGACATAGACTATAAAAGAGAAGTCTGTCGCCTTCGTGCGTTACATTCGTTCTTTTCTTGATCTGCTCTAGTAACTTTTATACACTTAAAGGTGAGTATTATTTTAAGCATATATATTTAGCATTATGCAGGGTAGCCTAGTGGTTCGAGCGTTGGACTAGTAACCGGAAGGTTGTAAGATCGAATCCCCGAGCCGACAAGGTAAAAATCTGTCGTTCTGCCCCTGAACAAGGCAGTTAACCCACTGTTCCTAGGCTGTCATTGAAAATAAGAATTTGTTCTTAACTGACCTGCCTAGTTAAATAAAGGTAAAAATATATATCGCACACTGGCATGTTTGTATGGTTCCGAGGTATATAGAATAGTTTTTTGGTTTTTTGTTGTTGTGTGTGTTTGCTTTGCTATTTGTTTGTTGCTTCCAAAACGAGTCGAGTTTGAGATGGGTTGGTCTTTGTCCTTGTAGTTTGCCAGGGAGGGTAAACTTGAGTGCAAGAGTATCCACTTACTGTACCCATTGACTGTACTGTACCTGACACTGTTTAGTTTGCATGTGCTTTCAATCTCAACAGTGGTTTCTTAAGGCACTTTGTATTTTACAATAATTTAAAAAAAATGTATGTTGAATTAAAAATCCAGAAAACAGTCAAATTCATTTGATAATTGAAACAATTCATATTTTTACTTAAAAAGTTTCACTTTTTAAATGATGTAACATTCTCATTCCTCAGTGTACAGTATGTAAGGAACGGATGTGCTAATCTCTGGATCTTTAGACAGTAACTGAGACACCCTGCTCTCCACACTGTCCCTTCTGTCACGCTGTCTGCTCTCAGCCCCGGAGATCCTGAGGAAAGATGACTTTCTACGATGGCATTTACCCATTCTACCCCCTACAAAGAACCTCCTTTATCTTCAGCACCCACCTCCTCACCATTATCCTGGTCTTCCTGGTCCTCACGGTCAGCTTCCTTCTTATTCTGCCAGGTATCAGAGGCAAGTCGGTGAGTATAATGAACTGGTGCAACCCTAACTATGGATTCATTCATATTAATGCCGACAGAAGTGGAATCTTCAGATTCCATTCATCTTCAGATTCCATTCATCTTCAGATTCCATTTCTGTTGGCGCTAATATGAGTACAACATTATGACGTCATACAAAATTGTAGATAATACAATTTCTCAATGTAAAAATGCATATTTAAACATATTATTTACCCTCGGAATGTGATTGAGATAAACTGGATTAATAAACCTGAGTTAAGAATTTATGGATGTGAGATCTGTCAGTAAGTCACCCCCCCCCCCCCCCTCCTCCTCTCTCTCTTCTAGAGACTTTTCTGGATGCTCAGAATCATCATCAGTTTATTCATAGGCATTGTGATAGTGGGTAAGTACCTATAACTGGAAATTGATAGACATTTCCACGTCACATGACATCTATTGCAACACGTCAAATGACTGGCAGTCATTGGATTCAAATCTTCTTATCTTATTGCCCTAATAAAAAGACCGATTCTGATAGATTGAGAGGATGTTGATTATTTCACACGTCCATAACGGCTAACTGTTTGTTTACTATTATGTCTGTAAGTGTGTCATCTCATCTCATTTCATATCATCTCAGCACTGAATTTCACCAGTGACTGGGCTGAGGCCAGAACCACCACCAACACCACCTACAAGTCCTTCAGCAGCGAGGAGGTGAACGCTGAACTGGGACTGCACATAGGACTGTATGGTATTAACATTACTTTAAAAGGTAAGCCCGTACAATTAAAACGTAATATTATTATTTATTTGTTTACAGTATTACACCTGTATATATTACATATGTCCTTTTCTGCAGCGTTGAATGTTCTGTATATGTTACCTGGGGTGTAATCTCTCGTCGACAGACGCACCTAACATAACTGGTATCGTAGTGTCTGTCAAGAGACAACGCAATTCCGCAAGATTATTGTTCTGGGTTTTCTGTGACTGCCTAAGGATAATATTGAATACAGCTACTATAACCCTTTAAGTCATCTTATATTTGATAGCATTCCACTGTTTTTTACTGTCATGCATTTGAATATGGAGTACATGAAGAAAGACGGACACAAGGCTAAAGTTTTGATACAGTATGTGACACATAGGGTTGTTATGGTGATCCTTCCCTGTGGCTCAGTTGGTAGAGCACGGTGTTTGCAACACCAGGGTTGTGGCGTTTGATTCCCACGGGGGGCCAGTACAAAAAAAAAATGTATGAAATGTATTCACTACTGTAAGTCGCTCTGGATAAGAGCGTCTGATAAATGACGTAAAATGTGATCCTGACCCTGCCACACCGGGGTGATGATCACAAGTCATGTAACTTGTAATATGTGTTATGTGAATTAATATATTTTTTTGTTTTCGTGTCAAATCGCCATTTGACGACCCATCCCTTAAGGCAGGGGAGGGCAACTCCCTTCCTTCAAGGGCCTGATAGGTGTCAGACCCCCCCCCCCCCCAGCCCTAGCAAACACACCTGATTTAAACTAATTGCATTTTTGACTGAAGATCATGATTAGGTGATTATTGGAGTCAGGTGTGTTAGCTGGAGCTGGGGAAAAACTGTGACACCAATCAGGCCCTGCCGAAGACTGGAATTCCCCACCCCCCAATCCATTAAGGGATTCATTGACACATTAAACAAACATCACAATGATTCTTACAAGGATTCTTACAAGGATTCTTACAAGTGCATGGATTATAACCGCCATTGTCCTCTATGGTCCACTCTGTCCCTCCAGGGAATCCTGTGAATCAACTCAACGAGACCATCAACTACAACGAGATGTTTGCGTGGAAAGACACCATCGATGAGGAGTACGGGGAGGCCTTAGAGAGAGGTCTACCTAACCCCATCCTCTATATCGCTGAGAAGTTTACCCTCAACAACCCATGTGGCCTCATCTACCAGTATAGATACTCTGGGCGCTATGCCTCGGCCACCCTCTGGTAAGATTAGCCATATAAAAAGAAATAGTTCTGTGAGACAACCGGTCTCAATCTAAACATATATACCTGTAGATGTTTTCAGTGAGACATTGCTCCTCAAACTATGAGTCAGAATTCGAAGGAAGTGGATATTTGACCACCAGGTATCCAGAGGTTAAGGTTAGGCATTGGGATCGAAAATGGTCGCGACCCCTAGTTTGGAAAACGCCAGGGTAAGGGTTAAGGTTAGGCAATAGATTAACAAACCGCCATTGAGAACGGTACAAATTCTGCCGGCTGTACATACACATATACCAAATTTAACTCGCCTCCCCAGGACAGCGTTCTGCTGCTGGCTGGTAGCCAACGTGCTGTTCTCCATGCCTGTCATCCTGTACGCCGGCTACATGATGGTGGCCACCGCCGCTTTCATCTTCTTCTCCATGGCCTCCTTCTCCACCATCATGAACCTGCCTACCTGTCTGTTCACCATAGGCACCTCTGAAGCCTTCCAGACAGAGTACAGCGGTTCTTTCTGGCTGGCGCTGGCCACAGGTAAGGAAAGGTTCACCAGAGCCCAAGGCTCTTTCCTCAATTCATCTTTCCTCAATTCCTTTGTGTCCTCTCTCCTAGCCTCCATCTCAAAAATGCATTGGAAGTGAAGGTTTGAGGGAAAGGGACCTTGGACCTTCTCCAAATGTGCGTTTTGAGAAGGAGGTGAGGAGAAAGGACGCTAGGATCAAGGAAAGATGAATTGAGAAAGATCCCAGTTATCCACACCAATGACAACATTTAACGAAAATGTTGCTTAAAAGGCATCCATCTTGTTTTCCAGGTGTGCTGTGTTTAATCATTGGAGTCCTGGTGGTTCTGTTGGACTGTCTGATCCCTGGGAAGATACGAGAGGCCTTCAGTGTCGGGGTGGACAACGACGAAGATGAGGATGTTTATTTTGGAGAGGGATACCTGAACTCCAACTTCCTGGCAGGAGTAACCACCACACCTTTGACAACCTTAGTACTTCCTACAGTAAGTCTCTGTCAGTTTAATGAGATGAAGTACTGTAGGTCCAGTGTGATCTCTCACAATCATCATCACTAGCTCTGGTCCAGGGTGATCTCTCACGATCATCATCACTAGCTCTGGTCCAGGATGAGCTCTCACGATCATCATCACTAGCTCTGGTCCAGGGTGAGCACTCACGATCGTCATCACTATCTCTGGTCCAGGGTGATCTCTCACGATCATGATCACTATCTCTGGTCCAGGGTGATCTCTCCCGATCATGATCACTAGTCTATTAAAGTCTATGACATTCATTTTGGCTATCTTCTCAAAAAGAACAGCATTTATTTTCCAACTCTGCTACATAAGTACAGTAATAGGGAATAGTAATTATTGATTTAACTGTAAATAATGTTATTTTCTTCTTCTTATGTGTTCCAGGATGAAATTCGGAATGTCAGCCGCCAACCATCACTCCAGGAGCTGTCAGTCAGAATGTAACGGAGTCGGATTTATAACCTCCTATCCCCTGCTTGAAATGTCTCCACCCGCGCTATCGAATCGCTAGCTTTTTGGCAGCGTAGTTGGCTAAGACGTTGTCAAGGAGGGGGGTCAAGTGTGTTTGCGGGTCAGAGGTCCCAGGTTCTAGGTGTGAGCTGGATGGGGAGGAAGTGGTATGGTTAAGCTAGCACGGTGATGGAGGAAGTGGTATGGCTACGCTAGCATGGTGAGGGAGGAAGTGGTATGGCTACGCTAGCACAGTGAGCTAGGAAGTGGTATGGCTAAGCTAGCACGGTGAGGGAGGAAGTGGTATGGCTAAGCTAGCATGGTGAGGGAGTGGTATGGATTCGCTAGCACGGTGAGCTAGGAAGTGGTATGGCTGAGCTAGCACGGTGAGAGAGGAAGTGGTATTGCTAAGCTAGCACGGTGAGCTAGGAAGTGGTATGGCTAAGCTAGCACGGTGAGCTAGGAAGTGGTATGGCTAAGCTAGCGGTGAGGGAGGAAGTGGTATGGCTAAGCTAGCACGGTGAGGAAGTGGTATGGCTAAGCTAGCACAGTGAGGAAAAGGTATGGCTAAGCTAGCACGGTGAGGGAGGCTAGCACTATCACATGCACAGTGACATCCGTGTCTGTCACGTCAAACAATATTATCTCAACTTGAAAATCAATTATCATTGCAGTTACCAAGAAAAATGTGTTTAACTTTGTGAATTAGTTGTGAATATCTCTGGGAGTCCTTTAGACCTACTGTACAATATATTTAGTTATATAAATCATGTATATACGTATAATGTGTTAATGCCATAATTGGTTAATATGTACTATATAAGTGTTGTATCTGTGCCATTTGTCATGTTCCAATAGTGTAACAAAAATTAAACAAACGTGTGAGATTCACATACTTCCTTTTAATGGACATCGTTGAGTCGGGTATTCAAGTCATTGATGATCTGCTTCTTGTGTAATGAACATAAGAGTAAAGTGTGAACGAACAAGTCGACTGCGTCCCAAATGGCACCCTATTCCCGATATAGGGCACTACTTTAGACCAGAGCCCTATTCCCTACATAGGGCACTACTTTAGACCAGAGCCCTACGGGAATAGGGTGCCATCTGGCACTCAGCCGTTGTCCTCAACCTCATGAATATACACCACTTACATCATTGCATGTCATAAATGCCTTTTTTTATTTTATTTTTATTTTTTACATATTTGGAAAGCAATAGTAAGCATTGTCATTAACATTTCATTAATCACAGTATAGTCTTAGCTTCTCACAATACAGCAACTAAACAAGTTAATACATTGTCATTATACCTGCTCTGCATTCCAAAATGTCCCCCCCCCATATCCTTTACAGTGCACTCGTTTTTTTTTAAATACATTTTTTAATTTTTTATTTATTTCACCTTTATTTAACCAGGTAGGCAAGTTGAGAACAAGTTCTCATTTACAAGAATGCATGTCGCAGTATTATCTTTGGCCTTCAGCATTGCCATAATGTTATATTGAAACCTTTGTTACATCCAAGGCAGTATAGAGAGAAAAGGACAGCTTCCAGACACTGGTTTGTATTCCAAAGGGCACCCTATTCTCTACATAGTGCACTACTTTTGATTAGAGCCCTATGGGCCTTGCATGGTCAAAACTAGTGCACTATCTAGGGGAATACCCACTGGACAAAAAAAAAAACGTGTTGAATCGATGTTTCCACGCCACTTCAACCCCACCCCGCAAAAACTTGTAACATAAATCCAATGACATGGTGAAATGTTTTGTGGTTGTTGTTGTTCATTTCACGTTGAATTCACATTAGTTGACAAACTCAAAACTAGACATTGAAACTGATATCTGTTCCCAGTGAGTAGGGTGTGATTTGGGACACAGTACCCTACATTACATTGTTTTCTGTTGCTCAATACCCCACCCCCTAGCCTGGTCACCAGATCGGTCTGTGTTGTTGTCTCACCAACTCCTAAGGTAGTAGTTATGCATTGGCATGGCAGGCTCCAATGACAGACAAGGCTACAATGGCCCTGCTATTGAAGAATAGCCTTGTCCTATGCTGTTTAGGTATACACGGGACGTTGCTTAAATATCCCTGCTATTAAAGAATAGCCTTGTCCTATGCTGTTTAGGTATACACGGGACGTTGCTTAAATATCCCTGCTATTAAAGAATAGCCTTGTCCTATGCTGTTTAGGTATACACGGGACGTAGCTTAAATACCCCTGCTATTGAAGAATAGCCTTGTCCTATGCTGTTTAGGTGTTCACGGGACATAGCTTAAATACCCCTGCTATTGAAGAATAGCCTTGTCCTGTGCTGTATAGGTATACACGGGACGTAACTTAAATATCCCTGCTATTAAAGAATAGCCTTGTCCTGTGCTGTATAGGTATACACGGGACGTAGCTTAAATACCCCTGCTATTGAAGAATAGCCTTGTTCTATGTTGTATAGGTATACAAGGGACGTAGCTTAAATACCCCTGCTATTGAAGAATAGCCTTGTCCTATGCTGTTTAGGTATACACGGCACGTAGCTTAAATACCCCTGCTTTGCCACTTGAACTCCTATTGAAGAATAACGACAGGCCAACCCCTTCCCTACAATAAGTTCAGTTACCGTATCAACACGTTTATGTCACTACATTGTTTAATCTGGCATGTTATCAAATTGGAAATAAAATGTGGCGTGTTTGTAATCTAGTCATAAGAACATAATCATTACCTTGCATTTACAGTTTTTTTAACATTATACATTCGTATTCACACACATGCGCACACACACACACACACACACACACACACACACACACACACACACACACACACACACACACACAGACTGTACACATCAAACCATTATGACCGTGTAGCTTTTCAATTATAGCCTGGTACCAGTCTGTTTAGCTTACATTCCACTCCTTGTACTACGTGTCATCGCCAAACAATGTGTTATCCAGGCTACTCCAACTAAGCCTGAAGTTGAATTTTTTTGTTGTTGTTGACATTTTCATCAGAGTAACATATTATTACCCCCAAAATAAAATGATATATCAAAAATAAATGTTGCTAATGTACCACCTTGTCACCAGTGGAGGCTGGTGTCACTATAAATCGGAGGACAGGCTCATTGGAATGGCTGGAATACCAGCCTCCTCTGCCTGTCACCCACCCGGTCTGTCCACCATCTTCTCCTAGACATGCAGAAGCAGTGAGAGAGTACGCAGAAAAATATGCATACCAAATGCCACCCTATTCCTTACATAGTGAACCTACAGCCATATGGGCCATGGTTAGAAGTAGTGCACTACACAGGGAAAAGGGTGCCATTGAGGGTGCAGTCATGGAGGGACTAGATGTAGACATGGAGGGACTAGATGTAGACAGGAGTCTCCTGTCCTGTTAACAGTCTGAACATCACTGCAGGCATGGTCTTCATGTTGATCTGACAGAGAGGAGGAGGAGGTGGAGGAGGAGGAGGAGGAGGAAGAGGAGAAAGAGGTGAGTGAGGAGGAGGATGAGAGTGAGGAGGAGAGTGAGGAAGAGGAGGAGAAGGAGGAAGAGGAGGAGGAGGTGAGTGAGGAGGAGGAGGAAGAGGAGGAGGAGGAGAATGAGGAAGAGGAGGAGGAGAAGGAGGATGAGGAGTAAGAGGAAGAGGAGGAGGAGAAGGAGGTAAGTGAGGAGGAGGAGGAGGAGGAAGAGAAGAAGGAGGAGGAGCATGAGGAGAGTGAGGAGGAGGAGAGTGAGGAGGAGAGTGATGAGGAGGAGAAGGAAGAGGAGAAGGAAGAGGAAGAACAGAAGGAGAGTGATGAGGAGGAGGAGGAAGAGGAGAAGGAAGAGGAAGAACAGAAGGAGAGTGATGAGGAGGAGGAGGAGAGTGAGGAGGAGGAGGAGGAGAGTGAGGAGGAGGAGAGTGAGGAGGAGGAGAGTGAGGAGGAGGAGGAGAGTGAGGAGGAGGAGAGTGAGGAGGAGAGTGAAGAGGAGGAAAGTGAGGAGGAGGAGGAGGAGAGTGAGGAAGAGGAGGAGAGTGAGGAGTAGGAGGAGGAGAGTGAGGAGGAGGAGGAGAGTGAGGAAGAGGAGGAGGAGGAGGAAGAAGAGGAGGATGAGGAGAAGGAGGAGGAGGAGAGTGAGGAAGAGGAGGAGGAGAGTGAGGAAGATGAGGAAGCGGGGGAGGAGAAGGAGGAGAGTGAGAAGGATGAGGAAACAGAGAAGGAGGAGGAGGAAGAAGAGAAGGAAGAACAGAAGGAGAGTGAGGAGGAGGAAGAGGAGAAGAGTGAGGAGGAGGAGGAGAGTGAGGAGGAGGAGGAGAGCGAGGAGGAGGAGGAGAGTGAGGAAGAGGAGGAGAGTGAGGAGGAGGAGGAGAGTGAGGAGGAGGAGGAGGAGGAGGAGAGTGAGGAGGAGGAGGAGAGTGAGGAGGAGAGTGAGGAGGAGGAGGAGGTGGAGCAGGAGGAGAGTGAGGAGGAGGAGGAGAGTGAGGAGGAGGAGGAGAGTGAGGAGGAGGAGGAGAGTGAGGAGGAGGAGGTGGAGCAGGAGGAGAGTGAGGAGGAGGAGGAGAGTGAGGAGGAGGAGGAGAGTGAGGAGGAGAGTGAGGAGGAGGAGGAGGAGGAGAGTGAGGAGGAGGAGGAGGAGGTGGAGGAGAAGTGAGGAAGAACAGAAGGAGAGTGAGGAGGAGGAAGAGGAGAAAGATGAGGAGGAGAGTGAGGAGGAGGAGGAGAGTGATGAGGAAGAGGAGGAGAGTGATGAGGAGGAGGAGGAGAGTGATGAGGAGGAGGAGGAGAGTGAGGAGGAGGAGGAGAGTGAGGAGGAGGAGGAGAGTGAAGAAGAGGAGGAGAGTGAGGAGGAGGAGGAGAGTGAAGAAGAGGAGGAGAGTGAGGAGGAGGTGGAGAGTGTGGTGGAGGTGGAGAAGAGTGAGGAGGAGGAGGAGGAGAGTGAGGAGGAGGAGGAGGAGAGTGAGGAGGAGGAGGAGGTGGAGCAGGGGGAGAGTGAGGAGGAGGAGGAGAGTGAGGAGGAGGAGGAGAGTGAGGAGGAGAGTGAGGAGGAGGAGAGTGAGGAGGAGGAGGAGGTGGAGCAGGAGGAGAGTGAGGAGGAGGAGGAGAGTGAGGAGGAGGAGGAGAGTGAGGAGGAGGAGGAGAGTGAGGAGGAGGAGAGTGAGGAGGAGGAGGAGAGTGAGGAGGAGAGGAGGAGGAGGAGGAGGAGAGTGAGGAGGAGGAGGAGGAGGAGGGTGAGGAGGAGAGGAGGAGGAGGAGGAGAGTGAGGAGGAGAGTGAGGAGGAGGAGGAGGAGAGTGAGGAGGAGAGTGAGGAGGAGGAGGAGGAGAGTGAGGAGGAGAGTGAGGAGGAGGAGGAGGAGAGTGAGGAGAGAATCGGACAGATCAGTGCTCATCATGAAGACACTCTCTTGTATTTTTATAAATACTTCTGATTCGTCTGTTTCGTCCAGAGGGTTCTGATTGACTATTCATTGAACGTGTATAACGTTGGCAATTAGCTAACAGTCATAGGATCCTGATGCTCACCTCTCCCACTGATACAGACAGGGTCTGTACTATCTTCTCATGCGGCATGGCAACCACACTCTGCCCATTGATCTCAATGATCCTGTGGCCGACTCGCACCCCTCCTCGCTCTGCGATACCGCCACGCATCAGACTGCAGATCTGAGGAGAGAGAAAGAAAAGCTCAACTCTCTGAATCCAAATGGCTGTTATCAGGATCATTATAAGAGAGATGATAATTAGAGTACAAAGAGGTCATACATGCTTATGACAAGTCTTATAATGCATTATAATGGTATCATAATCCTACTCACGATGCCGTTCTGAACACTGAAGCCCAGCTGGAACTTGAGGTCAGGTCTCTTGATGAGGACAGTGGTGACAGGAGGACAACTCACGATGCTCAGCTTCACCTGCACCTGGCTCTTCAGACCCTGGCAGGACAACCGGAACACGATAAATAGCAATGGCCATTCTAGAGTGTCTCAATACTCTAGAATGGCTTCCTAGAATGGCCATGTCTCAATCGAATTACTCTAGAATGGCTTCCTAGAATGCCCGTATATCAATCTCAATACTCTAGAATGGCCGTGTCTCAATCTCAATACTGTAGAATGGCTGTCTCAATCTCAATACTATAGAATGGCTGTGTTGATCTCAATACTCTAAAATGTCTTCCTAGAATGGCTGTGTGGATGGATCTCAATACTCTAGAACAGTGGTTCCCAAACTTGTTATAGTCCCAAACCTCTTCAAATATTCAACCTCCAGCTGTACCCCCTCTAGCACCAGGGTCAGTTGTTTTTTGCCATCATCGTAAGCCTGCCACACACACACACAATACGATACATTTATTAAACATAAGAATGAGTTTTTGTCACAACCCGGCTCGTGGGAAGTGACAAAGAGCTCTTATAGGACCAGGGCACAAATAATAATATAATAATAATCAATTATTTTGCTCATTATTTAGCCATCTTACAATATAAAACCTTATTTTATATGTAAGATTGTGAATAACTCACCACAGGTTAATGAGAAGGCTGTGCTTGAAAGGATGCACATAACTCTGCAATGTTGGGTTGTATTGGAGAGAGTCTCAGTCTTAAATCATTTTCCACACACAGTCTGTGCCTGTATTTAGTTTTCATGCTAGTGACGGCTGAGAATCCACTCTCACATAGGTACGTGGTTGCAAAGTGCATCCGTGTCTTAACAGCACGATTTGCCAAGGCAAGACACTCTGAGAGCAGCCCAATCCAGAAATCTGGCAGTGGCTTCTGATTCAATTCCATTTTCACAGAACCGCTTGTTGCAATTTCGATGAGGCTCTCTTGTTCAGATATCGGTAAGTGGACTGGAGGCAAGGGATAACGAATCCAGTTGTTTGTGTCTTCCGTTTCGGGAAAGTACCTGCGGAATTGCGCACCGAACTCCTTCAGGTGCTTCACTATATCACATTTGACATTGTCCGTAAGCTTGAGTTCATTTGCACACAAAAAATCATACAATGATGGAAAGACCTGTGTGTTGTCTTTGTTAATGCAGACAGAGAAGAGCTCCAACTTCTTAATCATAGCCTCAATTTTGTCCCCATGAAATATATTTGCAGTCCCTGTAATCCTAGATTCAGATCGTTCAGGCGAGAAAAAAACAGATCCCAGACAGGCCAGTTGTGTGAGGAACTCATCATGCAAGCGGTCAGACAAGTGAAAATTATGGTCAGTAAAGAAAACTTTAAGCTCGTCTCTCAATTTAAAAAAACGTGTCAATACTTTGCCCCTTGATAACCAGCGCACTTCTGTATGTTGTAAAAGCGTTACATGGTCGCTGCCCATATCATTGCATAGTGCAGAAAATATATCAGAGTTCAGGGGCCTTGCTTTAACAAAGTTAACCATTTTCACTGTAGTGTCCAAAACATCTTTCAAGCTGTCAGGCATTCCCTTGGCAGCAGAGCCTCTCGGTGGATGCTGCAGTGAACCCAAGTGGCGTCGGGAGCAACTGCTTGCACATGCGTTACCACTCCACTATGTCTCCCTGTCATGGCTTTTGCACCATCAGTACAGATACCAACACATCTTGACAACCAAAGTCCATTTGATGTCACAAAGCTGTCCAGTACTTTAAAAATATCCTCTCCTGTTGTCCTGGTTTCCAGTGGTTTGCAGAAGAGGATGTCTTCCTTAATTGACCCCCATAAACGTAACGTACATATACCAGGAGCTGTGCCAAGCCCGCCACGTCTGTTAACTCATCCAGCTGTAACGCATAGAATTCCCTGGCTTGTATGTGAAACAGTAATTGTTTCAAAACATCTCCTGCCATGTCACTGATGCATCATGAAACAGTGTTGTTTGATGAAGACATTGTCTGTATAGTTTTTTTGGGCCTTTTCCCCCAGCATTGTCCCAGCCATATCCACGACAGCAGGAAGAATTAAGTCCTCCACAATAGTATGGGGCTTGCCTGTCCTAGCCACTCAGTAGCTCACCATATAAGATGCTTCTTGCCCCTTCTTACTAATAGTATCTGTTGCTTTTATACATGTCTTACTACTCGTCGTCTTAATTCTCGCTCAAAAAACTCCTGTGGCTTATTTTTCAAATTGTAATGTTTTGTTTCTGAATGTCTGCGCAAGAGTGAAGGTTTCATCGAGTTGTGAGATAGTACTTTTGCACATATAACACACTGTGGCTGATGAAAGGCACTACTCCCAATATAAGCGAACCCCAAATAAATGTAGTTCTCATCATATTTGCGCCTCTTCGATGGTCCAACGTCCCCGTCTGTTGTTCGGTACTTTCCCTGGTAAGGGGGCAGTAGCTCTTCAGCTACATCAGATTCAAAACTGTCAGTGTCCATGCTAGCTGGGCTAACAACACATGTAGAATTACTGATGCTAGCATTGGATGTGCTCGTGGAATCAGGACAACTTGTGTCGTCGACAGGTGCAGGTGTGGTACTGCTGGTAGTAGCAGTACTACCAGTAGAGCTGGTATGTGTCTTTTTTAACCATTTATCAATTTTGGAGGAAACGGAATGAGCAGCAGCTATGTTTGGCTACATACGGACCGTTAGTGGAATTCCCGCTGAGAGAGTAACGGTTAATGTGATTGGATGTTAATTATTTGACTAGGCTACCTGTATTTGACATTGTGTTGTTATTTCGCTGAACACTAGATGGTTTAATTGTATTTTTGGCAGTGAAAAGAGGCTACTCAGGCGAGAAAGAAACCTCACCCAAATGTATAGCCCCGTTGGAAAATGGACTGTTTGGAAAAGTGAAGAATTATTATTATTTATTTTTTTTTAAATGTGAATCACATTTTTTTGGCGTACCCCGACGGCATTGCAGTTTGGGAATACCTGCTCTAGAATGCCGATGTCGATCTCAATACTCTAGAATGGCTTCCTAGAATGGCTGTGTCGATCTCAATCTCAATACTCTCGAATGGCTGTGTCTCAAACTCAATATTCTAGAATGGCCGTGTCTCAACCTCAATATTCTAGAATGGCTTCCTAGAATGGCCATGTCTCAATCTCAATACTCTAGAATGTCTTCCTAGAATGGCTGTGTCGAGCTCAATCTCAATACTAATGGCTTCCTCATCTCCTTTTCTTTAATGACTGATAAGAGACAAAGAAAGGAAGTGGTTTGAACTTTTGAGTTAAAAACAGTAAAACAGGCTCGATGAGCAGTAACATAACATAGATGCTGCCTGAGTTGACTGTATGCTCCAAAACTTGGCTGCGGTCCAAACACTTAAGACACACCCTATCCCCCTCAGCCCTCAAATTTAGTGGACACTTCTGATGACGTATCATGACGTCTGACGAGTATACACTTGCAGGGCAACGGGCGAGGGAGGAAGGAATGATTTTTAAATGGACCACCCTTGGCCGGAAACGTCACTCGTTCAACCTGCGATGATTGTGTTTTCAGCCCCCGGGAAGCTTGTGGGTGGCTTTATATGCACTACAGTCAATTATGAGCGCATGTCTACTTATATTAAATATATACTTATTAATATATGCCTACTGTATGATAGCTAGCAAATTATTTAGCTAACTAACGTTAGCCTGCCTAGCTGGATCTTCTGAAGAAGGAAAATGTTTTATTGCTACAATTTCCAAAAGGTAACCAAAACATGCATTCGTTTTTACTTGCACTTGTATGTTGACTTCTCCATTGATGTTGTTTATAAGTTTTCGCTGAATTTTCTTAGCGGATGTACAATTGTCGTGAATTGAATTATGGGGAGTTTCAGGCCCCGGAGTGAACATAATTGTACACTCGCAATGGCGACTAAAAACGAGAGCTTACGTTGCAAACTTCCCTTGCTTGGCTAATAATTTTGGACCGTCCACCCAAGATGGCGACGGGGATTTCCTCCAAGGGCATAAGGCGAGGGTAAGTGGACGAGGATGTGTCTTTTAAGTCTTTGGACCGTAACCCTTGACGATGGCCTGGCAGGTGGCTAGTGGTAAGTCCCACCAGGCTGGTGTTATTGATGGACTTGATCTGGTCTGCAACACTAAGCTAGTATTACCACACACAATGCTAACTAGCATTGTCATGCCTGACTGCCTGACAGACTGTCCGCCCTGAGATTGGACGGTAGGGAGTTGTCCAGTCGAGTCATACAAAAGGCTGGAACCAGATGTGTTATGGGCCGTTCTGGCTCGGACAAGGCTTACCTATTTTGTGTTGTTGATGGACATGTCTGACTAGTGACTAGTGTACGGTACCTTGATTATAGCCTGGCAGGTAGCTAGTGGTAGCCCTACCAGGCTAGTGTTGTTGATGGACATGTCTGACTAGTGACAGGTGTACGGTACCTTGATTATACCCTGGCAGGTAGCTAGTGGTAGCCCTACCAGGCTAGTGTTGTTGATGGACATGATCTGGTCTCCCACGTTAAGCTTCCCAGAGCGGGCAGCCGGGCCGCTGTTCAACATGTTAGCTAGGATCACCGTAGGCAGGATGGAGCCCCAGCCAGACTCCACTATCACCACACCTAGGCTCTCTCCCTTCTGCTTCTCCAACTCCAGCTATGGAGGAGGGGGGAGGGAGAGAGAGAGAGGGGGGAGAGGGAAAGAGAGTAAGAGAGGGGGGGAGAGAGAGAGAGAGAGAGAGAGAGAGAGAGAGAGAGAGAGAGAGAGACTGAGAGCGAGAGAGAGAGAGAGAGAGAGGGGGAGAGCGAGAGAGGGGGAGGGGGAGAGAGAGAGAGCGAGAGAGAGAGAGTTCAGACTCAACTATCACCAGCCCCAGGCTCTCACCCTGCTGCTTTAAGTTATTAGTGTATAGTGCCTTCAGAAAGTATTCAGACACCTTGACATTTTCCACATTTTGTTACATTACAGCCTTATTCTAAAATGTATTAAATAAAAATAAATACTCAGCAATCTACACACTATACCGGATAATGATAAAGCGAAAACAGACCTTCGCCTCTCCCGAGTTGCAGCGATGAGACAAGACTGTAACTACCAATTGGATACCACGAAATTGGAGAGAAAACAGGGTAAAAAAAAGGTCCCACAGTTGTCAGAGCAAAAACCAAGCCATGAGGTCGAAGGAATTGTCCGTTGAGCTCCGAGACAGGATTGTGTCGAGGCACAGATCTGAAAGGTCCCCAAGAACACAGTGGCCTCCATCATTCTTAAATGGAAGAGGTTTGGAACCACCAAGACTTTTCCTAGAGCTGCCAGTCCGGCCAAACTGAGCAATCGGGGGAGAAGGGCCTTGGTCAGGGAGGAGACCAAGAACCCGATGGTAACTCTGACAGAGCTCCAGAGTTCCTCTGTGGAGATCGGAGAACCTTCCAGAAGGACAACCATCTATGCAGTACTCCCCAAATCAGGCCTTTCTGGTAGAGTGGCCAGACGGAAGCCACTCAGTAAAAGGCACATGACAGCCTGCTTTGAGTTTGCCATAAAGCACCTAAACACTCTCAGACCAAGATACTCTGGTCTGATGAGTCAAGATTGAACTCTTTGGAGTGAATGCTAAGCATCATGTCTGGAGCAAACCTGGCACCATCATTACGGTGAAGCATGGTGGTGGCAGCATCATGCTGTCGGGATGTTTTTCAGCAGCAGGGACTGGGAGACTAGTCAGGAACGAGCAAAGATGAACAGAGAAAAGTACAGAGAGATCCTTGGTGAAAACCTGCTCCAGAGCGATCAGGACCTCAGACTGGGGTGAAGGTTCACCTTCCAACAGGACAACGATGCTAAGCAGCCAAGACAACGCAGGAGTGGCTTCGGGGACAAGTCTCTGAATGTCCTTGAGTGGCCCAGCCAGAGCCCGGACTTGAACCTGATCGAGCATCTCTGTGAGAGACCTGAAAATAGCTATGCACCAACGCTCCCAATCCAACCTGACAGAGCTTGAGAGGATCTGCAGAGAAAAATGGGAGAAACTCCCCAAATACTGGTGTGCCAAGCTTGTAGCATCATATCCAAGAAGACTCGATGCTGTAATCGCTTCCAAAGGTGCTCGAACAAAGTACTGAGTAAAGGGTCTGAATATTTATGTAAATGTGATATCAGTTTTTTATATTGAATAAATTAGCAAACATTTATAAAAAACTGTTTTTGCTTTGTCATTATGGGGTATTGTGTGTAGATTGATGACGAAAAAACAAACAATTGAATACATTTTAGAATAAGATTGAACCCAACCCCTCTGAATTAGAGAGGTGGGGGGGCTGCCTTAATCGCCATCCACGTCTTCGGCGCCCAGGGAACAGTGGATTAACTGTCTTGCTCATGGACAGAACGACAGATTTTTACCTTGTCAGCTCATGCATTCGAACCAGCAACCTTCCGGTTACTGGCTGATAAGAGAATTATTTAATAAAGGTAAATGAATCAATAAACCATGATGAATTATTAGTCATACAGCATGGTTAATGAATAATCAATGTAATGATCAATGTAGGGATCGATTGGTCTGATTAGTTCCGGAAAGTCCAGGAACCACTGGAGAGGGAAAGAAATGTGTGTATGCAATTAGTATAGAGAGCTACAGAAGCAAATGGTCAAGGGCGTAAAACTTCAGAGAGTTCCTATCCTTGATGGAAAGGAACAGGCTGAGCCAGAAGGTGATAAACAGCGTGAGAAGTTTATGGGGGTTGCAGGTCACCAACAGATTGTGTGTAAATGCATGTGCGTAAGTAAGCAAGAACTATATAATGACTGTTTTGTTATCCTGACGGCAGAACATTCTCATGAATAAAGCTACAGATGCCTTCTGTAGAAAGCTGAGTCCTTGCCTAATTATTTTAACCCATTGTCTTACAAACCTTGGGCATTAGTCAAGGCGAATTGATTATTGATTATTATCATCAAGATATAAAATTCCTTTAACAATTGGTCCTTCGAGCCGGAATTCAAACTGCCGCTGTCGTTCCAAGGAGACACGGAAACCGTGCACGGGCGGATGAAATATCCGTAAATCACCTGGCCCTTTACTGTGGGTTCTTTACAGGCCGGTGGCAAACTGGTACGCGACAGAGGTGGTGACGAGATTCAACGAACATTGAAAAACTCAGCTGCAAATTATAAGGTTAGTAGACTTTATTCATACTTTTGGGGAATAGCACCTGTATGATTACATTAAATAAGGGGTGAGTGATATACCTATAGGTCTGCATTGCATGGTGAAATGAGTGAAGTACCTATAGGTCTGCATTGCATGATGAAATGAGAAATACACCTGTATGTCTGCATTACATGATGGAATAAGGGACACAATTGGGTGTTGGCATTTGATGAGTTGTGAGTGAAAGGCAAAAGCGATTGTTGTGAGTGAAAGGCAAAAGCGATTGTTGTGAATGACAAAAGCGATTGTTGAGAGTGAAAGGCAAAAGCGATTGATGTGAGAGTGAAAGGCGGGAGCAAGTAGAGGATTTTAATGTACTCTGGGTGTTAGACGCTGAAATTCGTGAATGTTATAGCTGGTGACCTGGCTTCAGAAGTTCGCGTGGAGAAAAATCGGTTTTAAAGGGAATCAAGTATTCTGCGCGAATGGAAGGCAGGAATTAGTTGTAAATTCAAAACGACGAATTCGAAAACGAAGTAGGGTCCGAAATCGACCCTGGGCAACTGTGGCCACTGCATAAAACTAAACTAGGGCTTGTGGTGAGACCTGATAATGTAGCACAAGGGTCAAAAAACCATAAGGGGATAGTTGGTACCTAAATAAAGGCTTTAGGTCTGATATCTATGGTGTCAACAGTTACATGAAGCAACAGATAAATAGGCTGTTAACTAGGGCTTTACGACCCCTGGAAAGTAGTTTATAGTTGCATACGTATGCGACCTAATGTCTGATCGACAGTCCCATCTATAGATAAAGTTTCAAGAGAGATAGAGTAACTATGCTGGGATGAGTGATGCGTGTGAGGAGGATTCAGTCAACAATCGCGAAAAAGACAGGCAGTAAAACCTAATAATAAAACGGGTTGCAGTGTTTGTCTATGAGTGATGAGGACAGGGTGTGAGGATAGATACGTATAATCATTCTAGCAGAACAACTCTATATTGCGAATAGAAGGATAACAAAAACATATTTCTAGAATCAACAGTCGCGGGATATAAGCCGTTTGTTCTTTTGAGCGAGAGATAGAAGCAATGTGTAATATAGCATGCGAATAATTATTCCCCAAATTCTAGGTTAATAACGAAAACATATTGTTAAAATCAACAATCGCGGGATAAAAGCCGTTTGTTCTTTTGAGCGTGAGATAGAAGCAATGTGTCTTATAGTGTCACAAGTATCTTCGTCTTCTGACGATAATGCGAAATCGTCATCAGAAAAGGTAGACCAATACGCAGCAGGTGTGCAGTTGTTCATTTTGAACATTTAATTAAATCAACACGAATACAAAAACAACAAAACGACCGATAAACTGACAGTCTGCAAAGCATAAAGCTCAACACAGAACAATCACCCACAAATCACACACACAAACACACCCTAATATATGGGACTCTCAATCAAAGGCAGATAGACAACACCTGCCTTCAACTGAGAGTCCCAACCCCAATTAACCAAACATAGAAACACACACACCAGACTAATCATAGAATACAAACACATAGACCATCAACCAAAAACCCGGAAATACTAAATCAAACACCCTTTACACAAACACACCACCCCGAACCACATAAAACAAATACCCTCTGCCACGTCCTGACCAAACTACAAAACAATTAACCTTATACTGGCCAGGACGTGACATATAGCATGCGAATAATTATTCTCCAAATTCTAGGTTAATAACGGTAAATAGTATACACATAAAGATTAACAGCGAGTAGACACTGATTGTATTTGGTTCGGAGTTGTATAAATTAAAGCACATAGTTTAAGGTTCTTACGAATAATATTTCAAAAATTCTAGATTGGGAGAAGAAACAGAATAAATACGAGTGTACTTTAACAACATGGGTAGTAAATCCTCTAAGGAGATCCCGGTATTGACGGGAGATGAACGGTTTATGCTGGGAAAAGATAAAGAGGAACATTTATTTTGGCCCGAAATGGAGGAAGAAATACGATTTTGATGGATGTTTAAATGTTAAAAGATTGGAATTAATGGTAAAACAAATACATTGGGTCTGTGGGGGTAAGATAGAGAAGCAGCGCACAGAGGGCCTTGACACTGCTCGGGTATGGCTGGCAAAAGCTAGGAAGAGAGCGGAGGGTGCCAAGAGTAAGGGAGTTACTAAGAATGAATGTTTGGGTAGCCAGGAGCAGACAGAGAGGACTCCCACGGCTCCCACAGAGACAACATCTAAACCCGAATTCAGATTAGTCATTTTGATCTGATTATGTTATTTGAAAATATTATCATCAAGATATAAAATTGCTTTAACACTGGCCCAATGCTCTAACCACTAGGTTACCTGCCGTCACAAGAGTTCTGTTGGTAATGAAATCATAGAAGATGAATAATAATGTCAGAAGTGTATGCTGAATAACAGTTTAGTTGAAGCAAGAACACTAATTACTTGTACTCTTCAAAGTTATCTCTTTTAATTTACTGGAAGGAAGGAAGGAACAAAGTAAGGAACGAAGTAAGGAAGTAAGGAAGGAAGTAAGGAAGGAAGTGAGGGAGGAAGGAAGGAAGCGGGCAATACGTCCTGAAGAGTCATGCATCACGGTCAACAATCAAAGCTCTGCTCACTACAGTAGGCCGTCACACCTCTTTACACTTCAGTACACACACACACACACACACACACACACACACACACACACACACACACACACACACACACACACACACACACACTTCACCTCTTTACAGTTGTCAGAGTTTGAGAAATGGACCAGGTCATCATTGTACATCTCCTGGGAATTGATGATGTCACTGTATTGCTTCTGACTCAGGTCCTTAGGATTGATCCCATTGGCTCGGAGGAACTCCCTGTAGGCAACGCTGAACGCCTGTCCGATGGACTGGGCAATGAGCTGGGCCTGCGGAGGGTGAAAGGGGGCATAGGGAGGGGGCAAAGGAAGGGGGCATAGGGAGGTAGGCCGGAGGGGGAAGGGGATATAGGGAGGGGGCAAAGGGAGGGAGGCTGGTTGGTAGGGGATAACTACTCAATGGAAACTACAAGCTATTCAAGTTGACAACAATACAGGGGTGGGAAAGAGCACACAGTTAGGGACCAACTGAAATGATGAATGAAGATACAACACATGTTATAGGAAGGTATAGCACATGTTATAGGAAGATATAACACGTGTTATAGGACGATATAACACGTATTATAGGAAGATATAACATGTGTTATAGGTAGACAACACGTATTATAGGAAGATATAACATGTGTTATAGGAAGATATAACACATGTTATAGAAAGGTATAGCACATGTTATAGAAAGGTATAGCACATGTTATAGGAAGATATAGCACGTGTTATAGGAAGATATAACACATGTTATAGAAAGGTATAGCACATGTTATAGAAAGGTATAACACGTGTCATAGGAAGATATAACACGTGTTATAGGAAGATATAACACGTGTTATAGGAAGATATAACACATGTTATAGGAAGATATAGCACGTGTTATAAGAAGATATAACACGTGTTATAGGAAGATATAACACGTGTCATAGGAAGATATAACATGTGTTATAGGAAGATATAACACGTGTTATAGGAAGATATAGCACATGTTATAGAAAGGTATAGCACATGTTATAGGAAGATATAACACGTATTATAGGAAGATATAACATGTGTCATAGGAAGATATAACACATGTTATAGGAAGATATAACACGTGTTATAGGAAGATATAACATGTGTTATAGAAAGGTATAACACATGTTATAGGAAGATATAACATGTGTTATAGGAAGATATAACATGTGTTATAGGAAGATATAACACATGTTATAGGAAGATATAACATGTGTTATATAACATGTGTTATAGGAAGATATAACATGTGTTATAGGAAGATATAACACATGTTATAGGAAAGCCTACATTAGAGTTAAATAAGGTATGGCCTCTGTACAAGTCATACATTTTCAAAGCTTTAAAATTATGTTCAGTAAGATTGTACTGTAATAGTGTATAGGCCATTCTATCTCAAGGCCATCAGACTGTTAAACAGCCATCACTAACATAGAGAGGCTGCTGTCAACATACAGACTCAAATCTCTGGCCATTTAAATAAACTGACTTAATAAAGGTATCACTAGTCACTTTAAATAACGACACTTTAATAATGTTTACATATCCTACATTACTCATCTCATATGTATTTACTGCTCTATACCATCTACTGTATCTTGCCTATGCCCTTCGGCCATCACTCATCCATATATTTATATGTACATATTCTTATTCATCCCTTTACATTTGTGTGTATAAGGTAGTTGTTGTGAATTTGTTAGATTACTTGTTAGATTTTAACTGCATAGTCGGAACTAGAAGCACAAGCATTTTTCTACACTCGCATTAACATCTGCTTACCATGTGTATGTGACCATTAACATCTGCTAACCATGTGTATGTGATCAATAACATCCGCTAACCAAGTGTATGTGACCCATAACTTTTGATTTGATTTGACCTTTGCAAACACTGTGCCAGACAATCTCAAAGAACAAAATCATTGCCCCAATAGATCAATAACATTCAACAGTATTCAAAGTTCAAGAGTGGGAGAATAGAACAGAATAAAACAGAACAGAATAGAACAGAATAAAATGGAACAGAACAGAATAGAACAGAATAGAACAGAATAAAATAGAACAGAATAGAACAGAACAGAATAAAATAGAACAGAATAGAACAGAACAGAATAGAACAGAATAGAACAGAATAAAACAATAGAACAGAATAGAACAGAATAGAACAGAATAAAATAGAACAGAATAGAACAGAACAGAATAAAATAGAACAGAATAGAACAGAACAGAATAAAACAATAGAACAGAATAGACCAGAATAGAACAGAATAGAACAGAATAAATCAGAACAGAATAGAACAGAATAAAACAATAGAACAGAATAGAACAGAATAAATCAGAATAGAACAGAATAGAACAGAATAGAACAGAATAAAACAGAATAGAACAGAATAGAACAGAATAGAACAGAATAAAACAGAACAGAATAAAACAGAATAAAACAGAACAGAATAGAACAGAATAAAACAGAACAGAACAGAACAGAATAGAACAGAATAGAACAGAATAGAACAGAACAGAACATAATAGAACAGAATAGAACAGAACAGAATAGAACAGAATAAAACAGAATAGAACAGAATAGAACAGAATAGAACAGAATAAAATAGAACAGAATAGAACAGAACAGAATAAAATAGAACAGAATAGAACAGAATAGAACAGAATAGAACAGAACAGAATAGAACAGAATAAAACAGAATAGAACAGAATAGAACAGAATAGAACAGAATAGAACAGAATAGAACAGAATAAAACAATAGAACAGAATAGAACAGAATAAATCAGAATAGAACAGAATAGAACAGAATAAAACAGAATAGAACAGAACAGAATAGAACAGAATAAAACAGAATAGAACAGAATAGAACAGAATACAACAGAACAGAATAGAACAGAATAAAACAAAATAAAACAGAACAGAACAGAATAGAACAGAATAAAACAGAATAGAACAGAATAGAACAGAATAGAACAGAATAGAACAGAATAGAATAGAATAGAACAGAATAAAACAGAATAAAACAGAACAGAATAGAACAGAATAGAACAGAATAGAACAGAATAAAATAGAACAGAATAGAACAGAATAAAACAAAATAAAACAGAACAGAACAGAATAGAACAGAATAAAACAAAATAAAACAGAATAGAATAGAACAGAATAAAACAAAATAAAACAGAATAGAACAGAATAGAACAGAATAGAACAGAATAGAACAGAAAAGAACAGAATAGAACAGAATAGAACAGAATAAAACAGAACAGAATAGAACAGAATAAAACAGAATAGAACAGAATAGAACAGAATAAAACAAAATAGAACAGAATAGAACAGAATAGAACAGAATAGAACAGAACAGAACAGAATAGAACAGAATAAAACAAAATAAAACAGAATAGAACAGAATAGAACAGAATAGAACAGAATAGAACAGAACAGAATAGAACAGAATAAAACAGAATAGAACAGAATAGAACAGAATAGAACAGAATAAAACAGAATAAAACAGAATAAAACAGAATAAAACAGAACAGAATAGAACAGAATAGAACAGAACAGAATAGAACAGAATAAAACAGAATAGAACAGAATAGAACAGAATAAAACAGAATAGAACAGAACAGAACAGAATAGAACAGAATAGAACAGAACAGAACAGAACAGAATAGAACAGAATAGAACAGAATAGAATAAAACAGAATAAAACAGAATAAAACAGAATAGAACAGAATAGAACAGAATAGAACAGAATAGAATAGAACAGAACAGAATAGAACAGAATAGAACAGAATAGAACAGAATAAAACAGAACAGATTAGAACAGAATCTTATTTTAAGGCTGCCAGCTCAGTACTCACGTCTTCTGACTCAAAGACATAGCAGATCATTCTGTAGTGCCTCTGTCCCTCTGAGGAGGAGAGATCAGCTTCAGTACAGTCCTGTGAGGATGTTCCTGCCATACGGGTACGAGCCATCAGAACCACGATGCTCCCGATGTCTGCGATGTAGGATATGGAACGCAGCGCACTGTCCATCAGCGTCTCCTGGGGGGGATAAATAATATATATGGCTGCTGTGGTAATAACTGTCCATCAGCGTCTCCTGGGGGGATAAATAATATATATGGCTGCTGTGGTAATAACTGTCCATCAGCGTCTCCTGGGGGGATAAATAATATATATGGCTGCTGTGGTAATAACTGTCCATCAGCGTCTCCTGGGGGGGATAAATAATATATATGGCTGCTGTGGTAATAACTGTCCATCAGCGTCTCCTGGGGGGATAAATAATATATATGGCTGCTGTGGTAATAACTGTCCATCAGCGTCTCCTGGGGGGATAAATAATATATATGGCTGCTGTGGTAATAACTGTCCATCAGCGTCTCCTGGGGGGATAAATAATATATATGGCTGCTGTGGTAATAACTGTCCATCAGCGTCTCCTGGGGGGATAAATAATATATATGGCTGCTGTGGTAATAACTGTCCATCAGCGTCTCCTGGGGGGATAAATAATATATATGGCTGCTGTGGTAATAACTGTCCATCAGCGTCTCCTGGGGGGATAAATAATATATATGGCTGCTGTGGTAATAACTGTCCATCAGCGTCTCCTGGGGGGATAAATAATATATATGGCTGCTGTGGTAATAACTGTCCATCAGCGTCTCCTGGGGGGATAAATAATATATATGGCTGCTGTGGTAATAACTGTCCCATCAGCGTCTCCTGGGGGGATAAATAATATATATGGCTGCTGTGGTAATAACTGTCCATCAGCGTCTCCTGGGGGGATAAATAATATATATGGCTGCTGTGGTAATAACTGTCCATCAGCGTCTCCTGGGGGGATAAATAATATATATGGCTGCTGTGGTAATAACTGTCCATCAGCGTCTCCTGGGGGGGGGGGGATAAATAATATATATGGCTGCTGTGGTAATAACTGTCCATCAGCGTCTCCTGGGGGGATAAATAATATATATGGCTGCTGTGGTAATAACTGTCCATCAGCGTCTCCTGGGGGGATAAATAATATATATGGCTGCTGTGGTAATAACTGTCCATCAGCGTCTCCTGGGGGGATAAATAATATATATGGCTGCTGTGGTAATAACTGTCCATCAGCGTCTCCTGGGGGGATAAATAATATATATGGCTGCTGTGGTAATAACTGTCCATCAGCGTCTCCTGGGGGGATAAATAACATATATGGCTGCTGTGGTAATAACTGTCCATCAGCGTCTCCTGGGGGGATAAATAATATATATGGCTGCTGTGGTAATAACTGTCCATCAGCGTCTCCTGGGGGGATAAATAACATATATATGGCTGATGTGGTAATAACTTAGTACAATAAGGCCCGAGGTACCTTATTGCTATTATAAACTGGTTACCAATGTAGTTAGAGCAGTAAAAATACATGTTTTGTCAAACCCTTGGTATACGGTCTAATATACCACGGCTGTCAGCCAATCAGCATTCAGGGCTCGAACCACCCAGTTGATAAATATATATATATATATATATAGCTGCTGTGGTAATAACTTAGTACTGTGTGGAGTAAACGGTCCTCAACAACATGTCCACAGGATGCCCCTAAAGCTAGAAGAGCTAGAGATAGGACTCATATGACAGTAGATCAGATTTTTTTCAATTAGGAGAATAGGAATTGGAACTGGAATTTCAGTCAACTTCCTGAATTGAAACCACAATCCGAGAGCAGACACTAAGCTAACACAGAGGTGAGTGTTTTCCCTAGACACATAGCTCAACACTGTAGTTACACACCTGTGTGTCAGCATTCAGCACTTTGACTGCTTTGGTGGAGATAAAGAGGTCAACTTCTGTCACCATCTGAGAGTCTTCATCTTGGCTCTGTGGGCAGCAGACATCATAGATAAGGGATCATCAACTAGATTCAGCAGTGGGATGATTTTTCTCTTGAGCGGATATTCGGGGTGCCGGAAGATAAATCCAAATCATTTGTAGACTGCAAATCAACCGCAAGAATCTCAAACAGATATCATATTTGACTAAAACATAATAATTTCAAACCTTGCTTATTATTGTATACATTATACGTGGGAATACTTGGGAACAGATGTCCAAAATAAAAATCACTTGGAGCTAATTTCCTGGCTTTTATTTATTTTTTACAGTCTTTTATGTCCAACAATGAATATCTATATTTTTAATATAATAATAATTTAAGAGAAGGGGGGGGGGGGGGGCAAATATAATCACCACCAGTTTGGAAATCCTGTCATAAATGTAAGACACACAAAACATGGTGAAAAGGAATGAGAGAGCGCCATCATGTGGCTGAAAAAGTGTACTCCAACTGTGAGTTTTTTCAAAGGCAAAAATCCTTATTGTGGTTAGAGAGAACGCATATTCAGTTCAGCTGACATTCATTGATTGATCAGAATATTAGGTAGGCAAAAAAATAGAATAGAATACCTTGACCTGGCTGACAGCTTCCTGGGCCTGGGCCATGCGTGTTCCTTTGGATGGGTTCTTGTCAGACAGCAGCTGTGTGGAACCCAGGTAGTTAGCAGCAAAGATGATCCCATCAATCAGATCCTCCGGCTCACACGGACCTGGGACTGGGCATGAGATTTAAAGTCAGAGTCAGGTTCAGAGTCAGCCATCGGTCGACGAGCCCTTCAGAGTCAGATTCACATTCAGATTCACATTCAGAGTCAGATTCAGGGTCAGACTAACATTCACAATCAGAGTCAGATTCAGATTAACATTCAGATTCAGATTCCCATTCAGATTCACATTCAGAGTCAGATTCACATTCAGAGTCAGAGTCACATTCAGAGTCAGACTCACATTCACATTCAGAGTCAGATTCAGATTAACATTTAGATTCAGATTCCCATTCAGATTCCCATTCAGAGTCAGATTCACATTCAGAGTCAGACTCACATTCACATTCAGAGTCAGAGTCAGATTTACATTCAGAGACACATTCAGAGTCAGACTAACATTCACATGCAGAGTCAGATTCAGATTAACATTCAGATTCAGATTAACATTCAGAGTCAGATTCACATTCAGAGTCAGACTCACATTCAGAGTCAGATTTACATTCACATGCAGAGTCAGATTCAGATTAACATTCAGATTCAGATTAACATTCAGAGTCAAATTCACATTTAGAGTCAGACTCACAATCAGTCAGACTCACATACAGAGTCAAACTCACATTCAGATTCACATTCACATTCAGAATCAGATTCAGATTAACATTCAGAGTCAGAGTCAGATTCATATTCACATTCAGAGTCAGATTCACATTCATTGTCAGATTCAGAGCCAGATTCACATTCAGAGTTAGATTCAGAGTCAGATTCAGAGTCAGATTCACATTCAGAGGCAGATTCAGAGTCACATTCAGAGGCAGATTCAGATTAACAGTCTGAGTCAGATTCACATTCAGAGTCAGACTCACATTCACATTCAGAGTCAGATTCAGATTAACATTCAATGTCAGATTCACATTCATATTCACATTCAGAGTCAGATTCACATTCAGAGTCAGATTCACATTCAGAGTCAGATTCAGATTCACATTCAGAGTCAGATTCACATTCAGACTCAGTTTCAGATTCAGATACAGATTCACATTCACATTCACATTCAGAAGGTCGTTATTGTCCCATTGCTGGGCAATATGGTTGCAGCAGTACAGCTACGTCAAGGTGTGTACACACCAGAAACCAATCACATGTCCGTTACTCAGGTATGGAATCAATGAGCTACACAGAGAAATTACATTTACCATCCACGAAGCTGGGGAACGAGGCGTTGTTCTGTGTTGGTTCAGGCTGAGGTGTGTTGTTGCTGTCCTTCTGTAGGGCCTGGGGCTCTGGGCAGTGGGGCCTGCCAGGCTGCTGCTCTGAGACATTGTGAGGCATCTGGAACAGACAGAGGGGAGATCTTACTAACAACTGGAACAGAAAGAGGGGAGATCTTACTAACAACTGGAATAGGCAGAGGGGAGATCTTACTAACAACTGGAATAGACAGAGGGGAGATCTTACTAACAACTGGAATAGACAGAGGGGAGATCTTACTAACAACTGGAATAGACAGAGGGGAGATCTTACTAACAACTGGAATAGACAGAGGGGAGATCTTACTAACAACTGGAATAGACAGAGGGGAGATCTTACTAACAACTGGAATAGACAGAGGGGAGATCTTACTAACAACTAAACAGACGGAAAAATGACCGGACTGCAGATGAGACTTAGCCATGTAGGTCAAATCTGGTGCAATGTTTGTTGTACATGGTCCCTGTCAAGTAAACTAATAACATAAAACAAACCCTGTTGAGTTGGCAGCATCAGGCGGTTGATTACCTGTGTCTGTGTCTGTGTCTCCTCTGGGGACTCCCTCTGTGGCTCTGTGTTCTGATGTGGAGCTGCTGATACATTGACAGCCCTTGGATGGCTCTCCAGGCTGGGAGTGGAGTTAGAAGTAGGCCTTGGGCTGGGGCTGGTGGTGCTCTCTCTGCAATGCTGCTGGGTCTGTCTGCCCTGGCTCTCGGTCTGATAAGAGTGGGCCTGGATGTGGACCTGGTGGCTTTCCTGGAGGGGAGGGGAGTCAGAGGGGGGCCTGGGACTGGTGGTGCTCTCTCTGCGATGCTGCGGTGTCTGTCGGGTGTGGGGAGTGTGGTCCTGTATTTGGGTCTTGTGGCTGGGAGGGGAGGCAGAAGTGGGCCGGGACCTGGGGAGACTCTCTCTGTAGTGCTGCTGGGCCTGAGACTGGTCATTTTGGGCCTTACTGGGTGGGGAGTCGGAGTCGGGCCTGGGGCTGGTAAGGCTCTCTCTACGGTGTTGCATGGTCTGCCAGGCCTCTTGTTGCCGAGGATGGTTCTGGGCCTGGGTCTGGTGGTTCTGGGCCTGGGTCTGGTGGGTGGGAGGGGGGTCCGAAGTGATGGGACTCCCTCTCCGATCCTGGATTTGCCAGGCTTTGGTCTGGGCCTCTGACTGCTGGGTCTGGGCCTCTGACTGCTGGGTCTGGGCCTCTGACTGCTGGGTCTGGGCCTCTGACTGCTGGGTCTGGGCCTCTGACTGCTGGGTCTGGGCCTCTGACTGCTGGGCCTCTGACTGCTGGGTCTGGGCCTGGCGCTCCTGGCTGTGTGTAGGCTCAGTGGTGAGACTCTCTCTGCGATGCTGAGTCTGCTGGGTGGGAGGGCAGTCAGAGGTGGGCCTAGGCCTAGGGCTGGGCCTGATGGAACCTTCTCTGTGGTGCTGCAGTGTCTGGGCCTGTGTCGGATGGGTGGGTGCTTGTCTCTTGTGGTTTTGGGCCTGTGTCGGTAGCACCTGTCGGGCCTGGGTCTGAGCCTGTGTCAGGTGGGTGTGGGTCTTTGTCGGATGGGCCTGTTTTGGGCAGATCTGGTGAGGCTGGGTGTGTGTCTGCTGGGCCTGGCTGTGCTGTGTTTGGGCCGGGGTTTGAGGAGGGTGAGGGTGTGGTGTGATGAAGTCAGATCTAGGTCTAGAACTGATGGCACCGTCGCTGCAGTCCTGTGTCTTAGTCTGCTGGCTCTGTCGGGCGTCGCTCTGAGCCTCTAGGTGGTGGTTCTGTGTTGGGTGGGCTTTTGTCGGTCCAGCATGGCCCTCTGTCAGGTAGGTGTGGGTCTGGTAGGCCTGTTTTGGGCGGGTCTGGGTGTGGGATTGTGTCTGGTGAGGTTGTGGGGTGCTGGAGCTGGGCCCGGATCTAGGCCTGGGCCTAGGCCTTGGTGGTCTGGGCCTGATGGCAGCCTCTCTGCAGTCCTGTGTCTCTGAGCTGCTGCTACTGCTCATACATACCTTCATCTCAGATACTATCTGGCCAGTGTTTTCCTCCCTGTCAGTCTCCCTCACGACCCTTCCTCCTTCCCTCCCACTCCTTCCTCCTCCCCTCTCACTCCTCCCACCTCGTCCTCCTCCCCTCCCCTGCCTCTTCACCTCCTTATGGGCCCTTTGAGGGGCATCAAAAGTCCAATCCCTTCCCCCCACACTTCCCCTATAGGGGGCCCTTTGTGGAGACTCTGAGACACACACTGAGATCGTACTGTCCTCAGGAGTATCACCGTTTCTCAAAGAGTAGACCTTACCATCTTCCCTGTCCCTGTCACCCCTCTCTCCCTTTCTCATTCTCTCTCCCTCTCTCACCCCCTCCCTCTCTCCCTCTCTCACCCTCTCCCTCTCTCTTACCCTCTCCCCCTCCCTTTCTCCTGCTCTCATCAGCCTCCCCCCCTCCCTCTCTCCTGCTCTCATCCTCTCCTCCTCCCTCTCTCCCACTCTCACCCCATCCATCTCTCCCTCTCTCACCCTCACCCTCATCCTCTCCCCCTCCCTCTCTCCCTCTCTCACCCTCTCCCCCTCCCTCTCTCCCTGTTTCACCCTCACCCTCTCTCTCATCCTCTCCCCGTCCCTCTCTCCCTCTCTCATCCTCTCCTCCTCCCTCTCTCCCACTCTCACCCTCACCCCATCCCTCTCTCCATCTCTCATCCTCTCCCCCACCCTCTCTCTCATCCTCTCCCCCTCCCTCTCTCCCTCTCTCATCCTCTCCCCCACCCTCTCTCCCTCTCTCATCCTCTCCCCCACCCTCTCTCCCTCCCTCATCCTCTCCCCCACTCCCTCTCTCATCCTCTCCCCCACCCTCTCTCTCATCCTCTCCCCCTCCCTGTCTCCCTCTCTCATCCTCTCCCCCACCCTCTCTCTCATCCTCGCCCCCACCCTCTCCCTCTCTATCATCCTCTCCCCCTCCCTCTCTCCCTCTCTCATCCTCTCCTCATCATTCTCCTGGTGGCTGCTAGTGGTTTTCTTTTCCTGCTCTCTGTCCTCTGTCTCTTCAGACTCCTCCTCTGTGTACGTGGTCACATCCCGCTCTTCCTCTGTTTCACCAGTTTCATCTGGGAAATTCTCCTCCTCCTGCCCCTCCACCTCCTCTTCCTCCTCCTGCCCCTCCACCTCCTCCTGCCCCTCCACCTCCTCCTGCCCCTCTACCTCCTCCTGCCCCTCCACCTCCTCCTGCCCCTCCACCTCCTCCTGCCCCTCCACCTCCTCCACCTCCTCCTGCCCCTCCTCTTTTTCTTCCTTGTCTCCAGCCTTGGGTGTCTGATGTGGATTGTCATTGACCTGATGGTAATACTCAGAAGAGCTACAGGGTTTTCTATCTTTATCCTGCATCTCCTCAGACTCAGGGCCGTACAGTGGCCTGGTGGCTTTGTATTGTACAGTGGTGCTGCTGTCCCCCTCCAGGCTGTCCCCCTCCAGGCTGTCCCCCTCCACACTACCCTCCACATAGGTACCATCCTCACCTTCTACATAGGTGGAATCCTTGGGGCAATAGGGTCCATCGTCACCTTCTACATAGGTGGAATCCTTGGGGCAATAGGGTCCATCCTCACCTTCTACATAGGTGGAATCCTTGGGGCAATAGGGTCCATCCTCACCTTCTACATAGGTGGAATCCTTGGGGCAATAGGGTCCATCCTCACATTCTACATAGGTGGAATCCTTGGGGCAATAGGGTCCATCCTCACATTCTACATAGGTGGAATCCTTGGGGCAATAGGGTCCATCCTCACCTTCTACATAGGTGGAATCCTTGGGGCAATAGGGTCCATCCTCACCTTCTACATAGGTGGAATCCTTGGGGCAATAGGGTCCATCCTCACCTTCTACATAGGTGGAATCCTTGGGGCAATAGGGTCCATCCTCACATTCTTCTACGTAGGTTTCATCTTCATGCCTCACATACATTCCGTCTTCGTCTTCTATGTAAGTTCGGTTTTCACATTCCACGTAGGTTCCGTCTTGGTGTTTCACGAAGGTTCCGTCTTGGAGTTTCACGTAGGTTCCTTCTTGGTGTTTCACGTAGGTTCCGTCTTGGTGTTTCACGTAGGTTCCGTCTTGGTGTTTCACGTAGGTTCCGTCTTGGTGTTTCACGTAGGTTCCGTCTTGGTGTTTCACGTAGGTTCCGTCTTGGTGTTTCACGTAGGTTCCGTCTTGGTGTTTCACGTAGGTTCCGTCTTGGTGTTTCACGAAGGTTCCGTCTTGGTGTTTCACGTAGGTTCCGTCTTGGTGTTTCACGTAGGTTCCGTCTTGGTGTTTCACGTAGGTTCCGTCTTGGTGTTTCACGTAGGTTCCGTCTTGGTGTTTCACGAAGGTTCCGTCTTGGAGTTTCACGTAGGTTCCTTCTTGGTGTTTCATGTAGGTTCTGTCTTGGTGTTTCACGTAGGTTCTGTCTTGGTGTTCCACATAGATACCATCTTGCGGCTCAGGGTAGTACCTCACCTCCATACCCTGGTCTTCCACCTGCAGCACCTGATCAATATCTTGCTCCACACCTTCCACATCTGAACCCACATTGTCGTACTCTGAGCAGCTGTCCTCCTCCTCCTCCATGCTGTCAGGGGTGGTTCTGTCACCGGGCAGGTTCAGAGAGAGCTTGGAGGAGACACTAGCTGTAGTAGGGACAGGAAGAGGTGAACTGGAGGGACTAATCAGACACGGCTGGTAAGGACTGGCACTGGTAAGGACAGGTGATGGTTTAACAGCCCTGGACTGTCTCTCCTGACTGGATGGGGGGTCAGAGGTGGGCCTGGTGCTGAGGCTCGTTGGACTGTCTCTGAGATGCTGCTGGGTCTGTCGGGGCTGGGCCTGGGCATCCGAGGGCCGAGGGTAGTTCTGGGCCTGGGTCATTTTGCTGTAGGCCTGGGTTGGGCGGGCCTGTGTTGGACTAGCAGGGACAGGGACAGGTGCTGCAGGCCCAGGGGTCCTCTCGTCATTGTAATTGTCCAGCTCCTCATTGCTGGTGCTCTGCGAGTGCTGAGGAGGGCCTTCACTCTTCAGACTCTGAGTTCCATCATGTAGTCTTTCAGTTGGGCCTTTGCTGCTCAGACCCCGGGGTTCTTCATCAGTAGGCTCCCCTGTGGATAGGGGGTCAGGGCAGGGTGGAGGGCCCTTACTCCTCAAACTCTGTGGTCTTTCTTTCTGAGGTCCTTCATCATGAGGTCCTTCATTAGACTCCTCTGTGGATCCTGTGGGACTCGGGCTGGGCGGAAGGCTGGGGGCCAATATTCTCCTAATAGTCCCTGGCTTTTTCTCTATGGATCCTCCTGGGCACGACGAAGGGCTGGGTCCCAGGATTCTGGTGATCTTCCCTGGTTTCTTCCCATGAGCCATGGCTCAGGCTGGCCTATTCCAACACTATCCTAAGTCCTAGAATAACACAGCAATGAACCCGTGGTCAAATTATAATTGGAATTGCATATCGGGTTTACTATGCCTAGGATATTGTTTACTAGTTCTATTTACACAGCCAGACCAAATAAGGGTGTACGGGAACGCATGCAATCCCCAAGTGGGCGAAATCAAATGGTTTATTCTTCTAAAACTGCGTCACTACACATCGGTGTTCAATAATACCCGCCAAACACACACATCTAAATGCGAAATGTCCCTGTCCATGGTGTTGAACTGTACGGATGACTGATGCTATTTGTAGTAGGACTTTTTGTTGATCATTATGACGTTGCAAATGCTGTTGCTAGTGTGGATCTTATAAAATCTCACGCGAGATTATTGAATTTGCACACTGCAGATAATCAGATGATAAACGATCACGCCAAACTTTTGCCGCAACTGCAGGGGTAGTGTTGTTAGAAAACTGTTCCTCGAGCACTAGGACAGGGAAACGTACGTATTCGTTCTATCTCCAACCTATTTCTTATATCGGATCCGGGTTTTCACTGCACTCAGCATATTATCCCTGTTTTTCGTAAAACGCAGGAATGGTTTTCTCATCCATTCTCTGAAAATCCCGATTCGTCACATTGATCTATAGCCATGTAAATCGCAGACAGACAAACCGTTAAGTTCTTATAAGCACAATTAACATCGACCTTGATTTGAATGATTTCTCATTGAGACTGCATCACGCTGGTTGGGTGTTATAGGCTAATTAGGCTGGTGGTGTGTGCCATGATTCCTATGTGCCATTAGGACCATATCTTTATAATAAGGATCTCAGATATAGAGTTGCAAACTGAATATGCTACTGATCTCTTTCTGTTTAAGCTTCCTAATCAAAACAATATAGGCTGATATCCGACTTACCAGCATCGACTGATGATAGGATCTTAGCTCCTTTGAAATTATTGCCTATGTCCCGATCAGAGATTTGCCTTAGAAACCCCGGAATATGGTGAATTTGGAAGCCAGGGGCAAGTAGCCCTGGAACATGTGTAAAGAATACCCCATGCAGGCTCTATTCTCTCCTCAGTACGTGCGGGCAGCACCCCGATGAAATGGTCTGGTCCATCTGATGTCAATAAAAATGATCCTTTGTGCCACATGAGATTATACATACATCCTTGACAGAGTCAAAGTGAGTGGCCTATAGCAACAAAAAAAAGCACACAGATTTGTTTTATTGGGGTCTTAAAAACACAATACATTTTTCCAGGTAGTCAATGCATTGTCTATTCATTTATTTTTTATGTGCAGTTGATGCTGCATTTATTTCTATAGAAGTGGTAGGCTATATACACCTCATAGGCCTATTATCTTAATTAATAAGAGTCTTAACAATTCATATTTTAAAGTGTTTTATGTTGTGTTATTATTACTATTTTGTGAAAGCACACAATTACCTCCCTTTTCACCAATATATGAAAATCCACTAAATCTATGAATTTGTCATCTACTACTTGAGTCTGCTAAACATCCTTTCTCGATTGCTCTAGCGTTGCGCGCGAACCCGGCTGTTCTGTAACGATAACACACCGGATACTCAAAGAGCTTCATTTCTCATCTAAAACTCAAAAATAATTATATTATAACGCAATGCATTACAAGTATGACCGTTTCTATATCATAGTTCGCTAGCTCAGCCACGCATTGCCCATTCTAGATGAACGATCTGCGGTGAACGCCACTGGTGACACTGGTGAGTGGTTGAGCTACAATGTGAAGGAATTATACGTTTATGATGTGACATTGTTCTAAATGATATATGGTGTTAGTGTAGTCTTTATGACAACAATGTTCAGCAAGTAGGTTTCTCTCACTGTCCCATTACAGAAATACTCGGAGTATACCAAACATTAGGAACACCTTCCTAATATTGACTTTTTATTTGTGTCGCTTAACTTAACGCGAATGAGCGAATTGAATCTCCGTTTACGTAACGTTAGTACCAGCAACACAAATGAGGAGAAATTCGGTGGTGGTATTCGATAGGTTTTTATTTAAAAAAATGAATTTCACCACCCTGCGGAAGAACGGCAGTTGAACAGGACAAATTTAGGTACAGGTAACCGTTTTCAGATGTGATTTATTTTTTTATTTTTTTACAAGAATCGACTGATGGTGGGTAACTCAGTGTTATTGCTATCAAATCCCGCGACCGGTTATCAAAACTCAACTCTGCCTCGATATAAGAGAACAGAGTTAAGCGTTCCTCAGCTATGTGAACTGTAATCTTTGCCTCTCTCACTTTACAGATTGGTGGTGGACCTACATTTGCAAGTTACTGTCAAGATAGCTACATAATAGAATATCAGCCCCTGTTTTTGTAGACAAAACGTGAAAACAACAACAGTTGAAACACCATGGCAGAGAAAGGAAACAAACGCAAACAGAGAAGCCTCTCAGTAACAAAGAGAAAAGGATATGTCAGTAGTAAAGATGGTAAGAAGAGTGCCAATGCATGTCCTGGTACAGCCTCCATCTCATCATTCTTCAACAACGCCCCGCCACCTAGACTTCCATGTCCTCTGTGTGGTCAGCTTGTGCCACGGTTCAGGATAAACCAACACATTGACTCACAGTGTCAGAACTTTCAGAGGGAAGATGGTGCGTCCATTGATACTGCTTCAGCCTGTAACATTGTTACTACAACAAAGCTGGCATCGTCTCGCTCTCCTTCCAGGAAGGCCAGTAAGGTCCATGATCCAGACACAGGGCCTTCCTCTGCGAAGGAGGAAAAGCCTCAGCGAGAGGTCAACACCAGCCCGTACTTTAAAAAGTCTGGTGCTTCTTCTCAGCAGGTAAACACCAGAGAGATGAGCAGTAAGACTGTAGTCAGGCCCATTGACATAGGTAGCAGGCTGTCCTCTAAGCTCTCCAGGAGGGGCCTGAAGCAGAGGCTGAAGTCCCCTGAGGACCTACAGTCGCAGGTCGATGACATCATCACCATCCAGGAGTCCCCAGAGAAAGACAGAAGGTCTGAGGAGCTGAGCAGCTCTCAGAAGGAGAACCACCTCCCTCAGGGATTTGGTGACCAGACAACATGCTTAATGGACACAGAGACAACAAATGTCACAGTGGAAAGTCACAGTACTATATCACTGGGCAGACCTCAGGTAGAAAGCAGAGAAGAAACCTTAGAATGTTTAGAATCTGAATCTAAATTAGAATCATTGTCTCCGGTAGTTTCTATGGCCCCGCGACCTCTGTCCTGTGCTCCATCCAGACTGAACAAGAGGAAGAAAGGAGGGAGAGCAGAGGTCTCTGTTAAAACACAGAGGATGTCTACTCGCAGCAAGAAAGGCAGATGTGAGAAGAGAGATGGTGAAGAACCAGATGATGACCTCACTAGAAACCAACTCCTTACGTCAACAACAACAACAGCTGATGGTGATAAGCAACACGGAACAGAAGAATCTTCAACTGGTAACTGTGACACTCGTTTGAAGAGCAGCTCAGAGGTGCCTGAGGAGGAGCGTCAGAGAAGAAAAGTAAAACTAGAGGAAGAAGAAGGAGAAGAAGAAGAATCCACAGTGACTGGTAGCAGTGATCAGCTGACAGAGCCTGACACAGACAGAAGAACTGATGAGCAAGATTCAGAGTCACCACGGTTACCATACTACCTGGGTAACTTCCTGACCGTGCTAGAGGCAGTTCTGGAGAATGAAGATGATAGGATGCTGTTCAATCAACTAGACCTTTCAGCCATACATGGCTTTGAGCGTCTGTCAGGTGTGTAGAATAGAACATGACTGTCTATGACAAATGTTATGTTTTATATAGCTGTTATAAGGGCTTTATGAATGCATACATAAGGGCTACAGGAAAGTGTTCTGCAAATGTGTTTTTTGAACATACATGATTTATAACACAAGATAATATAAAATCACAATGTACAATAGAATTACATGTAGTAGTACACGTTTAGCATTTTTACTACTATTTTATCATCAACCAGTCTTGCTAATTTGCCTTTCCTTCCTCTCAGTGACAGGACAGAAGCTGTATGTGAGACTGTTCCAGAGGAAACTGAAGTGGCTCCAGGTCAACAAGCTAAACTATAATGAGATTAGCACTGACCTGGGACCTGTAGCTCAGGAGCTGGTGGAAGGAGGTTTCCTACAGACAGGTGAATTGATTGGACTGGAATTGTTTTATGCTACATGCTAACTGTTGAATGGACTTGAATGGTGTTATGCTAACACTAGGCTGATCTAGGACTTGTAGTTCAGGACCTGGTGAAAGGAGGCTTCCTACCAACAGTTGAATGAGTGGACTTCAATGGTATTATGCTAAATGCTAATTGTTGAAAGGTCTTGAATGGTATTATGCTAAATACTAATTGTTGAAAGGTCTTGAATGGTATTATGCTAATTGTTGAAAGGTCTTGAATGGTATTCTGCTAATTGTTGAAAGGTCTTGAATGGTATTATGCTAAATGCTAATTGTTGAAAGGTCTTGAATGGTATTATGCTAAATGCTAATTGTTGAAAGGTCTTGAATGGTATTATGCTAAATGCTAATGTAGTGGATGGCTAAGTGCATTGCTACTGCCTTCCTGGGATCTAGAGGTGCTGAAAGCCCTGGATGCAGACAGGTCTTTACTGAGTCAGTATTGACTGTGCTTCTTGAGTGTGTTGTGTTAATGGTGCGGAGGGTTGAATTTCCACTCTGTCACGCTAACAGTGGGAAGTCACTCAAATGTTCAACCCTAACCAACCCCTACCATCCAATGCCCAACATCCTCAACTGTTTTCCAGACAGTGACCTCCAAGATCTGGAGGAGGTGCTGGACCTGCTGCCCGCCCCGGAGCTCCGGAGCCTGGCTAAGACGTTCCACCTGGGGGGCCCTGGGTCTGGTACCCAGAAACATCAGCTGGTGGAGGGACTCCTGAAGCTGAGCAGACAGAGGTCTCTGTTCGCCCTGGCCCCTGGACAGAACAACATTGGGACTGTCATACTAAAGAGGTGAGAAGGGAGGGACTCTAGTGACATATTCTAGAGTCATTCACAGCAATATGTCCCACCCTTTTTTCTGCTTGCCTTTTATTTTATTTTAATTGAAAGGGATAGACATTAGTGAATGGGAGATTGATGGAATGGGAGACTGACGGAATGGGTGACTGACGGAATGGGTGACTGACGGAATGGGTGACTGACGGAATGGGTGACTGACGGAATGGGTGACTGACGGAATGGGTGACTGACGGAATGGGAGACTGACGGAATGGGTGACTGACGGAATGGGAGACTGACGGAATGGGTGACTGACGGAATGGGTGACTGACGGAATGGGTGACTGACGGAATGGGTGACTGACGGAATGGGTGACTGACGGAATGGGTGACTGACGGAATGGGATAAAGTGTACAGAAGGGCATTACATTGGGACAGGCATTCGTTCCTACGCAGGCAGGGGATTGCATATGTGACGAGGTCATCTGCCTTAAACACACAACCGTCCTCAGGCACACTCCTACACTAATTATCTCTCCTCTCCAGGGCAAAGCAGCTAGCTGGTTCCTGTGTACGTCTGCATCGCGGCCCCAGGGCTGTGTTCTCTCGCGTCCTCCTCCTCTTCTCCCTGACAGATGGTCTGGAGGAGGAGGAGACGGCCGGAGGGGGTCAGGGTCAGCTCTACACCATCCTACTGGTCAACTCTGGCCGACTGGCCTTCCCTGACTACACCATACAGCGCAGAGCCAAACTGTTCCTGGATAGAGAAGATCTTATCAGGTTAGAGTATAGATTTACAGTGTATTTGGGTCAGATCTCATTGGTCAGTGCTGTGGACACTGATTGATCAACCTCAAATGTTTATTTAGGTGTGCGTTCCATAGGCTATCTAAGTGTTATTATAAAATGGGATGTTTGGGTCCTAGATGCTGATTGATTGATAGCAGGGACTTATTCACGACAATCCCCAGGTAATGCCTGTTAACAGTTCAATGCACGTCCACTGTCCCACAGCCCAGGCCAGGCAATTCATGAACTTCATGTCACCCGGAAAAAAATATCTAGACATAATTTTTCATTTGTATAAACATTGCTGCCCGCCTCTCTGATCTTTGCAACAATTGTGCCATTTTTGTTGTTGTTGCCATCTCCACCGTACTCCGCTTCCCGTCGTGCATAAGGACAGCCCTTAGTCCTTTGTTATTCTTACAATAATCCCTGGGTTTTTTATGCCTTATTGCTTAAAGATCGGAAAGGAGAGAGAGGGAGATGCATGTAGAAGGGGCACACACAGACATGAAAGCTCTAGACACCAGGCGGATATGTAGTCCGTAATCAGCAGCGCTACCATTAGTCCAGACTCTGGCACACATTCTGCCAATATTAACAAGATGGCTCCGAAACGACAGTCACCCTGTTTCCAGCTCCTAGCCAGCTTTGCAGTATTTCTGTTGTTGTCGTTGTGTTTCTTACATTATTTGCTCAGAACATTTCTAGTATTATTACCTACAGCCCAAAATAACTTTTTGGACATTAGATTGGCGGTCACACACCAGAAATGTTCCTTTCCCTGACCCTGACTGATCCTTTGTTTTGGATTCTCTGAGGCAAAACGTCGACGCCAGAGAAGTGGGGTCCTAGTCAGGCTCAGGTGGCGAGCAAACCATCCACCGCTTCCGTGTATATTACTCGCTAACATTCAGTCTCTGAACATCAAAGTAGATGAGCTTAGGGCGAGGATCTTCTTTCAGAGAGACACAAGGGACGGTAACATACTCTGTTTTACGGAATCATGGCTCTCTGTGGATAAATTATCCCCATCCACACGGCCAGCGGGGTTCTCAGTTCATCGCTCGGACAGCAAGAAAGAACTCTGGGGAAAAACAGGTGGAGGGATATGATTATGATTAACAACTCACGGTGTGATTGTGGTAACGGAAGTCCTTTTGTTCTCCTGATCTGGAATACCTCACCATCAAATGCCGACTGCATTACCTTCAGAGATAATTTTCTTTGGTTATTGTTACTGCCGTGTAAATTCCCCCCCCCCCCCCCCTCCCAAGCTGACACTGTGACGGCTCTCAAGGGACTGAGGAACTGAGGCTGCAAACTGGAAACCACATATCCTGAGGCCGGGGACTATTGTAGCTGGGGACTTTAATAAAGGAAATCTGAGGAAAACTGTTGTTACTCTCCTTTCAGGGACGACTGCAAGGTCATCCTCTGCCCTCCCTTTGGCAAATCAGACAACGCCTCCACCCTGCTCCTCCCCGCCAATAGGCAGAAACTTAAGCAGGAAGCACCCGTGGTAAGGACCGTTCAACATTGGTCTGACCAATCGGAATCTATCCTTCAAGACTGTTTTGATCACGTGGACTGGGAAAGGTTGCGGGTCGTCAAACTTATTCAAACCAAACCGTGGATAGATAGCGCCACAGTTTTTATTTAAATCTGCTTGAAAATCGATGGCAAGACCTGAAAATGGTTGTTCATAACCAATTCGACAGAACTTGAGGAATTCTGAGAAGAATAATAGGTACATTTGCACAATCCAGGTGTGTAAAGCTCTTAGAGACTTAGCCAGAAAGACACAGGTGTAATCACTGCCAAAGGTGCTTCTAACATTTTTGTTATTTACATTCTTTTTTACATTTAACCTTTAAGAACAAATTCTTATTTACAATGACGGCCTACACCGGCCAAATCGGACGACGCTAGGCCAATTGTGTGCCGCCCTATGGGACTCCAAATCACAGCCAGTTGTGATACAGCCTTGATTCGAACCAAGGTGTCTGTAGTGACGTCTCAAGCACTGAGATGCAGTGCCTTAGACCGCAGCGCCACTCAGGAGCCCTAACATGTATTGACTCAGTGGGTGGACTACTCATCTAATCAACATATATTTGTGTTAGATTAAATTATTATTATTATTATAATTTTTTTATGATAGAATTTTTCTTCTGCTTTGACGTTACAGTATTTTGTGTAGATTGTTGACAATGACAATTAAATCTATTTTAGTCCCACTTTGAAACACAACAAAATGTGTCAAGGGATGTGATTACTTTCTGATGGCACTGTATATACTGTATTCTAGTTATGGCTCGTCCATGCTCAACTGGCGGAACGCGGTCCTGATTCGCACCCAAAACAGGGTCAATACGGACCGCGGGTCCTGATGACAATTATTTTAAAAAATGTACTCGCTTCGATCCCTGATATCATATCAGAATTGCAGGAAATTAGCTTTTAAAACGGCAAACAAACAAAAATCTCTGCCCAATGCAAAATGTGTAGAATTGCAGGACATTAACTTTAAAACTGCAAAAATGTTCTCTCCGCCAACAAGAGGAGTGTGAACAGTTTGGGTTTGTGAGGTTTGTTACCGCGTCGGTAATAACTAAATAGTCAAGGCCCATCCTATATAATTACTGCTGTACATAACTCTTCTTTTCATATATACTGACCATACACACATCCTTTATAACTAATGCTATCCATACATCATTTTTCTAATCATATACTGTCTATATAAACCATCCTATATAACTACTGCTGTACATAACTCTTCAATTCATATATACTGTCCCTTCTGTCTATATTCACCATTAACGTTTAAACTGAGTGTCAAAACATTAGGAACACTTTCCTAATATTGAGTTGCCTCAATTAGTCAGGGCATGGCCTCTACAAGGTGTTAAAAGCGTTCCCGCAGGGATGCTGGCCCATGTTGACTCCAATGCTTCCCCACAGTTGTGTCAAGTTGGCTGGATGTCCTTTAGGTGGTGGACCATTCTTGATACACACGGGAAACTGTTGAGTGTGAAAAACCCAGCAGCGTTGCAGTTCTTGACACACTCAAACCGGTGCGCCTGGCACCTACTACCATACCCTGTTCAAAGGCACTTAAATCTTTTGTCTTGTCCATTCACCTTCTGAATAGCACACACACACAATCCATGTTTCAGTAGTCTCAAGGATTATAAGTCCTTCATTAACCTGTCTCCTCCCCTTCATCTACACTGATTGAAGTGGATTGAACAGGTGGCATCAATGAGGGATAACAACTGCTATATGTTCCTAATATTTTGTCCAACTTGGTGTAGCTGTATTCATACTCTCACTCTGACTCTGGGTCCTAGACTTCTAATATTTCTGTCTTAATGTCTTTGTTCTTTTTAACTTTTAGATTGCGTGTATTGTTATTGTGTCGCTAGATATTGCTTCATTTTTGGGAGCTGGAAACAACACTGGTGATAACGTCTGCAAAAAAAAACGGTGTACGCGACCGATAAACGTTGATTTGATTGTGTCGTTGGATTCAGCGCCTCTCTGTCCTGTTGTGTCAGGTATGAGGCGGCGATGCGAGCGCTGCAAGAGGTGATTACAGCCATGCAGACAGGCCACTGGGAGGACGCTCTGGCACTTTACACTGCAGCCAAGACGACCTGGCAGGAGATGAGCAAGACGTACGACCTCAGGTGGGGACCACTAGCGGCATATGCATCCCTGTTTGTCAATCTTTGATATGTGGCCATGCGGATCTCATATTGGCCTGCACAGCCAAATGCAAACCTCCTCCCCCCCACACACACACACACACACACACACACACACACACACAATAATCGCTTGATAAGCAACGTTATCATTGACATTGGTCGACAGCCATAAGCCAGCCAAACCTAAAGTGTGTGTGTGTGTGTGTGTGTGTAGCCACCAGGAAGCGCTGCCAGTGTTCCTGCGCTGTTTCACCACAGGGTGGGCCTACACACGCATCCTGTCCAGGGGAGTAGAAGTACTACAGAGACTACGTTGCTACAAGGTGGGTGCAGACACACACATCATATACCTCGATACACACTAGGACTGTCCCAGACAAAAAATATATATATAATGGTCTGTTCTATCGACCAACCTGTATTGTTCCATATATATACACATCCTATGTGTTTTAATCAAATCAACTTTATGCACTGACCTTGTCTGATGCTTCAAGTGCGCTGTTTGATGAAATAATTAATACACACCGATGACTAGAGGGAATCCGACCGCAATTGATTTGATTGTGCCGGGCCGGACTCAGACTTGCTGCGCTGTGTGAAAAAAGAAAAAACGACAGCGAGGGACTTGGTGACCCGTTGTCTCTCTGTCCTCCCTGCTGCAGCGACCACCACAGAACATCAGCAGTGTTTATCACACGGTCTCTGCTGCAGCGACCACCACAGAACATCAGCAGTGTTTATCACACTGTCTCTGCTGCAGCGACCACCACAGAACATCAGCAGTGTTTATCACACTGTCTCTGCTGCAGTGACCACCACAGAACATCAGCAGTGTTTATCACACTGTCTCTGCTGCAGCGACCACCACAGAACATCAGCAGTGTTTATCACGCTGTCTCTGCTGCAGCGACCACCACAGAACATCAACAGTGTGTATCACACTGTCTCTGCTGCAGCGACCACCACAGAACATCAGCAGTGTTTATCACACTGCCTCTGCTGCAGCGACCAGCACAGAACATCCACAGCGTGTATCACACTGTCTCTGCTGCAGCGACCACCACAGAACATCAACAGTGTTTATCACGCTGTCTCTGCTGCAGCGACCACCACAGAACATCAACAGTGTTTATCACGCTGTCTCTGCTGCAGCGACCACTACAGAACATCAACAGTGTTTATCACACTGTCTCTGCTGCAGCGACCACCACAGAACATCCACAGTGTGTATCACACTATCTCTGCTGCAGCGACCACCACAGAACATCCACAGTGTGTATCACGCTGTCTCTGCTGCAGCGACCACCATACAACATCCACAGTGTTTATCACACTGTCTCTGCTGCAGCGACCACCACAGAACATCAACAGTGTTTATCACGCTGTCTCTGCTGCAGCGACCACCACAGAACATCAACAGTGTTTATCACGCTGTCTCTGCTGCAGCGACCACTACAGAACATCAACAGTGTTTATCACACTGTCTCTGCTGCAGCGACCACCACAGAACATCCACAGTGTGTATCACACTATCTCTGCTGCAGCGACCACCACAGAACATCCAGTGTGTATCACGCTGTCTCTGCTGCAGCGACCACCATACAACATCCACAGTGTTTATCACACTGTCTCTGCTGCAGTGACCACCACAGAACATCAACAGTGTTTATCACACTGTCTCTGCTGCAGTGACCACCACAGAACATCAACAGTGTTTATCACACTGTCTCTGCTGCAGCGACCACCATACAACATCCGCAGTGTGTATCACGCTGTCTCTGCTACAGCGACCACCATACAACATCCACAGTGTTTATCACACTGTCTCTGCTGCAGTGACCACCACAGAACATCAACAGTGTGTATCACGCTGTCTCTGCTGCAGCGACCACCACAGAACATCAACAGTGTTTATCACACTGTCTCTGCTGCAGCGACCACCACAGAACATCAGCAGTGTCTATGACACTGTCCGTGTTGCTGAACTGCAACATAATTACAGCCATTTCTCATTGAAAAGTTCTGTTTACAGAATTCCCTAATTTATTTAGGAAAATATTCCCTCAACCCTTGCTCTCTTTATGTGACACGTGTGCATCGAATGCACGTGACCAATAGGGCCTGACCTTATAGCATATCATAATCACATTAATAAAGTGGTTATAACTAACTGAACACCGGAACACATGTGACAGTAAAATGGATGCAGAGGACGTGACTCGAAACGGGGGAATGTTTTACTGGTTGCTCAGGAGGTAAAGGGGAAGTCAGGTGTGTGGAATAAATTTGACTAGTTGTGGAAAGTTCTGGAGATCAAGAAGGTAAGGAGCAAGAGCTGCGTGTGTATTATGTGGCAAACAGGTGCTGTTACAGTATACACACACACATTCATACACACACACACACACACACACACACATTCATACACACACACACACACACACACACACACATTCATATACCAAGATATACACACACACATTCATATACACACACACACATTCATATACCAAGATATACACACACATTCATATACACACGCACATTCATTTTTCAAGATATGCACACACACATTCATATACACACACATTCATATACCAAGATATACATACACACACACACACACACACACACACATTCATATCAAGAAATGTAGAACCAGGAACAGATATAGCCCTTGGTTCTCTCCAGACCTGACTGCCCTTAACCAACACAAAAACATCCTGTGGCGTTCTGCATTAGCATCAAACAGCCCCCGTGATATGCAACTTTTCGGGGAAGTTAGAAACCAATATACACAGGCAGTTATAAAAGCCAAGACTAGCTTTTTCAAGCAGAAATTTGCTTCCTGCAACACAAACTCAAAAAAGTTCTGGGACACTGTAAAGTCCATGGAGAATAAGAGCACCTCCTCCCAGCTGCCCACTGCACTGAGGATAGGAAACTCTGTCACCACCGATAAATCCACTATAATTGAGAATTTCAATAAGCATTTTTCTACGGCTGGCCATGCTTTCCACCTGGCTACCCCTACTCCGGTCAACAGCACCGGACCCCCCACAGCAACTCGCCCAAGCCTTCGCCATTTCTCCTTCTCCCAAATCCAGGTAGCTGATGTTCTGAAAGAGCTGCAAAATCTGGACCCCTACAAATCAGCCGGGCTAGACAATCTGGACCCTTTCTTTCTAAAATGATCTGCCAAAATTGTTGCAACCCCTATTACTAGCCTGTTCAACCTCACTTTCGTGTCGTCTGAGATTCCCAAAGATTGGAAAGCAGCTGCGGTCATCCCCCTCTTCAAAGGGGGGGGGGGGGACACTCTTGACCCAAACTGCTACAGACCTACAGTGCCTTGCGAAAGTATGCGGCCCCCTTGAACTTTTCGACCTTTTGCCACATTTCAGGCTTCAAACATAAAGATATACAACTGTAATTTTTTGTGAAGAATCAACAACAAGTGGGACACAATCATGAAGTGGAACGAAATTTATTGGATATTTCAAACTTTTTTAACAAATAAAAAACTGAAAAATTGGGCGTGCAAAATTATTCAGCCCCTTTACTTTCAGTGCAGCAAACTCTCTCCAGAAGTTCAGTGAGGATCTCTGAATGATCCAATGTTGACCTAAATGACTAATGATGATAAATAGAATCCACCTGTGTGTAATCAAGTCTTCGTATAAATGCACCTGCTCTGTGATAGTCTCAGAGGTCCGTTTAAAGAGCAGAGAGCATCATGAAGAACAAGGAACACACCAGGCAGGTCTGAGATACTGTTGTGGAGAAGTTTAAAGCCGGATTTGGATACAAAAAGATTTCCCAAGCTTTAAACATCCCATGGAGCACTGTGCAAGCGATAATATTGAAATGGAAGGAGTATCAGACCACGGCAAATCTACGAAGACCCGGCCGTCCCTCTAAACTTTCAACTCATACAAGGAGAAGACTGATTAGAGATGCAGCCAAGAGGCCCATGATCACTCTGGATGAACTGCAGAGATCTACAGCTGAGGTGGGAGACTCTGTCCATAGGACAACAATCAGTCGTATACTGCACAAATCTGGCCTTTATGGAAGAGTGGCAAGAAGAAAGCCATTTCTTAAAGATATCCATAAAAAGTGTCGTTTAAAGTTTGCCACTAGCCACCTGGGAGACACACCAAACATGTGGAAGAAGGTGCTCTGGTCAGATGAAACCAAAATCGAACTTTTTGGCAACAATGCAAAACGTTATGTTTGGCGTAAAAGCAACACAGCTCATCACCCTGAACACACCATCCCCACTGTCAAACATGGTGGTGGCAGCATCATGGTTTGGGCCTGCTTTTCTTCAGCAGGGGCAGGGAAGATGGTTAAAATTGATGGGAAGATGGATGGAGCCAAATACAGGACCATTCTGGAAGAAAACCTGATGGAGTCTGCAAAAGACCTGAGACTGGGACGGAGATTTGTCTTCCAACAAGACAATGATCCAAAACATAAAGCAAAATCTACAATGGAATGGTTCACAAATAAACATATCCAGGTGTTAGAATGGCCAAGTCAAAGTCCAGACCTGAATCCAATCGAGAATCTGTGGAAAGAACTGAAAACTGCTGTTCACAAACGCTCTCCATCCAACCTCACTGAGCTCGAGCTGTTTTGCAAGGAGGAATGGGCAAAAATTTCAGTCTCTCGATGTGCAAAACTGATAGAGACATACCCCAAGCGACTTACAGCTGTAATCGCAGCAAAAGGTGGCGCTACAAAGTATTAACTTAAGGGGGCTGAATAATTTTGCACGGCCAATTTTTCAGTTTTTTATTTGTTAAAAAAGTTTGAAATATCCAATAAATTTCGTTCCACTTCATAATTGTGTCCCACTTGTTGTTGATTCTTCACAAAAAAATACAGTTTTATATCTTTATGTTTGAAGCCTGAAATGTGGCAAAAGGTCGAAAAGTTCAAGGGGGCCGAATACTTTCGCAAGGCACTGTATATCTATCCTACCCTGCCTTTCTAAAGTCTTCGAAAGCCAAGTCAACAGATTACCGACCATTTCGAATCCCACCGCACCTTCTCCGCTATGCAATCTGGTTTCAGAGCTGGTCATGGGTGCACCTCTGCCACGCTCAAGGTCCTAAATGATATCTTAACCGCCATCGATAAGAAACAATACTGTGCTGCCGTATTCATTGACCTGGCCAAGGCTTTCGAATCTGTCAATCACCACATCCTCATCGGCAGACTCAATAGCCTTGGTTTCTCAAATGATTGCCTCGCCTGGTTCACCAATTACTACTCTGATAGAGTTCAGTGTGTCAAATCGGAGGGCCTGTTGTCCGGGCCTCTGGCAGTCTCTATGGGGGTGCCACAGCGTTCAATTCTTGGGCTGACTCTTTTCTCTGTATACATCAATGATGTCGCTCTTGCTGTTGGTGAGTCTGATCCACCTCTACGCAGACGACACCATTCTGTATACTTCTGGCCCATCTTTGGACACTGTGTTAACTACCCTCCAGACGAGCTTCAATGCCATACAACTCTCCTTCCGTGGCCTCCAACTGCTCTTAAATACAAGTAAAACTAAATGCATGTTCTTCAACCGATCGCTGCCTGCACCTGCCCGCCCGTCCAGCATCACTACTCTGGATGGTTCTGACTTAGAATATGTGGACAACTACAAATACCTAGGTGTCTGGTTAGACTGTAAATTCTCCTTCCAGACTCACATTAAGCATCTCCAATCCAAAGTTAAATCTAGAATTGGCTTCCTATTTCGCAACAAAGCATCTTTCACTCATGCTGCCAAACATACCCTCGTAAAACTGACCATCCTACCGATCCTCGACTTCGGCGATGTCATTTACAAAATAGCCTCCAATACCCTACTCAATAAATTGGATGCAGTCTATCACAGTGCCGTCCGTTTTGTCACCAAAGCCCCATATACTACCCACCACTGCGACCTGTACGCGCTCGTTGGCTGGCCCTCGCTTCATACTCGTCGCCAAACCCACTGGCTCCAGGTCATCTACAAGACCCTGCTAGGTAAAGTTCCCCCTTATCTCAGCTCGCTGGTCACCATAGCAGCACCCAACTGTAGCACGCGCTCCAACAGGTATATCTCTCTGGTCACCCCCAAAGCCAATTCCTCCTTTGTCCGCCTCTCCTTCCAGTTCTCTGCTGCCAATGACTGGAACGAACTACAAAAATCTCTAAAACTGGAAACACTTATCTCCCTCACTAGCTTTAAGCACCAGCTGTCAGAGCAGCTCACAGATTACTGCACCTGTACATAGCCCATCTATTAATTTAGCCCAAACAACTACCTCTTCCCCTACTACATTTATTTATTTATTTTGCTCCTTTGCACCCAATTATTTCTATTTCTACTTTGCATTTTCTTCTACTGCAAATCTACCATTCCAGTGTTTTACTTGCTATATTGTATTTACTTCGCCACCATGGCCATTTTTTGTCTTTACCTCCCTTATCTCACCTCATTTGCTCACTTTGTATATAGACTTATTTTTCTACTATATGTTTGTTTTACTCCATGTGTAACTCTGTGTTGTTGTATGTGTCAAACTGCCTGCTTTATCTTGGCCAGGTCGCAATTGTAAATGAGAACTTGTTCTCAACTTGCCTACCTGGTTAAATAAAGGTTAAATAAAGAAATAAAAAATATACCAAGATATACACACACACACACACACACTCACATTCATATACCAAGATATACACACACACACAGTCACATTCATATACCAAGATACACACATATATATATATATATATACACACACACACACAGCAGTGTGTAGTGTAATGTATTGATTCAGATTGGTTGTGTTCCAGGAAGCGGTGAAGGAGCTGCGCTCCCTATTGGCCCAGTCAGTCTACTGTCCAGACAGCAGGGGGCGATGGTGGGACAGACTGGCACTCAATCTCCAGCAGCACCTCAAACTACCTGAACAGGTCAGTCAACCTCTAGCCCAACCTCAAACTACATGAACAGGTCAGTCAACCTCAAACTACCTGAACAGATCAGTCAGCCACTCAGCCTCCAGCTGCACCTGAAACTACCTGAACAGATCAGTCAACCTCAAACTACCTGAACAGGTCAGTCAACCTCAAACTACCTGAACAGATCAGTCAACCTCAAACTACCTGAACAGATCAGTCAGCCACTCAACCTCCAGCAGCACCTCAAACTACCTGAACAGGTCAGTCAACCTCAAACTACCTGAACAGATCAGTCAGCCACTCAACCTCCAGCTGCACCTGAAACTACCTGAACAGATCAGTCAACCTCAAACTACCTGAACAGGTCAGTCAACCTCAAACTACCTGAACAGATCAGTCAACCTCAAACTACCTGAACAGGTCAGTCAACCACACCGTCTCTGAAGTACTTTGTCCCATGTTTCTTCCTGAATTTATGGACACTTTGTTAATGTTTGTCTGGATTTCACTTTGCACTGTTGTTATACGTGGTATTTATTAAACGTGTGTCTTTTTGTCTGTGTCCTAGCAGTAATTAGCATTAATTGAATTGAAATTCCCCATGTATCAATCCCAGGCTATCAGCGCCATCAGAGACGGTCTCGCTGACCCCTTGGTGAGGACGGGCCACCAGCTTTCACTCCACCAGAGAGCCAATAGGATGAAGGAATCCCCCAGCTACAAGAATTACCACCCTGTACTCAGTGACCTGCCCACCATCCACATCAACGACGTCACTCATGTGAGTCACTTCTGTCACTGATGAAATATACATTATATTTAGAGATGGATAAATTATAAGCGATGATCGAGATGACAATCTTTGTTATCAAGTTAAGTAAACGCTAATGCAAAAAAAAAACTAAAACGTTAGATAAGAGGTGGGTCAATTATATTCCCAAAATATAAAGGAGAGTAAACTGGGTTTACTTGAGTTTATGCTTCATTACATCACTGATGATGTCTTTTTGACTTCCTAAACATCAAGCAGTTTTAAGGGGCTCCCGAGTGGTGCAGCCGTCTAAGGCACTGCTAGAGGCGTCACTACAGACACCCTGGTTTGATTCCAGGATGTATCACAACCAGCCGTGATTGGGAGTCCCATAGGGCGGTGCGCAATTGGCCCCAGTGGCGTCCGGGTTAGGGTTTGGCCGGTGTAGGCCGTCCATTCTGAATAAGAATTTGTTCTTAACTGACTTTCCCAGTTTATTTTTTTATTCCACCTTTATTTAACCAGGTAGGCTAGTTGAGAACAAGTTAAATAAAAATCAGACTTGTTTTGTGTGTGCTATTGTGTCTGTGTGCTATTGTGTCGGTGTGTTTTTGTGTCTGTGTGTTTTTGTTTATGTCTGTGTGTTTGTGTCTACTAGGTCACTATCCGAGGGCAGCTCTTCCCCCACGAGGGGGGGACAGGGAAGAATGTGTTCCTCATGCCTGCTGAGGAGGGGGCAGAGGGAGGATACTCCACTGTCATGTGTTCTGTGGAAGAGCTGTCACTGGCACACTACCGTCGGCAAGGCTTTGACCAAGGTCTTCTGCTTCACTTCTTTTATAGTTTCCTTTTTTTTTTTGCTTCTTTTAAATCGTCAAGTTTTCATGTTTTAAGTGCATTTAACATATAAACCAGAGCTCTCACAGTAAAAAACGATTGAAAACAGCAAGTTCAGTAAAGTTCTCCTGTTGTCACATGAACCTGTACTTAGAAATGTAATCAAATGTAATTGTATTTGTCACAGACTATTTGCATTGCCCCCCCCCCCCCCCCCCCTCCTCTTTTACACTGCTGCTACTCTCTGTTATTATCTATGCATAGTCACTTTAATACCTCTACCTACATGTACATATTACCTAAACTAACTGGTGCCCCCGCACATTGACTCTGTGCCGGTACCCCCCCTGTATATAGCCTCGCTATTGTTATTTTACTGCTGCTCTTTAATTATTTGATACTTTTATTTCTTATTCTTATATATTTTTTTTAACTGCATTGTTAGTTAAGTAAGCATTTCACTGTAAGGTCTTCACCTGTTGTATTTGGCGCATGTGACTAATACAATTTTATTTGGGTGTAGACTTTACCGTGAAATGCTTCCTTACCACATGGATGGAAGTGAAGTTTGACTGAAACTTCTCTTGGTTATCTATAGGGATCCATGGAGAAGGCTCCACGTTTTCCACTCTGTTTGGTCTTCTGTTATGGGACGTCATTTTCATGGAGGGTATTCCAGATGTCTTCCGGAATCCCTACCAGGTTAACATGCTCAACCTGTCCTTTTTTTGTGGTTCAGTTGGTTGAAGTGTGTCAGTAACGACGCCAAGGTTGTCAGTTCAATTCCCACAAGGCTCACGTATACCTTAACCTACATGCCCTCACTACATGCCCCCACCTACATGCCCTCAGACTCTGTGGATAAAAGTGTCTGCTACTAGGCATATATTGATATGTTCTCGTCCCTCTTGTTCCTCTCCTAGCCCTGCCCACTGGACCTCTTCACAGACTGTTTCTATGGGAACCGGAGGGAGGCGATAGAGACGCGTGTGCAGGTGCTCTGTGAGGCGTCCATTGAGACGCTGCACAACCTGATGGCCGAGGCCTGGACCAATCAGGAGGGGAGAGTGTGTTCACTGGTCAACTGGGAGCGCTTCGCATCCCTGCAGCGGGCACAGGTAAGCACAGTTAAGGCTCACTTCAAAACCGATTGGATGACGCATTGTCGAGCACAGGTAACCACAGTTAAGGCTCACTTCAAAACCGATTGGATGATGCATTGTCGAGCACAGGTAACCACAGTTAAGGCTCACTTCAAAACCGATTGGATGACGCATTGTCGGTACAGACAGTCTTGTTTGTCATTGACTTACCACGTGGACCAGTGTGGTTCAGTTGGTAAAAGTAGCTTCGGTGCTAGCAACGCCAAGGTTGTGGGTTCACTGGCCTCTTTAGTAATGGAACACTAGTCACTCTAATAATGTTTACATATTTTTGCTTTACTCATCTCATATGTGTATATAGTGTATTCTTATTCTACTGTATTTTAGTCTATGCCAGTCCGAAATTGCTCATCCTATAATTTATATATCCCTTAATTCCATTCTTTTACTTTTAGATTGTGTGAATTGTTAGATATTACTACACTGTTGGAGCTGGAAACGCAACCATTTCGCTACATCCGCAATAGCATCTGTGACAAATAACTCCCTTTACTTTAAAGTTGAAAAGCGTCTGCTAAGTTTAATAAATATTGACTTTCAGATTAGTCATTATAAAGCCTATGCTATGATTTCACCTCCATGTATAACGATGTGTTAGTAACATGGTTATTGTGTTATGGTAAATCTCATGTAATTGTAGCCTGGTTAAACTAACCTGCTGTCACATTGAACAAAGTGCTGTTTACCTGGCTACTGTAATGCTACTGAGCTGGTCTAACCCTCTGTGGTCTCCTCTCTTTGCAGAGTCTCGTGTCTTGTCTGGGTGGATCGTTTCTGGGAGGGATGATCACTAGGATGGCCAAGGACTACAGACACTGTCGAGCAGGACTGCCTGACCTAGTGGTGTGGAACACATCCAACAACACCTACAAGGTGAGCTCACAGGACTGTCTAGGCCTGCCTGGGGCTGTGGAATTAAACACATTTATTTGAGATGACTAGAAGGTCTATCTATTTGTCCCATGATGACATGTTGATGAGAGGTAGAGGGGCTTAGCGACAAACTCTCTATTCTATTCTATGAATTCTATCATATTCTATTGTTCCAGTTGGTGGAGGTGAAGGGCCCTAGCGACAAACTGTCCCAGAAGCAACAGATCTGGCTGGATGAGCTACAGAGACTGGGGGCTGATGTAGAGGTCTGTCACGTCACTGCCACTGGGGCCAGAGGAGCTTGGCTGGAATAGGACTGATGAGCTTGACAAACACCTGCTTTGACCTTTGACCGTCTCACTGAAGTACAGAATTGAATGAAATTGATTTGATAAAAATAGCACTTGGTACAGTTTGTTGCAGGACAGACAAGGTTGAGGGGGGGATAAAACACAGTGAGCTTTAATGACTGGATTTTATACTATAACTGTCTAATATGTAAATAAAATAATCTCTCTAATCAATGTAATAAATCTGGTTGAATGTGAAAATGTTAACTTTCTTAGTATCTGGTGATGCCGGAAAAGGCTTTTTGTCCTATTTAGTCAGCAATGAGTAGAAGAATGACCTGAACATTACATGATGTACTTGAGTTATACTTTTTGAAACATTACCTGAAATATCTGTTACAATAGTTGGAATGCATTCAGTTGTACACCTGACTAGGTATCCCATTTTCCCAATCTATCGCTCCATAATGATGGGGGAAGGGAGATCCCTACGTCTGACGTCGGGGCGTGAAAGAGGGCAGGCGAGGAGGAGAGGAAGCTGCGATAAACACAGGCAGGGCGTCTGAGCCTAAACAAGGACAAAGTGATCACGGTATCAATGCTCTAACAATGGACTTAGCAGATATGCTTGTCGTCAAATTCTTCTGTTTCGTCTACTTAATAAATTACACCCAGGGTGAGTGAGAGAGCATTTGTATTTGTTCTGTTGCCGCGAAGCATTAGCGGGCTACATTCACGAAGGGAAGAGTAGCCAAGCAAGACAGCGTTTGAGCGAATGGCTAGCAGGCTAGGCTACGAAAGCTAACATAGCGGTCCAAGGCCTGGTCGTTGTGAAGATGCCTAGTGTCCCTTTTTGACAGAAACTCCAAACCACAAAGCTATATAGTTGTCAAAATAAATGTTATGTTAAGCTTGGCGGAAGCTAGTTTTCTTTAAAACGAGAATTTACAATTTATATGGATGGTTACGATAAGACTACTAGCTAACTAGCTTGCGGAGGTGCCATTGTTATGGGAAATTAGGTGGAATCTGTTGTCTTTTGGCACGAACGAGCAAAGCGATTTGGGCAATCTGATTTAGCTTGCAATATTTTCAGTGCTGTCGGACAGTGTTGTTTTTGCACCACGTCAATACCACATTTGCAATGATGGGCTGTCCCACTTTCTGTCAACATTAGCTAGCATGCTAGCTAGGTAGCCAGCTAATTTAGCATCGTTTTTAGCAACAACAGTTAGCTAACTAGGGATATTGCTAGGTAATTAGCTAACTATGCCTGTTGACAACTTAATATTTTTTACACGTTTGACCCAAAGGCAATGGCTCCCTAGTAAGAACATATTCGATCTTTGTTAGCTAGCTATTAGCTTTCCGATGGCAGTAGCAAGCGCCAATATATTATGTTGTAGCTATTCGATGAATACAGTAGTAATGGCTGGAATGGAGTATTTGGAAAGGAGTCAAACATGGTTTCAATATCTGTGATGTTTTTTTACTGTTCCATTACAATGAGCCCGTCCTATAACACCTCCCACCATCCTCCACTGGTAGAACGATACAATAGTATTAATGTGAATACAGAAATGTCCTTATTTTCATGGACACATTCTGATCGAGTAATCGATAGAGGCAACGCACTGTACGTTTTCAATGAGATGTTCTTGTTGACATGATGCTAATCACACATAGAATTGATTGAACAGCTTTGAATGTGTTTCATGGTTCACGTAATACTATATGGGCCAACTGCTGTGAAAAAGATGAGCAGCAGATAAGATGTCAAATTAATGAAAATTCAAAAGATGAGGTTCACTAGACTGCTGGTATCTAACAAACAGCATCCAGATTGGTGGTAGTTGGACAAATACAATCTGAAACTACTCAATACGAAATAGCCTAAGTCTCTTAAAGCTATTACAACCACAATTAAATATTTGAATGGTCAGTTTAATATTTTATCATGCAAATGTAGGGAGCAGAAAATAGAAGAGTATTCCCAGGCCTGTAGCTATATAGCAGTGGAGGCTCCGGAGGGGAGACGGCTATTAATAACGTCTGGAACGGAGTAAATGGAATGGCATCAAACACATGGAAACTATGTATTTGATACCATTACGCTCAAGTCATTACCATGAGCCCATCCTCCCCAATTTAGGTGTCATCGACCTCCTATCCTATGTAGTATTTGTCCTACCTACCTTAATGACATCATGAGCTCTAAAATGAATAGCCTACGACAGTAGCTGGGAGCAGGCACAGGAATAAACACCTGCTACTGTTAGTGATGGCAGACCTGGGTTCAAATACTATTCAAATACTTTTCAGCCTTTGCTCTAGCCTGCTTGAGGTGCTAGATGGGTGGTGTTTGCACTTTTAGCACTGTTTTATTGGTCCATTAAGCCAGGCAATCTCAATCGAGCACAGATAAAGTATTTGGAATGATTTTTAAATAGTGTTTGAGCCCACGTCTGAGTGATACTAATTCAGTTATAATCCATGTTAAAGCCTTTTATGATGACATCCAGTTGATTTATTTATAGGGTTGAGACTGCGATTGCAGTAATCGCCAGGTCTTTTACGGATGTAGACATAGAAATAGGCCTAGATTCTATTCCCGTAATAGATTCCATTTCCGTAATAGATTCACTTTATTTGTTATCGTTTAAGGACAGGCACCACACCCTAATAGATGATGTTTTTGTCAGTTACAGGTGTACTCAGCAGCACCACCTTGTTAATAAATCATTGGGAGAACCGTGAATGTAGACTAGGCTGTACGCTCAATGAACTACCACTCCTTTGCAACAATGTGATGACACTTGCCGTCTTTGATAGTTTTAGTCATTGGGGGGGGGGGGGTGAATCCAGACATTATGGTGGCCTCCACAAATTAGGAATCCTATGTAATTCCAAACAGAATGTGCCTTTTGTTCTGAATGAGTAGAGTATTGTGTTTCCAGGCTTGGCTAGAATAATGTAGGATCATGGATGTTATGAGGGCTAGTGTGCTATCACGTTTTCAGTCTGTTTCAAGAAAATAGGCTACTATCTTTATATGGCTTGTTGATTATAGCTAGGCCTCGAAGAAGATAACGAATTATAGAATTGTAGTTTAATATTCAGCTTACAGCCTGTGGTTTGAAGAGGTGTCCTGTGTGGTGTTGTTTTTCTAGTGGGTCTTAGTTCCTCTGTGTTATCATCTCTCCAGGTTATCATTATGGGAACCCCCTGAACAAGTATGTGCGTCACTACGAGGGTCTGTCCTATAACACCTATGAGTTACATGACAAGCACCTGAGAGTCAAGAGGGCCCTCCACCACCAAGACAAATTTCTCCATCTAGACTTCCACGCACACGGAAGGTTAGTGTCCCAGACTTTTTCACTGTGCTTGTGTGTCCATTTAGTGATTTTTAGTTTATTTTGTTAAAAAGTCTAAATGAAGTACCAGGAGTGAACCTCATCTTCAAGATGAGTCTTGTTCCTCAATAACTGAACCGTGATGTTCCTCAATAACATAGGCATTATTGTTGTTTTATTTAGCCTTGTTTTCATCTTTGATTATTTTCATAGAACATAGCCTAATTATTAATATCCTGTACCTTCAAAACAAGCCTTGCCTGGCTTTGTGGGAGAGCGTAGTGTTTTGTTCTCTCCCAGCGCTGTGCCCAGTCGAGACCCACTCGAGACCATCTGGCTGTTAGTCTGACCTGGGTTCAAATACTATTTCAAATAATTTCAAATAATTTATCTGTGCTTGATTGAGCTTGCCTGGCTTAATGGCTCATTAGAGTAGGCCCCAAATGGCAAACCCTTCTTATCTAGCACTCCTAGGAGGCCAGAGCAAACGCTCAAAGTATTTAAAAAAAACTTCAAATAGTATTTGAACTCAGATCTGTTGCTAGCTTGGCAGGAAGGGGACTAGGCCTCTCATTCTGCCAGTGGCAAAGCCTGGTGCTCCCATTGCTCCTAGCCTCAGATGCTACTGCTTAACAGGGATGGAAACAAATAAACACAAAATAAGGAGAGGAGGAGGTCTGCAGCTGTTCTGAAAAGCAGGAGTCTCTAAAGCTCTGAGTTCTGGCTTGGAATTAATTTAGCCTAGTACCAGGGCCCAGTTTCCCAAAACCATCTAAAGGCTCTCTCTGTTCACCCCCAAAGCCAATTCCTCCTTTGGCCGCCTCTCCTTCCAGTTCTCTGCTGCCAATGACTGGAACGAACTACAAAAATCTCTAAAACTGGAAACACTTATCTCCCTCACTAGCTTTAAGCACCAGCTGTCAGAGCAGCTCACAGATCACTGCACCTGTACATAGCCCATCTATAATTTAGCACAAACAACTACCTCTTCCCCTACTGTATTTATATATTTATTTTGCTCCTTTGCACCCCATTATTTCTATTTCTACTTTGCACTTTCTTCCACTACAAATCTACCATTCCAGTGTTTTACTTGCTATATTGTATTTACTTTGCCACCATGGCCTTTTTTGCCTTTACCTCCCTTATCTCACCTCATTTGCTCACATTGTATATAGACTTATTTGTCACCAGCAAAGCACCATCACACCACCACCTCCATGCTTCACAGTGGGAACCACACATGCGGAGATCATCCGTTCACCTATTATGCGTCTCACAAAGACAAGGCGGTTGGAACCAAAAATCTCAAATTTGGACTCATCAGACCAACGGACAGATTTCCACCGGTCTAATGTCTGTTGCTCGTGTTTCTTGGTCCAAGCAAGTCTCTTCTTCTTATTGGTGTCCTTTTAGTAGTGGTTTCTTTGCAGCAATTCGACCATGAAGACGTATCTCAAAGACACACCAACATGCACAGGTTGGAGCAGGGGGTGCCACACTGGGATCCGGTTGGAGCAGGGGGTGCCACACTGGGATCCCGGTTGGAGCAGGGGGTGCCACACTGGGATCCCGGTTGGAGCAGGGGGGGCCACACTGGGATCCCGGTTGGAGCAGGGGGTGCCACACTGGGATCCCGTGGACAAGTTGTTGATGTCTCTGTCCCTTACGTTGAAAAACATCCCCACAGCATGATGCTGCCATCACCATGCTTCACCACAGGGATGGTGCCAGCTTTCCTCCAGACGGGTCTCTTTGGTATTCAGGCTATATAGACCTCCTTGTAGGTTTATTTTGGGAGAAGTCACTGATTTTTGGCCAACTCAAAATGATTTTCTTTCACTGTTCTAGTGTTTGAGGAGCCATACAGAACGTAATGAATTTCGTTCTTCAATTATTTACGTCCCCCCCCCCCCCCAACATCGTTTAATATGCAGTAAAACCGTACTGTTTTTAAGATGACCTCATTTCTCTGTTGGTGTTGGAAATAATGTTTACTGCTCTTTCACCGTCTTTCAGGAGAGAAAAAAGAAATGCAAAAAAAAAAAAAAAATTTGAATAAATGTTTTTATTTTCAGCTGAGCCAATGCCCTGGTCTTTTATCTCTGCATCTTTCATTTGCATTTTATTTTCTCCTGAGTCCTGAAATATAAAGGCCTAGTTCCATCCAGAGTTTCTTATATTTGTATTTATTATTTAATTTATGTAATCAGGTTGGCCATAGTATTGCAATGTTCAGACCATAGAAATATATTCTATAGAACAGACCATTCTATGCTCAATATTTAAATGGTTCAGACCCACTCCCAGGCCTGAAGGCACATGTTCAGTGCCACATGTTTATAACATTATTACAGGGTCACAGGAGTAAGGGGTTTTGAGACAAGAGACCGTTATCATCACGGGTAACTGAAACGTAACTGAAACGTTTCATCTCCATGGTGTACTCAGAATGGTAAACAAGTCATTATGAAGGACAGATTTTTCTGAACGTGTCTTCCAAACTTTGCTAGTTTGTTCAGATCTGTCTCTCCACAAGCACGAAAACACCTCATGTCTTAGTGCTACTATGCCTGTGTCTTTTCTTTGGCTCTGTTCATGGACATATTGTGGACCCCAGGAAGAGTAGCTGCTGCAACAGCTAAAGCATGTGACTAAACATATTTGTGTGTGTATATATATATATATATATATATCTCTCTCTCTCACACACACGCACACACACGCACGCACGCACACACACACACACACACACACACATCAGGTGGTTGTTTAATCAACAAGTCAATGTGTTTGTATCTGTCCCTACTCCAAATCAGCCATACAGAAATGTGGCATGAATGACTTGGTACTAAACCTCTGTTTCTTGTCTGTCAGACATTTTAACCTGAGGATGAAGAGAGACACCAGTCTCTTTGCTGAGGACCTGAAGGTAGACATGGGAGGACAGGAGGTGAACTATGACACCTCTCATGTCTACACTGGAGAAATATATGGTGAGGACCGATGTCACTACAGTGCATTCAGAGAGTATTCACACCCCTTGACCTTTTCCACATTTTGTTGTTACAGCATGAATTAAAAAAAAATAATAATCTTCTTCTTCACTGGCCTTCACACAATACGCCTTAATGTCAAAGTGGAATTATGTTTTTTTTCCAATATTTTTACAAATTAATAAAAAATGAAAAGCTGAAATGTCTTGAGTTAATAAGTATCCAACCCCTTTGTTATGGCAAGCCTAAATAAGTTCAGGAGTAAATATGTACTTAATAAGTTGCATGATTTTTAAAACATTTTTTATGACTACCTCATCTCTGTACCACTCACATACAATTATATCTGTAAGTTCGCTCAGTCGAGCAGTGAATTTCAAACACCGATTCAACCACAACGAGGGAGGTTTTCCCAATGCCTCACAAAGAAGGACACCCATTTGTAGATCTGTAAACATATTAAATGCAGACATTGAATATCCCTTTGAGCATGGTGAAGTTATTAATTACACTTTGAATGGTATAGCAATACACCCAGTTACTGCAAAGATACAGGAGTCCTCCCTAACTCAGTTGCTGGAGAGGAAGGAAACCGCTCAGGGATTTCACCATAAGGTCGATGGTGAGATTAGATTTGAATGGCTGTGATAGAACTGAGGATGGATCAACAACATTGTAGTTACTCCACAATAATAACCTAATTGACAGAGTGAAATGGAGGCCTGTACAGAATAAAAATATTCTAAAACATGCATCCTGTTTGCAACAAGGCACTAAAGTAATACTGCAAAAAATATTGGCAAAGCAATTCACTTTTTGTCCTGAATACAAAGTGTTATGTTTGGGGCAAATACAATACAAAACATTACATATTTTCAAGCATAGTGGTGGCTGCATCATGTTATGGGTATGCTTGTATTATTTTTTTTTACATTAATTTATTTAACCTTTATTTAACTATGCAAGTCAGTTAAGAACAAATTCTTATTTTCAATAACGGCCTAAGAACAGTGGGTTAACTGCCTTGTTCAGGGGCAGAAAGAGAGATTTTTACCTTATCAGCTCCGGGATTCAATCTTGCAACCTTTCAGTTACTAGTCCAACGCTCTAACCACTAGGCTACCTGCCTCCCTATTTGGTAATCATTAAGGACTGGGAGTTTTTCAGGATAAAAAATAAATGGATTATAGCTAAGCACAGACAAAATACTAGAGGAAAACCTGGTCCAGTCTGCTTTCCACATTAATTCACCTTTCAGCAGGGCAATAATCTAAAACACATCTACACTGCAGTTGCTTACCAAGAAGACAGTGAATGTTCCTGAGTGACTGAGCTACAGTTTTGACTTAAATCTGCTTGAAAATCTATGGCAAGACTTGAAAATGGCTGTCTAGCAATGATCAACAACCAAATTGACAGAGCTTGAAGATTTCGGCAAAGAATAATGGGCAAATATTATACAATCCAGGTGTGCAAAGCTCTTAGATTACTTACCCAGAAAGACTCGTAGCTGTAATTGCTGCCAAAGGGGATTCTAACATGTATTGACTAGCATATATCCCTCCCTATTTCTGAATACTTATGTAAATTAGATATTTCTGTTTTAGATTTTCAAAAAATGTGCAAAAATTTCTAATACCTTGTTTTCACTTTGTCATTATAGGCTATTATGTGTAAACGGGTGAGAATGGTTTATATATGTTTTATCCATTTTGAATTCAGGCTGTAACACTGTAAACAAAAAAATATATATTAGGTCATGTGGTGTGAAATACTTTTTGAAGGCGGGGGGGGGGGGGGGGGGGGTGTGTGTGTGTGTGTGTGTGTGTGTGTGCGTGCGTGTGTGTGTGTCCATTCTATGAGTTCATCTGTATGTGTTCTGTTAGCTGTGTGTTGCAATCAACTTGTATTTTGTGCAAGAGAAATTCCCTTTGGAGGACACAGTTCCATGCATCTATCTAAAACCCCCCCCCAAAAAAATTGCCTGCGTGAGGTTGTGGTAGTTTAAAAAAAAATAACTTATTGGCCAAGTCCGGGTATTCTGTCTCTCTCTCCCTTCCCTGTTTTCAGTTCAGTTTCTTCCATTTGGATCCCCAACAGGGGTTGAAACCGAACATATTTTAAACAGGGAAGGGAGAGAGAGACAGAATACCCGGACTTGGCCAATAAAGTTATTTAAAAATATTTTCGGTTCCAACCAGCAAAATGTATGTTCTGAACTGGTTCAAACCTCCAAAAAAACAGACAGTTTATATTGTTTCTTTCTGTTCCTTTTTAAACCTCTGAAATTAAATTACTTTACCAATCAGTACAGATAGAGAAGCTTGCTATGGAACGGGCAAGCTATTTACATGCATTGGACAGACAAGTGTAGGGCGCGAGATACGACTGACATTTTTGCGGGTGTGTAGACAGAGAGGGCGAAAGAGGCATGGCTTGAAGCGCTGGGCATCTTGTTGTTATGACATGGAATTATCTGAATTAGTTAGACCCATGGAATTATACCTACAGAGGAGCGGCTTCTATGAAAGAATTTGGAATGTCTTTTGATCTTTAAAGACATTCTAAGAGCACTGACCCTTAACGTTGGACCAGAGCTAGCTAGCTATCAAGCTTGTGTGTGAAAATCGGCACCAGAATTTTAAATAAAAACACGTTTTACCTTTTTGTAGTTAATACATCCAATGTAAAACGTGATAACTATAGTATCCTTAATTAGCATTGAAAAGGTTAGTTCCTTTTTCTCTCATGAAAAATCTCTCCCTCATTTCTGAATCACGCTTGTAATGTCAGTAGTCAACTAGACCATGCTTCAGAGAGAGGGGGAGAGGTAGGTAGCCTACACATACACACATACTGGTAAAGATTTCCTGCTGCAGGCAGACACTTGAAGAAGTTTCTGAGTGACACAGTGAGGGCTTTGCATAGGCGCTTTGTTGCATTTTTTTGTTCTGTTGGACTGAGGAAAAACAATACCCTGAATGTAAAATAACATTAATAACCAGTTCCCACGCTTTTTAAAATAATGGTTCTGTTCCGGAACAGTATAGATCACTTTCATTCCTGGTTCTGATTCTGTTCCTCAAATGTTTATTTTACGGCTTCCTGCTTTCTCACAACCCCCCCCCCCCCTCTCCATAGGTGAGAAAGGAACCCTGAGCCATGGGTCTGTGGTGGATGGGAAGTTTGAGGGCTTCATCCAGACGTACCAGGGGACGTTCTACGTAGAGCCAGCTGAGAGATACCTGAAGGACCGGGACGTTCCCTTCCATTCAGTTATCTACCACGAGGACGACATCAGTAAGTACTGTAGTATGTGTGTGTACTGGAGTATACAGCTCCTTTCACTATAAAAAAAAAACACAAACACGCTTTGATGTACCCTCTTGTCATCTTTTAATTGTGTGAGAGTGTTTGTTGGTTTTCCATTTGGAGGATAGAGACCGGCTCAGTGCTGGCCCCTATCATTCTCTTAGGCACCGCAGCTCAATAAAACAAACGGAGATGCTTCTGTGGTGTGTCTGATGTTACCTGATATATTAAGGTACAAGTCCTCATCCAGTCATCTGTAGTGCAGACTAGTCATTCCTTAAGTTACCTGATATATTGAGGTATAAGTCTCTGTAGTGCAGACTAGTCATTCCTTATGTTACCTGATATATTGAGGTATAAGTCTCTGTAGTGCAGACTAGTCATTCCTTATGTTACCTGATATATTAAGGTACAAGTCCTCATATAGTCATCTGTAGTGTAGACTAATCATGCAACACCTAGGACGGATTAAGAGAGTGTTAACTGAGAGTAGCTCCCAGGTGACAATAGAGTAGCTCTCTGGTGACTGTAGAGTAGCTCCCAGGTGACTGTAGAGTAGCTCTCTGGTGACTATAGAGTAGCTCTCTGGTGACTGTAGAGTAGCTCTCTGGTGACTGTAGAGTAGCTCTCTGGTGACTGTAGAGTAGCTCTCTGGTGACTGTAGAGTAGCTCCCAGGTGACTGTAGAGTAGCTCCCAGGTGACTGTAGAGTAGCTCCCAGGTGACTGTAGAGTAGCTCCCAGGTGACTGTAGAGTAGCTCCCAGGTGACTGTAGAGTAGCTCCCAGGTGACTGTAGAGTAGCTCTCTGGTGACTGTAGAGTAGCTCTCTGGTGACTGTAGAGTAGCTCTCTGGTGACTGTAGAGTAGCTCCCAGGTGACTGTAGAGTAGCTCCCAGGTGACTGTAGAGTAGCTCCCAGGTGACTGTAGAGTAGCTCCCAGGTGACTGTAGAGTAGCTCCCAGGTGACTGTAGAGTAGCTCCCAGGTGACTGTAGAGTAGCTCCCAGGTGACTGTAGAGTAGCTCCCAGGTGACTGTAGAGTAGCTCCCAGGTGACTGTAGAGTAGCTCCCAGGTGACTGTAGAGTAGCTCCCAGGTGACTGTAGAGTAGCTCCCAGGTGACTGTAGAGTAGCTCTCTGGTGACTGTAGTGTAGCTCCCAGGTGACAGTAGAGTAGCTCTCTGGTGACTGTAGAGTACCTCCCAGGTGACAATAGAGTAGCTCCCTGGTGACAATAGAGTAGCTCCCTGGTGACAATAGAGTAGCTCCCTGGTGACAATAGAGTAGCTCCCAGGTGACAGTAGAGTAGCTCTCTGGTGACAGTAGAGTAGCTCCCTGGTGACAATAGAGTAGCTCCCTGGTGACAATAGAGTAGCTCCCAGGTGACAGTAGAGTAGCTCTCTGGTGACAGTAGAGTAGCTCTCAGGTGACAGTAGAGTAGCTCTCTGGTGACAGTAGAGTAGCTCTCTGGTGACAATAGAGTAGCTCTCTGGTGACTGTAGAGTAGCTCTCTGGTGACAGTAGAGTAGCTCCCAGGTGACTGTAGACTAGCTCTCTGGTGACTGTAGAGTAGCTCTCTGGTGACTGTAGAGTAGCTCTCTGGTGACTGTAGAGTAGCTCTCTGGTGACTGTAGAGTAGCTCTCTGGTGACTGTAGAGTAGCTCTCTGGTGACAGTAGAGTAGCTCCCAGGTGACAGTAGAGTAGCTCCCAGGTGACAGTAGAGTAGCTCCCAGGTGACAGTAGAGTAGCTCCCTGGCGACTGTAGAGTAGCTCTCTGGCGACTGTAGAGTAGCTCTCTGGCGACTGTAGAGTAGCTCTCTGGCGACTGTAGAGTAGCTCTCTGGCGACTGTAGAGTAGCTCTCTGGCGACTGTAGAGTAGCTCTCTAGCGACATCCACGAGTAGCTCTCTGGCGACATCCACGAGTAGCTCTCTGGCGACATCCACGAGTAGCTCTCTGGTGACATCCAAGAGTATCTGAAGAGGATGAAGTGGGAAGTCGTGAAGGTGACAAATGTTACCTCGGGTAATCTAAACGTGTGTCTCTCTCCCTTTAGATTACCCACACAAGTATGGTCCAGAGGGGGGCTGTGCCGACCACTCAGTGTTTGAGAGGATGAAGAAATACCAGGCCACTGCCATGGAGGAGCCAAACAAGGTGAGTTAACAGACTGGGGGTGTGTCTGAAATGGCACCATAATTCCCTATATAGGGCACTACTTTGGACCAGGGTTCTATGCCACTACTGTATATACATTGAGTGTACCAAACATTAGGAACACCTGCTCTTTCTCTGACAGATTGACCAGGTGAAAGCTTGATGTCACCTATTAAATCCACTTCAATCAGTGTAGATGAAGGGGAGGAGACAGGTTATAGAAGGATTTTTAAGCCTTGAGACATTTTATTTTTCCTTTATTTAACTTGGTGAAAGAGAGATGGGAGGAGAGAGACAGACAGAGAGAGAGGGGGGAGAGAAAATGACAGAAAACTCTCCATAAACTCCAACATACAACCAACGACACTGGGCGATAAGCAATCTCACAGTGCAAACAATTAATATTAGCCCAGGGCACTCCAACATCAGCCAGCTAGTTATACATTAACTAGACCCATCAGAGGAGCATCTGACTGGCAACGGGCCTGTAATTGGCATGACTATTTTTTTATTTAATTTATTTTTTCACCTTTATTTAACCAGGTAGGCAAGTTGAGAACAAGTTCTCATTTACAATTGCGACCTGGCCAAGATAAAGCAAAGCAGTTCGACAACATACAAAAACACAGAGTTACACATGGAGTAAAACAACATACAATCAATGATGCAGTAGAAAAAAAAATAAGACTATATACAATGTGAGCAAATGATGTGAGATAAGGGAGGTAAAGGCAAAAAAAAATGCCATGGTGGCAAAGTAAATAAAGTATAGCAAGAAAAACACTGGAATGGTAGATTTGTAGTTTGAAGAAAGTTCAAAGTTAAAATATAAATAATATGGTGCAAAGGAGCAAAATAAATAAAATAAATAAATACAGTAGGGGAAGAGGTAGTAGTTTGGGCTAAATTATAGATGGGCTATGTACAGGTGCAGTGATCTGTGAGCTGCTCTGACTGCTGACTGCTGGTGCTTAAAGCTAGTGAGGGAGATAAGTGTTTCCAGTTTCAGAGATATTCAGAGATATATTGGAGGCCGGCCAGAAGAGTCACTCTAGTAGTTGTAAATCCGTGACCTTTTAACCCCAAACTGCTTTCCACTCTGATCCAAGATTTTTACCTTGTCAGCTCGGGGGATTTGATCTTGCAACCTTCCGGTTACTAGTCCAACTCAATATTAGGAAGGTGTTTGCTATACTCTGTGTGTATGTAACTATGTGATGATACTCCATGTAAGTATCTTTAGCTCAGTGGATACTAACATACTACATCTTGTATCAGATATTCGACTCAACACCTCATCAGTGCTTCAGGCCCAAGAAAATGTATAATACTATGAAACTGTAAGATTAGGGATTTCTTATCCTCATGGGGAGCTGTTGGTACAATACAGTCTACAATAATACAGTCTACAATAATACAGTCTACAATAATACAGTCTACAATAATACAGTCTACAATAATACAGTCTACAATAATACAGTCTTTAATAATACAGTCTTTAATAATACAGTCTACAATAATACAGTCTACAATAATACAGTCTACAATAATACAGTCTACAATAATACAGTCTACAATAATACAGTCTACAATAATACAGTCTTTAATAATACAGTCTACAATAATACAGTCTACAATAATACAGTCTACAATAATACAGTCTACAATAATACAGTCTTTAATAATACAGTCTACAATAATACAGTCTACAATAATACAGTCTACAATAATACAGTGTTTAATAATACAGTCTACAATAATACAGTGTTTAATACTGTCCTTCTCCCCCTCCCTCGCTCCACCCCTTTTCCTCTCCTCCCCTGCACCTCTCCTCCTCCCAGAAGCTCCATGCAGAGGAGGCGTCCAGTGACCCGGTGTTGCTGAGGAAGAGGAGGACGGCTCAGATAGAGAAGAACACCTGTCAACTCTTCATCCAGACAGACCACCTTTTCTTCAAGTACTACAAGACCAGGGAGGCTGTCATCGCACAGGTACTGGATGATACACACAGTATTCCTCAATAGCACCAAGTGTATTGTTTGTGTGATACCGGGTTCTTTGGGGATGGGGAAACATGTCAACAATGTTTAGAACTGTGTGTCAAGATTCCATTCCAGAATAATGATGTGAATTCTGATGCATCTTGTTGTTGTTGTTCCAGATCTCTAGTCACATCAAGGCTATTGATGCCATCTACCAGGGAACAGACTTCATGGGTATCCGGAACATCAGCTTTATGGTCAAGAGGATACGGGTGAGACCCTAGACAGTTGTTTTACCTGGCAACGTTCAGTCAATCAATCACCACCGGTTCCCACTTCCTGTTGTACTGTTGGTTGTCTGTCGTGATGTCACTTCCTGTTACCGCATCCCGTTTGTCTGTCATGATGCCACTTCCTGTTGTACATCCTGTTACCACTTCTTATTGTCTGGTGTGACGTCACTTCCTGTTTCCACTTCCTGTTATATGTCTAACATGTGGCCACTTCCTGCTCCAGATCAACACCACTACAGATGAGAGGGACCGGTCCAACCCTTTCCGCTTCGCTAACATCGGCGTGGAGAAGTTCCTGGAGCTGAACTCTGAGCAGAACCATGACGACTACTGTCTGGCCTACGTCTTCACTGACAGGGACTTTGATGATGGTGTGCTGGGTCTGGCCTGGGTCGGAGCTCCTGCAGGTACTGACACACAATTACTGGTCCTGTCTGGCTCATTTGGGAAGACCGTGGCGCTCCAAAACTATTTGTGATGCATTATGGGTCTTGAAGGGATGGACCGACCCTCACTAATACCTGTCTGTCTCTCCACAGGGAGTTCTGGAGAGATGGACCGTCCCCTCACTAATACCCATCTGTCTGTCCACAGGGAGTTCTGGAGAGATGGACCGTCCCCTCACTAATACCTGTCTGTCTGTCCACAGGGAGTTCTGGAGAGATGGACCGTCCCCTCACTAATACCTGTCTGTCTGTCCACAGGGAGTTCTGGAGGGATGGACCGTCCCCTCACTAATACCTGTCTGTCTGTCCACAGGGAGTTCTGGAGAGATGGACCGTCCCCTCACTAATACCTGTCTGTCTGTCCACAGGGAGTTCTGGAGAGATGGACCGTCCCCTCACTAATACCTGTCTGTCTGTCCACAGGGAGTTCTGGAGAGATGGACCGTCCCCTCACTAATACCCGTCTGTCTCTCCACAGGGAGTTCTGGAGGGATGGACCGACCCTCACTAATACCAGTCTGTCTGTCCACAGGGAGTTCTGGAGAGATGGACCGTCCCCTCACTAATACCCGTCTGTCTCTCCACAGGGAGTTCTGGAGAGATGGACCGACCCTCACTAATACCTGTCTGTCTGTCCACAGGGAGTTCTGGAGGGATCTGTGAGAAGAGTAAGCTGTACTCTGATGGGAAGAAGAAGTCCCTGAATACCGGCATCATCACGGTTCAGAACTACGCCTCCCACGTCCCTCCGAAGGTCTCACACATCACCTTTGCCCACGAGGTGGGACACAACTTTGGCTCGCCGGTGAGTTAGATAACCTAGCCTGCTGATGGTAGATGCATGGAACACAGCAAAACCTCATCCGGACCTGCAATGGTCTATCTCTCTCTCTTTCTCTGTCTCTCTTGTCGCTCTCTCGCTCTTTCTCTGTCTGTCTGTCTGTCTGTCTGTCTGTCTGTCTGTCTGTCTGTCTGTCTGTCTGTCTGTCTGTCTGTCTGTCTGTCTGTCTGTCTGTCTGTCTGTCTGTCTGTCTGTCTGTCTGACCATGGTCATACATTGGGCAGGAGGTTAGGAAGTGCAGCTCAGTTTCCACCTCATTTTGTGGGCAGTGTGCACATAGCCTGTCTTCTCTTGAGAGCCATGTCTGCCTACGGCGGCATTTCTCAATAGCAAGGCTATGCTCATTGAGTCTGTACATAGTCAAAGCTTTTCTTAAGTTTGGGTCAGTCACAGTGGTCAGCTCTCTCTGTGTCTCTCTCTCTGTGTCTCTCTCTCTCTCTCTCTGTGTCTCTCTCTCTCTCTGTGTCTCTCTCTCTCTGTGTCTCTCTCTCTCTCTGTGTCTCTCTCTCTGTGTCTCTCTCTCTCTCTCTCTGTGTCTCTCTCTCTGTCTCTCTCTCTCTCTGTGTCTCTCTCTCTCTCTCTGTGTGTGTGTGTGTGTACCTATGTATGTTTTGTTTGTAACCGCAGCATGACTCGGGGTCAGAGTGCACCCCGGGGGAGTCTAAGACCCAGGATAAGAAGGAGAAGGGGAACTACATCATGTACGCCCGGGCCACGTCAGGAGACAAGCTCAACAACAACAAGTTCTCCGTCTGTAGTGTCAGGAACATCAGCCAGGTCCTGGAGAAGAAGAGGGGAAGCTGCTTTGTCGGTACGTTTCCACTGCTGTCTATGGTTTTTAAAGCTCATTTATCGGTACGTTTCCACTGCTGTCTATGGTTTTTAAAGCTCATTTATCGGTATGTTTCCACTGCTGTCTACGGTGTTTAAAGCTAATTTATCGGTACGTTTCCACTGCTGTCTATGGTGTTTAAAGCTAATTTATCGGTACGTTTCCACTGGTGTCTATGGTGTTTAAAGATAATTTATCGGTACGTTTCCACTGCTGTCTATGGTGTTTGATCCTAATTTGTCGGTACGTTTCCACTGCTGTCTATGGTTTTTAAAGCTAATTTGACGGTCCATTAGTTTAAGATTGGTTGTAGAATTCCGTAAAATGTCTTCAACCAGGATTTCTGGAAAGCCTTGGAATTTTGGGAACGTTTGTGAAATTCTACACTGTATTAAAGATCAAATGTGTTATTATGAATGTCATTTCGTAACGTGCATGTGTTCTTTCTGCCCCCCTCCCCTACAGAGTCAGGCCAGCCCATCTGTGGTAATGGGTTAGTGGAGCCAGGGGAGGAGTGTGACTGTGGATACAGCGATCAGTGCAGAGACCAGTGTTGCTATGACGCCGACCAGCCTGACAACAGGAAGTGTAAACTAAAACCCAACAAAGTCTGCAGGTAAGATAAGATGGCCCACCTGACAGAGTAGCTGTCGTCCAGGAAGTTAACCTGACAGAGTAGCTGTCGTCCAGGAAGTTAACCTGACAGAGTAGCTGTTGTCCAGGAAGTTAACCTGACAGAGTAGCTGTCGTCCAGGAAGTTAACCTGACAGAGTAGCTGTCGTCCAGGAAGTTAACCTGACAGAGTAGCTGTCGTCCAGGAAGTTAACCTGACAGAGTAGCTGTCGTCCAGGAAGTTAACCTGACAGAGTAGCTGTCGTCCAGGAAGTTAACCTGACAGAGTAGCTGTCGTCCAGGAAGTTAACCTGACAGAGTAGCTGTCGTCCAGGAAGTTAACCTGACAGAGTAGCTGTCGTCCAGGAAGTTAACCTGACAGAGTAGCTGTCGTCCAGGAAGTTAAGGGACTCAAACTGAGGAAACAAGACGCTTTGTTTCTTACAAATGTCATTGTAATTAAATGACTAAAATTGATGTGTGTGGAGACTTATTTCTGTCATTTTGTTATTTTCTGTCAAATGGTGTATTTTCCATAATACAAATTGAAGCCTTTGGTCTTTCCCTCCCCCAGTCCTAGCCAGGGCCCGTGCTGTACTCCTGAGTGCTACTATAAGGGCCGTAATGAGAAGTGTCGTGAGGAGTCTGAGTGTGCTCATCAGGGCATGTGTAACGGGGGTACTGCCCAGTGCCCCACCTCTGAACCCAAGGCCAACTTCACCGCCTGCCACGGAGAGACTCAAGTCTGCCTCAACGGGGTGAGTGGATACCTGGCTACCTGAGGTTAAATACCTGGCTACCTGAGGTTAAATACCTGGCTACCTGAGGTTAAATACCTGGCTACCTGAGGTTAAATACCTGGCTACTTGAGGTTAAATACCTGGCTACCTGTAGTGTGTAGTTAAATACCTGGCTACCTGAGGTTAAATACCTGGCTACCTGAGGTTAAATACCTGGCTACCTGAGGTTAAATACCTGGCTACCTGAGGTTAAATACCTGGCTACCTGAGGTTAAATACCTGGCTACCTGAGGTTAAATACCTGGCTACCTGTAGTGTGTAGTTAAATACCTGTCTACCTGTAGTTAAATACCTGGCTACCTGTAGTTAAATACCTGTCTACCTGTAGTTAAATACCTGTCTACCTGTAGTTAAATACCTGTCTACCGGTAGTTAAATACCTGTCTACCTGTAGTTAAATACCTGGCTACCTGTACTGTTTAGTTACATACAGTTGAAGTCGGAAGTTTACATACACTTAGTTTGGAGTCATTAAAACTAGTTTTTCAACCACTCCACACATTTCTTGTTAACAAACTTTAGTTTTGGTAAGTCGGTTAGGACATCTACTTTGTGCATGACACAGGTAATTTTTCCAACAATTGTTTACAGACAGACAATTTCACTTATAATTCACTGTATCACAATTCCAGTGGGTCAGAAGTTTACGTACACTAAGTTGACTGTGCCTTTAAACAGCTTGGAACATTCCAGAAAATGATGTCATGTCTTAAGAAGCTTCTGATAGGCTAATTGACATAATTTGCGGTGTACCTGTGGATGTATTTCAAGGCCTACCTTCAAACTCAGTGCCTCTTTGCTTGACATCATGGGAAAATCAAAATAAATAATCCAAGACCTCAGAAAAAAAATTGTAGACCTCCACAAGTCTGGTTCATCCTTGGGAGCAATTTCCAAACACCTGAAGGTACCACGTTCATCTGTACAAACAATAGTACGCAAGTATAAACACCATGGGACCACAGAGCCGTCATACCGCTCAGGAAGGAGACGCGTTCTGTCTCCTAGAGTTGAATGTACTTTGGTGCGAAAAGTGCAAATCAATCCCAGAACAACAGCAAAGGACCTTGTGAAGATGCTGGAGGAAACAGGTACAAAAGTATCTATATCCACAGTAAAACGAGTCCTATATCGACATAACCTGAAAGGCCTCCCAGCAAGGAAGAAGCCACTGCTCCAAAACCGCCATAAAAAATGCCAGACTATGGTTTGCAACTGCACATGGGGACAAAGATCGTAGTTTTTGGAGAAATGTCCTCTGGTCTAATGAAACAAAAGTAGAACTGTTTGGCCATAATGACCATCATTATGTTTGGAGGAAAAAGGGGGAGGCTTGCAAGCCGAAGAGCACCATCCAAACCGTGAAACACGGGGGTGGCAGCATCATGTTGTGGGGGTGCTTTGCTGCAGGAGGGACTGGTGCACTTCACAAAATGGCATCATGAGGGAAGAAAATTATGTGGATATATTGAAGCAACATCTCAAGACATCAGTCAGGAACTTAAAGCTTGGTCACAAATGGGTCTTCCAAATCGACAGTTACCCCAAGCATACTTCCAACATTGTGGCAAAATGGCTGAAGTCAAGGTATTGGAGTCAAGGTATTGGAGTGGCCATCACAAAGCCCTGACCTCAATCCTATAGAAAATCTGTGACAGAACTGAAAATACGTGTGCGAGCAAGGAGGCCTACAAACCTGACTCAGTTACACCAGCTCTGTCAGGAGGAATGGGCCAAAATTCACCCAACTTATTGTGGGAAGCTTGTGGAAGGCTACCTGAAATGTTTGACCCAAATTAAACAATTTGATGGCAATGCTACCAAATACTAATTGAGTGTATGTAAACTTCTGACCCACTGGGAATGTGATGAAAGAAATTAAAGAAATAAAAGCTGAAATAAATCATTCTCTCTACAGTCGTGGGTAAAAGTTTTGAGAATGACACATATTAATTTTCACAAAGTCTGCTGCCTCGGTTTGTATGACGGCAATTTGCATATACTCCAGAATGTTCAGATGAATTGCAAAGTCCCTCTTTGCCATGCAAATGAACTGAATCATGTCAATGATTCTCTTGTTAACACAGGTGTGAGAGTTGACAAGGCTGGAGATCACTCTGTCATGCTGATTGAGTTTGAATAATAGACTGGGAGCTTCAAAAGGAGGGTGGTGCTTGGAATCATTGTTCTTCCTCTGTCAACCATGGTTACCTGCAAGGAAACATGTGCAGTCATCATTGCTTTACACAAAAAGGGCTTCACAGGCAAGGATATTGCTGCCAGTAAGATTGCACCTAAATCAACCATTTATCGGATCATCAAGAACTTCAAGGAGAGCGGTTCAATTGTTTTGAAGAGGCTTCAGGGCGCCCAAGAAAGTCCAGCAAGCGCCAGGACCGTCTCCTAAAGTTGATTCAGCTGCGGGATTGGGGCGCCACCAGTACAGAGCTTGCTCAGGAATGGCAGCAGGCAGGTGTGAGTGCATCTGCACGCACAGTGAGGCGAATACTTTTGGAGGATGGCCTGGTGTCAAGAAGGGCAGCAAAGAAGCCACTTCTCTCCAGGAAAAACATCAGGGACAGACTGATATTCTGCAAAAGGTACAGGGATTGGACTGCTGAGGACTGGGGTAAAGTCATTTTCTCTGATGAATCCCCTTTCCGATTGTTTGGGGCATCCGGAAAAAAGCTTGTCTGGAGAAGACAAGGTGAGCGCTACCATCAGTCCTGTGTCATGCCAACAGTAAAGCATCCTGAGACCATTCATGTGTGGGGTTGCTTCTCAGCCAAGGGAGTGGGCTCACACAATTTTGCCTAAGAACAGAGCCATGAATAAAGAATGGTACCAACACATCCTCCGAGAGCAACTTCTCCCAATCATCTGGGAACAGTTTGGTGACGAACAATGCCTTTTCCAGCATGATGGAGCACCTTGCCATAAGGCAAAAGTGATAACTAAGTGGCTCGGGGAACAAAACATCGATATTTTGGGTCCATGGCCAGGAACTCCCCAGACCTTAATCCCATTGAGAACTTGTGGTCAATCCTCAAGAGGCGGGTAGACAATCAAAAACCCACAAATTCTGACAAACTCCAAGCACTGATTATGCAAGAATGGGCTGCCATCACTCAGGATGTGGCCCAGAAGTTAATTGACAGCATGCCAGGGCGGATTGCAGAGGTCTTGAAAAAGAATGGTCAACACCGCAAATATTGACTCTTTGCATCAACTTCATGTAATTGTCAATAAAAGCCTTTGACACTTATGAAATGCTTGTAATTATACTTCAGTATTCCATAGTAACATCTGACAGAAATATCTAAAGACACTGAAGCAGCAAACTTTGTGAAAATTAATATTTGTGTCATTCTCAAAACTTTTGGCCATGAATGTAAACTTCCGACTTCCGATGTTGATCTGTGTCTTGTCCAATCAGTTACCACATATGATTTTTCCTCACAGGGAAATAAAAGAGATGTATTTTCCTACTAGCTCTGACTTTGCTGATTTAGTGTTAGAGAATTTCCAGTCATCGGGTGATTTTCAGTACCTATACTGTTCTCTTTGAAGTAGAAAGAAGAATCTATAGAAGTTTAAATATTAGACATGTAAAACAAAGTCAGAACGTAAGCCGAATCCATGTGGATTAAGCAAGGTAGACCAACAAGACGTGACTGGTCTTGGCCATATCTGATCTTGTGAAGGCTACTGGACATGCACATGGGTTAATCACACACAGACCACATCGGCCTGAACTTGTGAAGATCTTTGGACAGGAACATTAGCTAATTACTTATAGGCACCATTAGACCTGCAGTAGGATTGTGCATGTCACGCCATCAATAGAATCTATGCCCCAATGTCTGAGCCAATAAGAGAATGGAAACTAAGCAAGACAACAACATTCATACTGTGGAGTGACGATGTTATGTAAGGATAAGACTGTATAAAAGCCAAGTATTAAGAATACAGAGTCAGTTGTTCCATGGAATTGCTCGGCTTTGTTACTCTCTGTAATAAAGTCTGTTCACAAGCTCCGGTATCTGAGAAATATTTGATTCAATATTTCCACGACATTAGCTACTTTGAGGAAAAAAATGTACTTACTATAAATGTGATATGTGGTTGTCCCACCTAGCTACGTTAAATGCATTAAACTGTAAGTCGCTCTGGATAAATGACTAAAATGTCACATGATATCTCATCCCTTCTATTGGCTCCTCCTCCAGGGCTGTTCTGGCTCCATCTGTGAGAAGTATGGTCTGGAGGTCTGTACCTGTGCCAGCGTGGAGGGCAAGGACGAGACTGACGAGCTGTGCCACGTTTGCTGTAGTGAGAAAAGTGAGTCCTGTTATCACGTCCTCACGGTCCCCCCCCTGTTACCACGTCCTCACGGTCCCCCCCTGTTACCACGTCCTCACGGTCCCCCCCTGTTACCACGTCCTCACGGTCCCCCCCCCTGTTACCACGTCCTCACGGTCCCCCCCTGTTACCACGTCCTCACGGTCCCCCCCCCCTGTTACCACGTCCTCACGGTCCCCCCCGTTACCACGTCCTCACGGTCCCCCCCTGTTACCACGTCCTCACGGTCCCCCCGTTACCACGTCCTCACGGTCCCCCCCTGTTACCACGTCCTCACGGCCCCCCCCTGTTACCACGTCCTCACGGTCCCCCCCTGTTACCACGTCCTCACGGTCCCCCCCTGTTACCACGTCCTCACGGTCCCCCGCTGTTACCACGTCCTCACGGTCCCCCCCTGTTACCACGTCCTCACGGTCCCCCCTGTTACCACGTCCTCACGGTCCCCCCCCGTTACCACGTCCTCACGGTCCCCCCCGTTACCACGTCCTCACGGTCCCCCCCTGTTACCACGTCCTCACGGTCCCCCCCTGTTACCACGTCCTCACGGTCCCCCCCTGTTACCACGTCCTCACGGTCCCCCCCTGTTACCACGTCCTCACGGTCCCCTCCTGTTACCACGTCCTCACGGTCCCCACTTGTTACCACGTCCTCACGGTCCCCCCCTGTTACCACGTCCTCACGGTCCCCCCCTGTTACCACGTCCTCACGGTCCCCTCCTGTTACCACGTCCTCACGGTCCCCACTTGTTACCACGTCCTCACGGTCCCCTCCTGTTACCACGTCCTCACGGGGTCCCCCTGTTACCACGTCCTCACGGGGTCCCCCTGTTACCACGTCCTCACGGTCCCCCCCTGTTACCACGTCCTCACGGTCCCCCCCTGTTACCACGTCCTCACGGTCCCCCCCTGTTACCACGTCCTCACGGTCCCCCCCTGACGTTCACGTCGTTTTAGGAGTTATATTGGAATTGTATCATGTCCTTTACAGGTTTAGTTCAATTCTAGATACTTTCCAAACGTTCCTGGGTGTTTCAGAATTCCCGGTTGGAGGATTCCCTCCTGATTTTGGGAATCCTCCAATTAAGGATTTCTGGAAAAAACAGGAACATTTTCTTGAATTGTTCAACCTTACTCGCCAGCTTGTATGATAGCTACATTGTAAGACAATGTTTAAAGCTCTTCGAGATTCTTTGTGTAATAAATAGCGTTATAAAATATTCCATTATTATTGAGTCCTGTGATTGTCTCCCGTTGCAGTGAACCCCAACACCTGCAGCAGTACAGGCTCAGAGAAACTGGCCCGGTTCTTCAATAAGAAAATCACCACGCTGCCCGCGGGGTCTCCCTGCAACGACTTCAAGGGCTACTGTGACGTGTTCATGAGGTGTCGGCTGGTGGACGCGGACGGCCCTCTGGCCAGACTGAAGAAGGCCATCTTCAACCCTGAGCTCTATGAGAACATCGCAGAGTGGATAGTGGTACGTAGCTTTACTGACCGACTCTTCAACCCTGAGCTCTATGAGAACATCTAAAATGATAGTGTTATGTGTCGTTGCTGACTTCACTCACATTGTATTTTAATATCATACCATTTTCACACTACTGCGCTGGCCTGGTTCTGTATACACCGTATAGTAAAGGAGATATCAGCACAAGCACAGTATTGGTCAGGTTGGTGTGAAAAGGGTATTTGGTCAACTGACCATTTTGGTTTTCAACCGATGTAAAGTGGCACACTGGCATGCCTTTGGGAACTCTCACGTGTACTGCGAAACTTATTCTAATCTTGTTTTTTATTTATTTTATTTTATGTACACTATAAATGTGACCTGTGGAATGTACACAGGGAGCACCAGCTCAGATAATACATGAAATGTCACCTGGTTCCATCTGTGTGGCAGTGTTTGTCACAGAAAATAGGTGCTTTGCAATATGGATCAAGATGAGATGGAGGTCATTTAAAACAAAATAAATTATTTGGAAAAGTTTTTGTGCCGCAGAAATGTTTATCCCATCAAGGTGTGACACGGTTTAAAAAAAAGTTGGGATCTACTGCAGTAGATGTCACTATATGCCCTTAAATGTAATCTGTGTTTTCCATTGTCTAATTCCAGGCTCACTGGTGGGCAGTGTTGTTGATGGGCATCGCTCTGATCATGTTGATGGCTGGCTTCATTAAGATCTGTAGTGTCCACACCCCTTCCAGCAATCCCAAACTGCCCCCACCCAAACCACTACCAGGTGAGTGTCTGTCGTCACACCCAGCTCTCCCACCCAAACCACTACCAGGTGAGTGTCTATTGTCACACCCAGCTCTCCCACCCAAACCACTACCAGGTGAGTGTCTATTGTCACACCCAGCTCTCCCATATAAACCACTACCAGGTGAGTGTCTGTCGTCACACCCAGCTCTCCCATATAAACCACTACCAGGTGAGTGTCTGTCGTCACACCCAGCTCTCCCATATAAACCACTACCAGGTGAGTGTCTGTCGTCACACCCAGCTCTCCCATATAAACCACTACCAGGTGAGTGTCTGTTGTCACACCCACTCTCCCACCCAAACCACTACCAGGTGAGTGTCTGTCGTCACACCCAGCTCTCCCACCCAAACCACTACCAGGTGAGTGTCTGTTGTCACACCCACTCTCCCACCCAAACCACTACCAGGTGAGTGCCTGTCGTCACACCCAGCTCTCCCACCCAAACCACTACCAGGTGAGTGTCTGTCGTCACACCCACTCTCCCACCCAAACCACTACCAGGTGAGTGTCTGTCGTCACACCCACTCTCCCACCCAAACCACTACCAGGTGAGTGTCTGTTGTCACACCCACTCTCCCACCCAAACCACTACCAGGTGAGTGTCTGTCGTCACACCCACTCTCCCACCCAAACCACTACCAGGTGAGTGTCTGTTGTCACACCCACTCTCCCACCCAAACCACTACCAGGTGAGTGTCTGTTGTCACACCCACTCTCCCACCCAAACCACTACCAGGTGAGTGTCTGTCGTCACACCCAGCTCTCCCACCCAAACCACTACCAGGTGAGTGTCTGTCGTCACACCCACTCTCCCACCGAGTCCACTACCAGGTGAGTGTCTGTCGTCACACCCAGCTCTCCCACCCAAACCACTACCAGGTGAGTGTCTGTCGTCACACCCAGCTCTCCCACCCAAACCACTACCAGGTGAGTGTCTGTTGTCACACCCACTCTCCCACCCAAACCACTACCAGGTGAGTGTCTGTCGTCACACCCAGCTCTCCCACCCAAACCACTACCAGGTGAGTGTCTGTTGTCACACCCACTCTCCCACCCAAACCACTACCAGGTGAGTGTCTGTCGTCACACCCACTCTCCCACCCAAACCACTACCAGGTGAGTGTCTGTTGTCACACCCACTCTCCCACCCAAACCACTACCAGGTGAGTGTCTGTCGTCACACCCAGCTCTCCCATATAAACCACTACCAGGTGAGTGTCTGTCGTCACACCCAGCTCTCCCATATAAACCACTACCAGGTGAGTGTCTGTCGTCACACCCAGCTCTCCCATATAAACCACTACCAGGTGAGTGTCTGTTGTCACACCCACTCTCCCACCCAAACCACTACCAGGTGAGTGTCTGTCGTCACACCCAGCTCTCCCACCCAAACCACTACCAGGTGAGTGTCTGTTGTCACACCCACTCTCCCACCCAAACCACTACCAGGTGAGTGTCTGTTGTCACACCCACTCTCCCACCCAAACCACTACCAGGTGAGTGTCTGTCGTCACACCCAGCTCTCCCACCCAAACCACTACCAGGTGAGTGTCTGTCGTCACACCCACTCTCCCACCGAGTCCACTACCAGGTGAGTGTCTGTCGTCACACCCAGCTCTCCCACCCAAACCACTACCAGGTGAGTGTCTGTCGTCACACCCAGCTCTCCCACCCAAACCACTACCAGGTGAGTGTCTGTTGTCACACCCACTCTCCCACCCAAACCACTACCAGGTGAGTGTCTGTCGTCACACCCAGCTCTCCCACCCAAACCACTACCAGGTGAGTGTCTGTTGTCACACCCACTCTCCCACCCAAACCACTACCAGGTGAGTGTCTGTCGTCACACCCACTCTCCCACCCAAACCACTACCAGGTGAGTGTCTGTTGTCACACCCACTCTCCCACCCAAACCACTACCAGGTGAGTGTCTGTCGTCACACCCACTCTCCCACCCAAACCACTACCAGGTGAGTGTCTGTTGTCACACCCACTCTCCCACCCAAACCACTACCAGGTGAGTGTCTGTTGTCACACCCACTCTCCCACCCAAACCACTACCAGGTGAGTGTCTGTCGTCACACCCAGCTCTCCCATATAAACCACTACCAGGTGAGTGTCTGTCGTCACACCCAGCTCTCCCATATAAACCACTACCAGGTGAGTGTCTGTCGTCACACCCAGCTCTCCCATATAAACCACTACCAGGTGAGTGTCTGTCGTCACACCCAGCTCTCCCATATAAACCACTACCAGGTGAGTGTCTGTCGTCACACCCAGCTCTCCCATATAAACCACTACCAGGTGAGTGTCTGTCGTCACACCCAGCTCTCCCATATAAACCACTACCAGGTGAGTGTCTGTCGTCACACCCAGCTCTCCCATATAAACCACTACCAGGTGAGTGTCTGTCGTCACACCCAGCTCTCCCATATAAACCACTGGAGATACGAGCCGTCTTCTCAATGGACTTATTGCCTACTTAGTCTTGTTTTCCTCTCTGTGGTCGTTTTGTTGGGGTGCGTTACAAACCTTCAAACGATTTGGGAAGTGGAGCAGACGAGACAAAGAAGAGCTGTTGATAGGTTGTAAACTAATCCGTCTCCCTCCCTCTACACCAGGCACACTAAAGAGGAGGAGAGCCCAGCAGCACGCCCGGGACGCCCGAGACGCTCAGGTGCACCAGTCCCAGTCCCACCACGGAGGTGGAGATCACGGCCAGCACCACCCGGTCTCCGGAGGCCAGCGACAGCAGCCCTCACGCCAGGCCCAGCCACAGCCCCAGCCTCAGAGGCACCACCGCAGCCAGGGCCAGCCCAGAGAAAACTACCAGATGGGTCAGATGAGACGCTGAGCTGTTGAGACACTGGGGCTTCGGGGTTGGGACCGCTCGGGGTGGGACCGCTCGGTCCACTGCTCCCTCCATCGACTGCTCCTTGCCTTGGCTCCTCCACGTGCCTATCTATGTAACTGGTGGGACTTGGATTTGAACCGATTTGTTGGGATTTGAATCCGGGTCTCCAGGGTGGGAATCCGATGTCCATTTAGATCAACAGGATTTTCTTAGTTTTTTTCTTGATTAGGATCGATGGAATCAAGGGAAAGGGAACCACACTTTAGTTTTTACACGTTTTTTTAGGATTTCCTCTTGGTCTATTGGTTAAGGTGTTGGGTTGCCACGTGGGAGGACCTGGGTTCGAATCCCACCGGTTTACACCTAACAGTAGGATAAAACACTTGCTTCAGTCCTTCCAAAGAACAGCCTAAACTGGTTGTTTACCATCCTCATACCCTCCATCTACAAACAAAACAGAGTTGAGAAAGTGAGAATAAACGGACCCCCCCCCCTCCCAACGACCACCACTGACTGGAGCCTGCAGCACGGCTGACCTCTTCAGTCTTGTTTTCTGTGGCTCTCTATGTGCAGTGGAATCCACCATCAGTCATTTTGTTTGAACTTCCACCATTTTTTTTTTTTTTTTTGTGGAGTGGAAGTGACCATCCACCATTTTGTCTTTTTTGTGGAGTGGAAGTGACCATTGGCCATTTCCAATGCAGTAGGTCTTCAGTCTGCATCTATTTCCCACCAAATCTTTCTTTCTTTCAATGGAGTGCCAACGAGTGGAGGAATGGTTTCATCACTTGTAGCTTTACTACCTTCGGTCGTGGTTTTTTTTTCTTCGATTTTGTAAAGTACCTCCTCTTGAGTGAGAACACCCGCGTGATCCGTGGCTCCTGGTTGGTTGAAATGTTTTGTCAGCCATCTTAGCCAGGAAGTGAAGTGAAAAACACTCGGAGGAGATTTGCTGTACTTGTGACTACAACACAACGTTTCAAACATAAAACTGGGAAAAGAGACGAAGCTCTTCTCTTGGTTTCTCCATGTAGACTGACTGTCTTCTGCATGTGATTGTACAGATTTCAGTGTAACATAAGTGAAAAAACTAAACTATTTCTTCTACTGTAAATGTACGTATGATTCTTTACTGTTTTTGGTTAGTACTGTACTCTCAGGACAGTAACACAAATGAAGATATCTGGAATAGTAAATGGGCGAGTTCAGTGGACTGGACACAGTAGTTGGAAATAGACAGCATTCTTACCAATCAAGTTCTTCTTTTACTGCAGTGATGGAATCATATGGATGGAATTCTCTATGGCATTGTGTTTAGGGTCCGGTTGCTAGATGCTAGGTTCCAAGGATTGAACAAAAAGGTCACCACCATTTCCCACTACTTCTCACCTTTGACCTTTTTGTGACATTCAAGATCTCCCTCATCTCTTCATCTGGTAACAACTTGTTCTGATCACGTCATGATGACATCACGATGTAACGATTTGTTCTGGCCACGTCACGATGACATCATGATGTAACGACTTGTTCTGACCACGTCACGATGACATCATGATGTAACGACTTGTTCTGACCACGTCACGATGACATCATGATGCAACGACTTGTTCTGACCACGTCATGATGTAACGACGTGTTCTGATCACGTCACGATGACATCATGATGCAACGACTTGTTCTGACCACGTCATGATGTAACGACGTGTTCTGATCACGTCACGATGACATCATGATGCAACGACTTGTTCTGACCACGTCATGATGTAACGACGTGTTCTGATCACGTCACGATGACATCATGATGCAACGACTTGTTCTGACCACGTCATGATGTAACGCTTAGAGATAGAAGGATCAGGGAAAGGAAAGGGAACTTCACTTTTAGTTTTTACACACTTCTTCTTCTTGATATGTTTTGATGCAGAAGAATAGAACAAATAACCACTAACGGAAAGCTGATGATTCTGCCTGTTATATTAGGTCAGTGATGCGTTTTTTTTTTAAGAGACATTTTATGGCACGCATTCAAAATGGCACCCTATTCACTATTTAGCCCTATGCACCCTGGTCAAAAGTAGTGCACTATATAGGGTTTAGGGTGCCATTTCGGACATACACTTACTTTAGTACAGAGTGCATTGATAGTATCAAATTGCTAGGTTTACGTGAGTGTGGAAAATAAATAGAAAAACAATTCCAGAATGGATGAACAAAAAAATGAGTACAATTGATATCAAACTGTTAATTTTCAATGTGGGCATGGAGTCATGATTTTATTATTTTATTTTTAAATATGACTACGGTTGATTTGACAAAGGTCTGTACTAAATTGTCTGTTACGTAATTGATCACAACCGATAACTTGCCAATGATGGCTGGGGTTGACTAGTTAGGTCTGTAGTACAGACAGCAGGGTGAGGAGTTATTCCAGGACAATGGCACTTTCAAACTAACACTATGTATAGAGCTAGAATCTGGATTAAATGGTCTTCCATCCTGTAACAATGTGTGTGGATGCCTGGATTGGGTTCATTATGTATCAAACGGAAGAAAGCGGACTGCAACAGGAAGGGCCTACCTGGATTTGTCTAAAAAGAAACGTTCATTTTCGTTTTTTTTCCATTACAAAATGTGTTGAACATCGTTTTCTGCTGTGTGCCCTAATGAAGACGACCTGTTGTGTTGCTCCACTGTGTCCTTTACAGAGGTGAAGACTGTGGGCTTTTACGTTAACATTGGTGTGCCATACATGTCTTTGTACTTGTGGGCGAACGAGTCATATCATTTTATGAACGAGTCATATCTTTTTTTTATCAGTACCTTTTTATGTAGGAAAAGCCAGTAGGAAGGTCTCTAAAAGCCATGCACTAGTTTGAATGGATGAATGGAAGTCTCATAGCCTGGTCCCAGACCTACTACTGCTGTCTGGTCAACTCTATGGTAATTGTCATGCCAAACAGTGATTTGACTATGATTTCTTTTGCATAGGAGTTGTCCAGACAAACAGATGTGGGGGTCCTGGATAGAAGTGTCATGTTTTTGGAGGAGATAGAGACTACGAGGCAGTAGTACTAGGCGTTTACTCCTGCCCTTTTAACACTACAAAGACTGTAGGTTGGGTTGATGTGGAACAACATTTGGAACATAGCCTAGATCACGTAAACAACTTCAAAGCTAACCCCAACCATACTGTTCTTGGTCAAATCAGTTCTTTTCAACACTATCATGCTGACCCCAACCATACTGTTCTGGGTCAAATCTGTTGTTTTCAACACTATCATGCTGACCCCAACCATACTGTTCTGGGTCAAATCTGTTCTTTTCAACACTATCATGTTGACCCCAACCATACTGTTCTGGGTCATTTCCAGCATGGTTCCAGCAACTATGGTTTAATGTGTAACCAGGCCAGAGCAGTATAACTTGGTTTGGCTCGGTTCAGCTCGGTACTGTGAAAAGGGTAATGGACTCTGTTGAGGACTTAGGCGCTTGTCTGTCTTCCATTGAATCCTGTATTTCACATTGCTGAATAACTGGGAGACTGGTTGCTAAATTCAACGACTGGTTGCTAAATTCAACGACTGGTTGCTAAATTCAACGACTGGTTGCTAAATTCAACGACTGGTTGCTAAATTCAACGACTGGTCGCTAAATTCAACGACTGGTCGCTAAATTCAACGACTGGTCGCTAAATTCAACGACTGGTCGCTAAATTCAACGACTGGTCGCTAAATTCAACATGGAGTTTTTCTGAAGAGAAGGAAGCCGTTTAAAAAATGTATCTGACCAGCTAGCACACTTACAGTACACTAAGCCAGACATATTTCCCTGTAAACTTGTATAGTACTTGGAGAATTTAGAGTTTTAAGTTGAAGATAAAAAAAAAATCTAAAATTCTGAAATCGAGGAAAAACTGTTCAGAAACAAAACATCCCCTTCTCAAAACCTTCTCAGTAACACTTGATTTTGAAGGGAACCTACGTAAGTATTTTATAACATTCATAAACCATACATAAAACATTCATAAGCAGTACATAAGTATTTCATAGTAGACATAATGTATTAAATGCTTACTCACTGATTATGAATGTGTTATAATGTCTTATGTAGGTACCCTTTAAATAAAGTTTTACCAACCTCCCTTTCCTGAGTTATTCTCGTATCTATGCTAGTTGAAATGGGATTAGTTTTAAATATAATTTACTTTAATTCTCCACCATCATGAAAATGGAAAAGAAAAAAAAAAAACTATATTCAGTGTGATGGACTTAAATGTTTCCTTCATTCTCATTTCGTTTAAGTCTGTTATCCTGTGGCATGGTTTTCGATTTTATTTTTTTAAATTTTTTATTTCGTGGTCTTCATGATAAAGAAGGTTCTAAGCGTAAAACGTGCACTGAAATGTCCAAAATTGAGTTGAAAAAATGTACTAGGTGAAATGAAGATGTAGGCCCGAAAGAACACACGATGATTAAAAAGTAAAAAAACTACTGTCTGATTTTAATGTTCACTGTGTTTTATACAGTATCAAACATTGTTGTTCACTTTGAACATTTTTACTAAAGAAATTCCAATAATGTATTGTGTAATTTTTTTTGGAGTACTTTAAATGCATTAATTAAAAGACTCGTTCAAAATAAATTGGATTTGATTCACTGTATAAAATTTGTTTAGAACTGTTACTTTAATAATATTTGTATTTAGTTCTACTGGTGTTCTATAGTAATTTATCTCCAGTAATTCAGGTTTGGACTATGGTATTTCAGTGTGAATACAGTTGTAGGTTTGGCCTCGTCTGCTTGCTGTATGTATTTATTTAGTTATAGGCTTGTTACATTTGGTCATGGGGCGCAGCTGGCCAGATATTTTCAACCCTAAAACCACATTGATCTCCTAGATATCCATATCCTAGAGATGGTATTTAACTCTTGTTTATTCTAGCCTATAATCAAATAAATACAAACCAACTGGCAAGTGTCTTCACTGACATTTTCAACCTGTCTCCGACTGAGTCTGTAATACCTACATGTTTCAGGCAGACCACCATAGTCCCTGTGCCCAAGAACACCAAGGTAACCAGCCTAAATGACTACCGACCCGTAGCACTCACGTCTGTAGCCATGAAGTGCTTTGAAAGGCTGGTCATGGCTCACATCAGTACCATCATCCCAGAAACCCTAGACCCACTCCAATTTGTATACCGCCACAACAGATCCACAGATTATGCAATCTCTATCGCAATCCACACTGCCCTTTCCCACCTGGACAAAGAGAATGTGAGAATGCTGTTCATTGACTACAGCTCAGCGTTCAACACCATAGTGCCCTCAAAGCTCATCACTAAGCTAAGGACCCTGGGACTTAACACCTCCTGCAACTGGATCCTGGACTTCCTGACGGGCCACCCCGGTGATAAGGGTAGGCAATGTTGTCTTTGGCTATGCCGGATTAAGTGATATGACATGCTAACCTATAAAATTCTTTCTCTAATTAATATTACCTGATTAAGCTAATCATGTAAATGTAATTAACTAGAAAGTCGGGGCACCACGGAAGAACGTTTATAGAGCCGTTATCTTCCGAATAAACTCTTAAAATACTTAGTAATACTTTACATCGGTAGCAGTCAATATTAACCCTTATCTTATTTTCAGTCTCATAATGAAAGTTGTAAATTCTTGGCTATCTTCACGAACCCTGGCTAACAAGTTGAATCAGCAATACCAAATTGGGTTTAATTATTTATTTACTAAATACCTAACTAATCACACAGAATTACATACACAGAATACAAATGATGTCATACAGAAAACGTCCCGGTGGACGGAACCTGTATCATGGCTGGTTACACAAAGGAAAGGGGGTTGGGCTTGAATGAAAGAGCGGGAAGACTTAGCATAGCTGCTGTTTCTTTGTTCCTATCGTAAATACATTATCTTATGCATTCTAAATTACCGCCCATTTGGAAAAGGAAAATGCAATAAATATTTACTCTGAGCTGCGCTTCGGTAGGTTGGTCGTAGATGCTGGCCGGGTTGGCCAACAGATCTTCCTGTCCTCGGAAGAATGTCTCTGGTGGTAAATTGGATAAGTGGTGGTATCTTCGTCCGTCTGTTAGACTGGATCCGTCGTCCGTCCTTTCCTAGCCCCCGTCTACAGCGGCCGCTGCTAACTCAACGGCTAGGAAGTATCACTTCTGTAGTGAATAAGCTCAAAGTTCATACCATTCGCCACCAAAGCTCACGCCGAGGTTGGCTTAGTTCTGTACTTGACGTGTGTCTTTCTAACGTAGAGGCTGCAGACCTCACGTACTGGAACAACATGGTTATCTTTTTGTCAAAGGCTTATATAGTGGAGAGGGGGAAGGATGTGTTTCATCGTTTATAACCCCTCCTCTTCACAGGGGTGGGCCACTGATCAAGCAGGGCACTTTCCTTATGAAAACCCAAATCTCTCATTTGGAAGCTAAAATTACATTTAATCTCCTAACAAACAATTTCAATATCAAACATTTCAATTGCATAACAATTCCATGTTACTCTGATAACTAGAGGGTGTATACTTTCTCAGGTACAGTTTATGTCGTCCTGTCATCAGTCATAATGTCTCAGATGACAACCGAACTGACATACATACTCATTACGTTCCCAAGCATATTTCCAACTGGTTTTATTACCAAAATATGGTTCCTTTTCCCCATTTGTTTGATGTTCCCAGACTCTCTATATTTAACACAGGCTATTCAAGTCCTTCAGTAGGGTCAGAGAGGGGAAGGGAGAAAGGTATTTATGGGGGGGGGGGGGTCATAAACCTTACCCACAGGCCAACGTCATGACAGCAACAACACATCTGCCACGCTGATCCTCAACACGGGGGCCTCTCAGGGGTGCGTGCTTAGTCCCCTCCTGTACTCCCTGTTCACCCATGACTGTGTGGCCAAGCACGACTCCAACACCATCATTAAGTTTGCTGACGACACAACAGTGGTAGGCATGATCACTGACAACGCTGAGACAGCCTATAGGGAGGAGGTCAGAGACCTGGCAGTGTGGTACAAGGACAACAACCTCTCCCTCAACGTGATCAAGACAAATTAGCTGATCGTGGACTACAGGAAAAGGGGGGCCGAACAGGCCCCCATTAACATTGACGGGGCTGCAGTGGAGCCGGTTGAGAGTTTGAAGTTCCTTGGTGTCCACATCACCAACAAACTATCATGGTCCAAACACACCAAGACAGTTGTGGAGAGGGCACAACAACACCTATTCCCCCTCATGAAAAATATTTGTCATGGGTCCTCAGATCCTCAAAAGGTTCTACAGCTGCAACATCGAGAGCATCCTGACTGGTTGCATCACTGCCTGGTACGGCAACTGCTCGGCCTCCGACCGCAAGGCACCACAGAGGGTAGTGCGTACGGCCCAGTACAAAACTGGGGCCAAGCTTCCTGCCATCCAGGACCTCGATACCAGGCGGTGTCAGAGGAAGGCCCTAAAAATTGTCAAAGACTCCAGCCACCCTAGTCATAGACTGTTCTCTCTGCTACCGCACGGCAAGCGGTACCGGAGCGTTAAGTCTAGGTCCAAAAGGCTCCTTAACAGCTTCTACCCCTGCTGAACAGGCAATCAAATGGCTACCCGGACGATTTGCCTTGACCCCCTTTTTTTTTACATTGCTGCTACTCGCTGTTTATTATCTATGCATAGTCACTGCCCCTATCTACATGTACATATGACCTTAATTACCTCGACTAACCTGTACCCCCGCACATTTACTCGGTACCGGTACCCCCTGTATATAGCCTTGTTATTTTTTTTACTTTTTTTAACTTTATTTTATTTAGCAAATATTGCCTCACTGCAGTGTTCGTTAAGGGCTTGTAAGTAAGCATTTCACAGCAAGGCAACACCTGTTGTATTTGGCCCATGTGACAAATACAATTTGATTTGATTTTCAAGAAGTACAATATCTGGGGTGGCAGGGTAGCGTAGTGGTTAGAGCATTGGACTAGTAACCGAAAGGTTGCAAGATCGAATCCCCGAGCTGCCAAGGTAAAAATCTGTCTTTCTGCCCCTTAACAAGGTAGTTAACCCACTGTTCCTAGGCCGTCATTAAAAATAAGAATTTGTTCTTAACGGACTTGCCTAGTTAAATAAAGGTAACAAAAAAATAGTTTTGTATTGTAAATCATGATTCTACAGAAACTTATAGGATCATGTCCATACAGTATGTTTTCCATGGAAACCACCAGGCGATAGCATGTCAGGACGTGGTGTGTCATTGATTTTCAACAAAGATCCTCAATACACTTACGGTGCAGTGGTATGTGCTGCACACTGCAATGTCACCCATAACAGTGGTATAGGTTCAATAAATTGCAGGAGCAGCAGTATCTCTCTAGCTTTCCATGATGTATCTAATGTACTGGTGTAGGTAGGCTGTGCTGGTCTGGTCATATTCCACAGATCAAATTAGCCTGAAATCCAGATTTGCTTAACGTTCCACTTCCTGTACACTGTGGGAGGAGCTGAATTGGTTTTAGCTTGACTACTCGCGTCCGTTCTTCCGTCCTCCCCTCGTATGCTTTTGAAAAATATCAAAAGGTAACGGAGGAGCGGAAATGTAGAAACAAAGGCACTTTTATGAAACGAGACTCCTGTCGTACTGTATGTTCGGCATATGACACTGAGAACAGGGAGTTGAATGTTATCACAAACTGACTGGTACCCAGGCTAAGAATGAACAGCTACTTATGTCAGACAACTAATCCTTCCAGTCCTTTTTGTCCCTGCACTCCTGGCCAAGATGACCTAAGGCATCTTGGCCTCTTAGAAAAAAAGATGCTATCTAGACCCTGAAACGCTTCTTCGGCTGTCCCCATAGGACAACCCTTTGAAGAAGGCTTTTTGGTTCCAGGTAGAACCCTTTTGGGTTCCATGTAAAACCTTTTACATAGAGAGTTCTAGATGGAACCCAAAATAGTTCTAAATGTAACCAAAAAGGGTTCTACCTGGAACCAAAAAGGGTTGTCCTATGGGGAAAGCCGAAGAAGCCTTTTTTGTAAAGGTGAGTAACTCGTGTCCTCTGGAAGAACACTAGAGCCTGGTCCAGCCTGTGTAGGGCCTTGTACACCAGGCCCATGTTGAAATAGAGGTCTCCATTGGATCATGTTGGTTTATTCTGTCACATTACAGAACAGGAGCCTTTGAGTCTGTCTGGTTATAAGTGAATGGCCAAAAGTGATGGCATTATGCAACAGGTTTTCTACCAACAAACTTTATCAGTGTGTGTTTTGCGCCAAGCCTGGTTCTATCTATTTAACTCCTATGGTTGTTGTCATGTAAATGCCCAAAGGAGTTGTCAAGACAACACAAACAGATCTGGGACAAGGCTATTTCGCTCCTCGGTGCCATGATAACAAGTTTTACTTAAAAAATACAAGACACCATTTTTTAATTTTTTTTTATTATGCATCCAAGTAATAATATTTGTTTACACAAACAGGAATACATTTGTCACATTGAAATAGTTTGGATACTATTTCCATGACAACAATACAAAATCAAAAACAGAAAAAGCACACCAATAAACCAACATAATAATTGAATATTACACAATGGCAACAAAACTTTTAACTGCCATACATGAAATTCATGAATTGTAACAGAAGTTGTTGTTATATTTGTTATTTCTCAGGGTTTCCTTAGATACGCACGTGGTCTCTTTCAATGCACAGAGTATGAAGTGTATGGTCAAAATTGCAATCTAAAGCCTACTTTAAAGCTATACCTTCTGCAATTACAACGCAGACATTACTACAACAACAAAAATTACATCAAATGGGGCTGGGTTAATTGTCTGCATGAACCTCATTTACATAAAACTGACAGAGGTGTAGTCCAAATGGAATCTCATTTACATAAAAATGACAGAGGTGTAGTCCAAATGGAATCTCATTTACATAACAATGACAGATGTGTAGTCCAAATGGAATCTCATTTACATAAAAATGACAGATGTGTAGTCCAAATGGAATCTCATTTACATAAAAATGACAGAGGTGTAGTCCAAATGGAATCGTAAGAGGTGAAATATTATATATACATAATATTACTTTTCCAGTGTTGCGGATTGCTACATTTAAGCACATCATTATGAACTAACCATTCTGTATCTTTACCTATTAAAAGAGTAACAATAGCCTGTTCTACAGGGTTTCTCCATGTAGACTGACTATTGGAGCGCCCATCAGCAGCGGGCTAAAGGCCTTGTACTGTGATCAGTCGCTCATACGTAGCACACCAGTCTGGTTACTAAAGGCTATGACATGTAATAACAGGCTATAAACCGTACTCTGATCATTCACACATACGTAGCACACCGGTCTGGTTACTAAAGGCTATGACATGTAATAACAGGCTATAACTCTTCTACTCCCTCTACCACAGGGTTTCACCATAGCACACTGAGAGAGCAAGCCGGGTGTGTGTGTGTGTGTGTGTGTGTGTGTGTGTGTGATTTGGCTCCCAACATGACATTCCTCTCCTGATTAACTTTACAGTAACACTGATCTGAACCAGACAGATATTTTCTTTTAAAGTCCTTGACAAGTGAATGAATCTCTCTGACTCTAACTCATGGTAATCATCTCATATTTGTCCTTAAGACTGCTGTCCTCCTCCAGATCTTCTTCCTCCTCTTCGTCCTCCTCCTCTTCCTCCTCGTGGGGTTTCTCAGGCTGTTTGTGATGCATCTCGATGAACAGGAAGTAGACCAGGGCCCCGACCACACCCCCTATCATCGGCCCCGCCACCGGGACCCACCACCAGTAGTCTGACGTGCTGTGTATAGGTAGGCACACACACACATACACACACATTACAAGAACACATAACACATGCAATAGATGAAGGTATAAGAACAGATTATCCAGCTGTCCTTCTGGATAATGCTGTGATGCGTCTAGCCACACTTATAAATATGTTCTTAAGCCTTGTACAGTGCATTCGGAAAGTATTCAGACCCCTTGACTTTTTCCACATTTTGTTACGTTACAGCCTTATTCTAAAATTGATTAAATTGTTTTTTCCCCCTCATCAATCTACACACAACACCCCATAGTGACAAAGCAAAACTTTTTTTTTAATGTTTGCAAATGTATTCAAAATGAAAAACGGAAATATGACATTTACATAAGTAGATTGAAGCACCTTTGGCAGCGATTACAGCTTCTTGGGTATGACGCTATGAGCTTGGCACACCTGTATTTGGGGAGTTTCTCCCATTCTTCTCTGCAAATCCTCTGAAGCTCTGTCAGGTTGGATGGGGAGCATCACTTCACAGCTATTTCCAGGTCTCTCCAGAGATATCCGATTGTGTTCAAGTCCGGGCTTTCGCTGGGCCACTCGAGGACATTCAGAGACTTGTCCCGAAGCCACTCTTGCATTGTCTTGGCTGTGTGCTTAGGGTCATTGTCCTGTTGGAAGGTGAACCTTCGCCCCAGTCTGAGGTCCTGAGCGCTCTGGAGCAGGTTTCATCAAGGATCTCTCTGTACTTTGCTCTGTTCTTCTTTCCCTCGATCCTGACTAGTCTCCCAGTCCCTGCCACTGAAAAACATCCCCAGACCATGGTGCTTGCCTACGGAGCTGTGAGGGGAACGGCACCTCCGTACCTTCAGGCTCTGATCAGGCCCTACACCCAAACAAGGGCACTCCGTTCATCCACCTCTGGCCTGCTCGCCTCCCTACCTCTGAGGAAGCACAGTTCCCGCTCAGCCCAGTCAAAACTGTTCGCTGCTCTGGCACCCCAATGGTGGAACAAGCTCCCTCACGACGCCAGGACAGCGGAGTCAATCACCACCTTCCGGAGACACCTGAAACCCCACCTCTTCAAGGAATACCTGGGATAGGATAAAGTAATCCTTCTAACCCCCCCCTTAAAAGATTTAGATGCACTATTGTAAAGTGGTTGTTCCACTGGATATTATAAGGTGAATGCACCAATTTGTAAGTCGCTCTGGATAAGAGCGTCTGCTAAATGACTTAAATGTTAAATGTTAAAATGTTAAATGCTGCCACCACCATGCTTCACCGTAGGGATGGTGCCAGGTTTCCTCCAGACGTGACACTTGGCATTCAGACCAAAGTGTTCAATCTTGGTTTCATCATACCAAAGAATCTTGTTTCTCATGGTCTGAGAGTCCATTAGGTGCCTTTGGCAAACTCCAAACGGGCTGTCATGTGCCTTTTTACTGAGGAGTGACTTCCATCTGGCTACTCTACCATAAAGGCCTTATTGGTGGAGTGCTGCAGAGATGGTTGTTTTTCTGGAAGGTTCTCCCATCTCCACAGAGGAACTCTGGAAAGTATTGTAGGTAATACTCGGTAGGGTCTGTAGAATGGACAGTTGAAGTCGGAAGTTTACATACACCTCAGCCAAATACATCTAAAATCAGTTTTTCACAATTCCTGAATGTGAAATGTCAGAATAATAGTTGAGAGAAGGATTTATTTCAGCTTTTATTTCTTTCATCACATTCCCAGTGGGTCAGAAGTTTACATACACTCAATTAGTATTTGGTAGCATTGCCTTTAAATTGTTTAACTTGGGTCAAACGTTTCGGGTAGCCTTCCACAAGCTTCCCACAATAAGTTGGGTGAATTTTGGCCCATTCCTCCTGACAGAGCTGGTGTAACTGAGTCAGGTTTGTAGGCCTCCTTGCTCGCACACGCTTTTTCAGTTTGCCCACAAATTTTCTATAGGATTGAGGTCAGGGCTTTGTGATGGCCACTCCAATACCTTAACTTTGTTGTCCTTAAGCCATTTTGCCACAACTTTGGAAGTATGCTTGGGGTCATTGTCCATTTGGAAGACCCATTTGCGACCAAGCTCTAACTTCCTGACTGATGTCTTGAGATGTTGCTTCAATATATCCACATAATTTTCCTCCCTCATGATGCTATCTATTTTGTGAAGTGCACCAGTCCCTCCTGCAGCAAAGCACCCCCACAACATGATGCTGCCACCCCCGTTCTTCACGGTTGGGATGGTGGTCTTCGGCTTGCAAGCCTCCCCCTTTTTCCTCCAAACATAACGATGGTCATTATGGCCAAGCAGTTCTATTTTTGTTTCATCAGACCAGAGGACATTTCTCCAAAAAGTATAATCTTTGTCCCCATGTGCAGTTGCAAACCATAGTCTGGCTTTTTTATGGCGGTTTTGGAGCAGTGGCTTCTTCCTTACTGAGGGGCTTTTCACGTTATGTCGATATAGGACTCGTTTTACTGTGGATATAGATACTTTTGTACATGTTTCCTCCAGCATCTTCACAAGGTCCTTTGCTGTTCTGGGATTGATTTGCAGTTTCGCACCAATGTACATTCATCTCCAGGAGACAGAACGCGTCTCCTTCCTGAGCGGTATGACGGCTGCGTGGTCCCATGGTGTTTATACTTGCGTACTATTGTTTGTACAGATGAACGTGGTACCTTCAGGCATTTGGAAATTGCTCCCAAGGATGAACCAGACTTGTGGAAGTCTACAATTTTTTTCTGAGGTCTTGGCTGATTTCTTTTGATTTTCCCATGATGTCAAGCAAAGAGGCACTGAGTTTGAAGGTAGGCCTTGAAATTCATCCACAGGTACACCTCCAATTGACTCAAATGATGTCAATTAGCCTATCAGAAGCTTCTAAAGCCATGACATAATTTTCTGGAATTTTCCAAGCTGTTTAAAGGCACAGTCAACTTAGTGTATGTAAACTTCTGACCCACTGGAATTGTGAGACAGTGAATTATAAGTGAAATAATCTGTCTGTAAACAAATGTTGGAAAAATGACATGAGTAGATGTCCTAACCGACTTGCCAAACTATAGTTTGTTAACAAGAAATGTGTGGAGTGGTTGAAAAACGAGTTTTAATGACTCCAACATAAGTGTATGTAAACTTCTGACTACAACTGTATATACTTCAAAATGTATCAATTGACCAATTTGGCATATTTGGGCAAACTCCTGGCAGGCTTGATACAAAATATTGTGTAGTGATGTAATTATTCACTGGATCAATCTGAAACTTTGCACACACAATGCTGCCATCTGTTGGCCAAAATCGAAATTACACGTAGACTCCAATCTGAATGTATGACCTTTCTCTTGCATTTCAAAGATGATGAAAAAAAGATATAGATATATAAAAACTCATGTTTTTTTGTTTGTATTATCTTTTACCAGATCTAATGTGTTATATTCTCCTATATTAATTTCACATTTCCACAAACTTCAAAGTGTTTCCTTTCAAATAGTACCAAGAATATACATAAATGTATCCTTATTTCAGGTCCTGAGCTACAGACAGTTAGATTTGGGTATGTCGTTTTAGGCGGAAATTGAAAAAAAGGGTCCGATCCTTAATTTAAGAATGATGGAGGCCACTGTGTTGTTAGGGACCTTCAATGTTGCAGAAATGTTTTGGTACCCTTCCCCAGATTTGTGCCTCGACACAATCCTGTCTTGGAGCTCTATGGAAAATTCCTTTGACCTCATGGCTTGGTGTTTGCTCTGACATGCACTGTCAACTGTGAGACCTTATATAGACAGGTGTGTGTCTTTCCAAATCATGTCCAATCAATTGAATTTACCACAGGTGGACTCCAATCAAGTTGTAGAAATATCTCAAGGGTGATCAATGACAACAGGATGCACCAGAGCTAAATTTCGAGTCTCATAGCAACGGGTGTGAATACTTATGTAAATAAGGCATTTGTTTATTTTTAATACATTTGCAAACATTTCTAAAAACCTGTTTTCACTTCGTCATTATAGGGTATTGTGTGGAGATTGATGGTAAAAAAAATGCTTTAGTGTAATAAAATGTGGAAAAAGTCAAAGGGTCTGAATACTTTCCGAATGCACTATAAGTGCGGCTAGATGCGGCCGTCACAGAATTATCCAGACTTTCCGAATGCACTATAAGTGCGGCTAGATGCGGCCGTCACAGAATTATCCAATAGGACAACTGTTTATTTTTTACAGCACCATTATAATTTAAATCTCAGTCTACTTTCCAAGCTCCAAAGCTTTGAAAGTTCAATTCAATAGTAGGCAGGCAGTAACCCAACGGGGTAGCACAGAGCATGACAACAGATAATTAGCTAACATTGACTGCATGTGATGTGAGGTGTTGTGATGTGTTGCTGTGCATGTGAGGTTATATAACACCAATCAACACAGGGTTGTTTTTTCACCTATCAATACCAGACAATCAAAGGATGATTTGATTAAAACGGTCAACTAATAATCAAGCTAGTTTTGGAATAGATCCAGTAAATGGAACTAGAAGTTTGTGAAACAGTCTTTGATCGACATGAGTTACCCTGAACCCTTCTATATGAGTTACCTGAACCCTTCTATATGAGTTACCTGAACCCTTCTATATGAGTTACCTGAACCCTTCTATATGAGTTACCTGAACCCTTCTATATGAGTTACCTGAACCCTTCTATATGAGTTACCTGAACCCTTCTATATGAGTTACCTGAAGACTTCTATATGAGTTACCTGAAGACTTCTATATGAGTTACCTGAACCCTTCTATATGAGTTACCTGAAGACTTCTATATGAGTTACCTGAACCCTTCTATATGAGTTACCTGAACCCTTCTATATGAGTTACCTGAACCCTTCTATATGAGTTACCTGAACCCTTCTATATGAGTTACCTGAAGACTTCTATATGAGTTACCTGAACCCTTCTATATGAGTTACCTGAAGACTTCTATATGAGTTACCTGAACCCTTCTATATGAGTTACCTGAACCCTTCTATATGAGTTACCTGAACCCTTCTATATGAGTTACCTGAACCCTTCTATATGAGTTACCTGAACCCTTCTATATGAGTTACCTGAAGCCTTCTATATGAGTCCTGACCCCTGAGACCGGCTTCTATATGAGTTACCTGAACCCTTCTATATGAGTTACCTGAACCCTTCTATATGAGTTACCTGAACCCTTCTATATGAGTTACCTGAACCCTTCTATATGAGTTACCTGAACCCTTCTATATGAGTTACCTGAAGACTTCTATATGAGTTACCTGAACCCTTCTATATGAGTTACCTGAAGCCTTCTATATGAGTTACCTGAAGACTTCTATATGAGTTACCTGAACCCTTCTATATGAGTTACCTGAACCCTTCTATATGAGTTACCTGAACCCTTCTATATGAGTTACCTGAACCCTTCTATATGAGTTACCTGAAGACTTCTATATGAGTTACCTGAACCCTTCTATATGAGTTACCTGAAGACTTCTATATGAGTTACCTGAAGACTTCTATATGAGTTACCTGAACCCTTCTATATGAGTTACCTGAAGACTTCTATATGAGTTACCTGAACCCTTCTATATGAGTTACCTGAAGACTTCTATATGAGTTACCTGAACCCTTCTATATGAGTTACCTGAACCCTTCTATATGAGTTACCTGAACCCTTCTATATGAGTTACCTGAACCCTTCTATATGAGTTACCTGAACCCTTCTATATGAGTTACCTGAACCCTTCTATATGAGTTACCTGAACCCTTCTATATGAGTTACCTGAACCCTTCTATATGAGTTACCTGAAGCCTCCCCAGTCTGCTACTGCAGTGAAGTGCTGTGGCCCCGGGTGTCTGGCAGGGCTGAGGGGGTACTTACCTCTAATCTTAGCCGCATATATTATACAGTATTATATTATGAGTTACCTGAACACCTCCCAGCCCCAGCCTGCTACAGCAGTAAAGAGCCGTGGCCCCAGGTCCCTGGCAGGGTTGAGGGGGTACCCACAGTTCAGCCCCATGGACACCCCGATAGCCATGATGATCAGGCCGATGCACAGCGGCTCCATGCCCCTAGGGGCGCCGATGTTCTTCCCATCGTTGATGGCCAGGATACACAACACCAGCATGCCTGTTCCCGCTGCCTGGAGAGTACAATCAAAGAATACAGTATGAAGATAGGCAGAATGCCTGTTCACGCTGCCTGGAGAGTACAATCAAATAATACAGTATGAAGATAGGCAGAATGCCTGTTCCCGCTGCCTGGAGAGTACAATCAAAGAATACAGTATGAAGATGGGCAGAATCCCTGTTCACGCTGCCTGGAGAGTACAATCAAAGAATACAGTATGAAGATAGGCAGAATCCCTGTTCACGCTGCCTGGAGAGTACAATCAAAGAATACAGTATGAAGATAGGCAGAATCCCTGTTCACGCTTGTCGGCGATGTCATGGCGATGTTGGCTAGCGAAGTGATCGACGGTTGTCTCACGATGAACTGTGCATGTGAAGGCTGTCAAATTAAAGACACTTCTTCGATATGAAGTTGTTTTTGACTAAAATAAAAACGTATCAGTTTGTCGCTCACGAGGTTGGAGTAATAACATGTTCAACTACTGAAGACATCTTGAATCTTGGTTGTTCCTTTAGATTAAAAAAAATAAAAAACAATTAAGGAAGAGCTTTTCACTTCTCTCATTGACTTTTGGTCTGTTTCGGAAAACGCTCCCGGAAGTCTCTCAATGTTGCGCCTCTGGGTTTAAAATCTCTGTGGTAAGATGATTTCAAAAATAATTTTATTGTTGACAACAGCATTGGGTCAATTACATTTCAGTTCAGTCAATTCAGGAAGGAAATGGACCCTGGTTGATCATTTAAATAAAATTACATTCAGTAACACCTGGTGATATTTTAATTTATTTTAATATTACAGCAGGATACAAAGAAAATAGTTGAAATGTTATTCTTTATATTTGTTGGGAGAACATAATGTTATTCTTCATCCAGACTGCATCACATCCGGCCGTGATTGGGAGTCCCATAGGGTGGCGCACAATTGGCCCAGTGTCGTACAGGTTTGGCCGAGGTAGGCCGTCATTGTAAATAATATTTTTTTTTTTTAACTGACTTGCCTAGTTAAATTTAAAAAAATTAAATATATATTTGTTGGGAGAACGTAATGTTATTCTTTGTATTTTTTGGGACAATGTTATTCTTTATATTTGTTGGGAGAATGTTGGGAAAACATTTCCACTGCATTTCAGCCCTACCACAAAAGGACCAGCTGACATCATGTCAGTGATTCTCTCGTTAACACAGGTGTGAGTGTTGACGAGAACAAGGCTGGAAATCACTCTGTCATGCTGATTGAGTTCGAATAACAGACTGGAAGCTTCAAAAGGAACTCTGGTGCTTGGAATCATTGTTCTTCCTCTATCAACCATGGTTACCTGCAAGGAAACACGTGCCGTCATCATTGCTTTGCATAAAAAGGGCTTCACAGGCAAGGATATTGCTGCTAGTAAGATTGCACCTAAATCAACCATTTATCGGATCATCAAGAACTTCAAGGAGAGCGGTTCAATTGTTGTGAAGAAGGCTTCAGGGCGCCCAAGAAAGTCCAGCAAGCGCCAGGACTGTCTCCTAAAGTTGATTCAGCTGCAGGATCGGGGCACCACCAGTACAGAGGTGTGAGTGCATCTGGACACACAGTGAGGCGAATACTTTTGGAGGATGGCCTGGTGTCAAGAAGGGCAGCAAAGAAGCCACTTCTCTCCAGGAAAAACATCAAGGACAGACTGATATTCTGCAAAAGGTACAGGGATTGGACTGCTGAGGACTGGGGTAAAGTCATTTTCTCTGATGAATCCCCTTTCTGATTGTTTGGGGCATCCGGAACAAAGCTTGTCCAGAGATGTCAAGGTGAGCGCTACCATCAGTCCTGTGTCATGCCAACAGTAAAGCATCCTGAGACCATTCATGTGTGGGGTTGCTTCTCAGCCAAGGGAGTGGACTCACTCACAATTTTGCCTAAGAACACAGCCATGAATAAAGAATGGTACCAACACATCCTCCGAGAGCAACTTCTCCCAACCATCCAGGAACAGTTTGGTGATGAACAATGCCTTTTCCAGCATGATGGAGCACCTTGCCATAAGGCAAAAGTGATAACTAAGTGGCTCGGGGAACAAAACATCGATATTTTGGGTCCATGGCCAGGAAACTCCCCAGACCTTAATCCCATTGAGAACTTGTGGTCAATCCTCAAGAGGCGGGTGGACAAACAAAAACCCACAAATTCTGACAAACTCCAAGCATCGATTATGCAAGAATGGGCTGCCATCAGTCAGAATGTGGCCCAGAAGTTAATTGACAGCATGCCAGGGCGGATTGCAGAGGTCTTGAAAAAGAAGGCTCAACCCTGCAAATATTTACTCTTTGCATCAACTTCATGTAATTCTCAGTAAAAGCCTTTGACACTTATGAAATGCTTGTAATTATACTTCAGTATTCAATAGTAACATCTGACAAAAATATCTAAAGACAATGAAGCAGCGAACTTTGTGAAAATTAATATTTGTGTCATCCTCAAAACTTTTGGCCACGACTGTACACACAACACCTCATAATGACAAAGCAAAAACAGATTTTTAGATATTCTTGCAAATGTATTAAATATAAAAAACTAAAATATCACATTTACATAAGTATTCAGACCCTTTAGTCAGTACTTTGTTGAAACACCTTTGGCAGCGATTACAGCCTCAAGTCTTCTTGGGTGTGAAGCTACAAGCGTGGCACACCTGTATTTGGCGAGTTTCTCCCATTTTTCTCTGCAGATCCTCTCAAGCTCTGTCGGGGGGGGGGGGTCGCTGCAAAGCTATTTTCAGGTCTCTCCCAGAGATGTTCGATCGGGTTCAAGTCCGGGCTCTGGCTGGGCCAATCAAGGACATTCAGAGACTTGTCCCGAAGTCACTCCTTCATTGTCTTGGCTGTGTGCTTAGGGTCATTGTCCTGTTGGAAGGTGAACCTTTGCCCCAGTCTGAGGTCCTGAGCTCTCTGGAGCAGGTTTTCATCAAGGTTCTCTCTGTACTTTGCTCCATTCATCTTTCCCTCAATCCTGACTAGTCTCCCAGTCCCTGCCACTGAAACACATCCCCCCCACTGCATGTTGCTGCCATCACCTTGCTTCCCCGTAGGGATGGTGCCAGGTTTCCTCCAGACGTGAACCTTGGCATTCAGGCCAAAGAGTTCAATCTTGGTTACATCAGATCAGATAATATTGTTTCTCATATTCTGAGAGTCCTTTAGGTGCCTTTTTGGCAAACTCCAAGTGGGCTGTCGTGCCTTTTACTGAGGAGTGGCTTCCGTCTAGCCACTCTTACCATTAAGGCCTGATTGGTGGAGTGCTGCAGAGATGGTTGTCCTTCTGGAAGGTTCTGCCATCTCCATAGAGGAACTCTGGTGCTCTGTCAGAGTGACCAGAGGGTTCTTGGTCACCTCCCTGACCAAGGCCCTTCTCCCCCGATTGCTCAGTTTGGTCGGGCGGCCAGCTCTAGGAAGAGTCTTGGTGGTTACAAACTTACTCCGTTTAAGAATAATGGAGGCCACTGTGATCTTGGGGACCTTAACATTTAAAAAAAATGTTTTTTGAATAAGTCTGTAACGTAACAAAATCTGGAAAAAGTCAAGGGGTCTGAATACTTTCCGATGGCACTGTATAGTATTTTTTGGTCCTAACTATTACAGATCATGGCCTTTTAAACCCACCCCTCAGCTACTCTCAGTCCATCCCACCTATCTCTGTAAAGCTACTCTCAGTCCATCCCACCTATCTCCGTAAAGCTACTCTCAGTCCATCCCACCTATCTCCGTAAAGGTACTCTCAGTCCATCCCACCTATCATCGTAAACCAGACTTATGATCTCCATCTGCAATATATTTTTAAACTGTGCTGTTTTACATAAATTCTGAACCTTTATAATCGCATAATATTTACAGATAGTAAAATATTAATCTTTAATATACAAATGGTGTGTATATTATATTGTTGATTGATTGACTATGGGTTTCCAAATCTCTAAAACAGTGCTATTTGTAGGGTTCGTTTCATGTAAATGTTGTGATTTTTCAGCCGCTCTTAAACCTGTGACCAGAAACAAGCTACATAGGGGCAATACCAAAAGAAGTGATCTAATGATTCTGTCTCTTTGCAGCAAAATCTGCAAAGCTGGGATAAATAAATACAATTCAAATAAATGGTTGCATGCCCCATATACAGGACATAACATTCTGTAGGTGGCAAGAATTGTATATTATCATTTAAATTGAGTGTTGCTTTGTGTATCAGTTCATAAACGATGTACCATGAAAACGGAACATCGGAAATCTCTTCCCACCTATTTTGCAACCTGTATGGCGCCGCTGTCAACATTTTGGTTCTCAAATGAAACTGGTATACAGTGACTTCAGAAAGTATTCATACCCCTTGACTTATTCCACATTTTGTTGTGTTAGCCTGAATTCAAAATTGATTAAAAAATAAAATGTCCACCCATCTACACACAATACCCAATCCCATAATGATAAAGTGAAAACATGTTTTTAGAAATGTTTTAAAATTTATTGAAAATGAAATACAGAAATATCTAATTTACATAAGTATTTACACCCCTGGGTCAGCACATGTTTGAATCATCTTTGCACACGTGGATTGTACAATATTTAAACATTAAACAATTCTTCAAGCTCTATCAAGTTAGTTGTTGATCATTGCTAGACAGCCATTTCCAAGTCTTACCATAGATTTTCAAGCCGATTAAAGTCAAAACTGTAACTAGGCCACCCAGGAGCATTCAATATCGTATTGGTAACCAACTTTGGCCTTGTGTTTTAGGTTATTGTCCTGCTGAAAGTTGAATTTGTCTCCCAGTTTATGTTGGAAAGCAGACAGAGCTAGGTTTTCCTCTAAGATTTTGCCTGTGCTTAGCTCTATTCCGTTTATTTTTATCCTAAAAAAACTCCCTAGCCCTTGACGATGACAAGCATACCCATAACATGATGCAGCCACCACTCTGCTTAAAAATATGAAGAGTGGTACTCAGTGATGTGTTGTGTTGGATTTGCCCCAAACATAACACTTTGTATTCAGGACATAAAGTTAATTTCTTTGCCATATTCTTTGCAGTATTACTTTAGTGCCTCGTTGCAAACAGGATGCATGTTTTGGAATATTTGTATTCTGTACAGGCTTCCTTCATTTAACTCTGTCATTTAGGTTAGTATTGTGGAGTAACTACAAAGGTGTTGATTCATCCTCAGTTTTCTCCTATCACAGCCATTCGTACTAATCTACTGGATAACCAGTTCTTATAAACATTTGTATGACTGAAGCTTTTAGTGGGAAACTCATTTTCATTATATAAACAAGCATGTTTAATTTAGTCTGGTTGGCATTCCAAATCAAGTTAAATATTTCTTGCTCATATAATTTCAAAAAAGAACCATAAGGAAACTATGATGTGACTGAAGAGTTAATCAGTGTGATATAAATACAGGTATTTTCCCTCTCCATGGTTGCAAGATCTTGTTTATTTTTTTGCTAAATTTCTATTTAAATTTGTTGTAGTGAGTTAATTGATATATTTCGGGATATGAATGCCAAGTATGTCTTCTTCACCGGCAGACCATTTTATTGATAAACTACAGGCCGCTGTAAAAGTTGTGTATTTTAATGATGCAATAAGTAATATGGTACATTTATCATAATTAGGTTTTAGTCCAGAGAGGTTAGAGAAATATTCCAGATTCTCAATGAGATTGTGCATCCAGTGCAGGGATCCAAATTCCAGATTTAAGAGAGAACTTGAGTCACTGGCATAGATTGACACTTTTGTTTTTAAGCCCTGGATTTTTAACCCCTTGATATTATTGTTGGTTCTGATACCTAACATTTTGATGGCCAGAGCCAATAGATACTGAGACAATGTACAACCTTGTTTTTGTCCTTTTGACAGTTCAATACTTTCTGAGATGTAGCCATTATTTACTATTTTACACCTCAAGTTACTATACATAACTTTAACTCATTGTATAAGAGATTCTCCAAAATAAATAATATATCAATTCTAGTTGTACTTTATCAGCGGCCTTTTCAAAGTCAGCTATGAAAACCAGGCCTGATTTCCCAGATGTTTCATAGTGTTCTATTGTTTCCAGTACTTGTCTTATATTATCTCCAATGTATCGTCCATGTAAACAACCTGTCTGATCAGGATGAATAATAACAATACCTATTTAATTCTATGCGCCCTGCATTTTGCAAAAATGTTGGAGGCCCCTTACACAACACTGAAGTGTAAGGGGCCTCCAATTTTTTTAAATGGAGTGGATCTTTATATTTCTGTGATCACTGTGATCCTATTTCAGTAATAATGATATCAGACCTTCTTGTTGAGTGTCTGATAATCTACCATTTTATATGAGTGGTTAAAACACGCTAATAGTGGATCTTTGAGTACATCAAGAAAAGTTTGATATAACTTGAGCCCTGGAGTTTTTCCCAGACTGTTCCTCCTCTGTAATCTGGCCTTCATATGAGTCTTTCTGTATAGCTGTTAATTTCACATTATTAATAGGGTAAAAAAGTCATTATAGGTAACATCCTTCAGTGGTGATGTTATTCTTTATATTTGTTGGGAGAAAGTAATGTTATTCTTTATATTTGTTGGGAGAATGTAATATTATTCTTTATATTTGTTGGGAGAAAGTAATGTCTAAGACAGGATGCAACACCACCGTGATTGTTACTGTGTTGTGTCTGTGTTGATGTTAAAGTGTTAAGTAGGTAAGTGTGAACATCAGAACAAGGGTCATTGGCCCCAAAACCCAGCTAACGAGGGGATGTGATGTGTAGGAAAGTGGGACAATCAATTTGCATTAGCAACATGTCCCAGAGAACTGTGGATGTAAAGGTTTAATGGCCTAACTCTGACAAAACATTGTGTAACTAGAGCAGACTGGAGTACCAGAGGGGTCGACTCTCTCCTCTCAACCCCTTGATTTTGTCTCGCCTGGTTTGCCTAGGTGGTGTTCATTAAGGCACGCAACGGACATTTTTGGCAACAAAAAACTAAAATGTGTAGGTAGTAGGTAGGTAGTCACTCAGAGAATTTTCATCTGTGTGGTGCCTAATGAACATGATGCTGGTCTCTCCCCCTGGTCTCCCTCCCCGGTCTCTCTCTCCCCCCTGGTCTCTCTCTCCCCCCGGTCTCTCTCTCCCCCCGGTCTCTCTCTCCCCCCCCCCCCGGTCTCTCTCTCTCCCCCCTGGTCTCCCTCCCCGGTCTCTCTCTCCCCCCTGGTCTCTCTCTCCCCCCGGTCTCTCACTCTCCCCCTGGTCTCCCCCTCTCCCTGGTCTCTCTCTCTCAACTCTGGTCGCTCTCTCCCCCCTGGTCTCTCTCTCTCCCCGGGTCTCTCTCTCCCCCCTGGTCTCTCTCTCCCCCCTGTCTCTCTCTCTCCCCCCTGGTCTCCCTCTCCCCTGGTCTCTCTCTCTCCCCCCGGTCTCTCTCTCTCCCCCCTGGTCTCTCTCTCTCCCCCCGGTCTCTCTCTCTCCCCCCTGGTCTCTAACTCCCCCCTGGTCTCTCTCTCCCCCCGGTCTCTCTCTCTCCCCCCGGTCTCTCTCTCTCCCCCCTGGTCTCTCTCTCTCTCCCCTGGTCTCTCTCTCTCCCCTGGTCTCTCTCTCTCTCCCCTGGTCTCTCTCTCCCCCCTGGTATCCCTCTCCCCTGGTATCTCTCTCCCCCCTGGTCTCTCTCTCCCCTGGTCTCTCTCTCTCCCCTGGTCTCTCTCTCTCCCCTGGTCTCTCTCTCCCCCCTGGTCTCCCTCTCCCCTGGTCTCTCTCTCCCCCCTGGTCTCTCTCTCCCCCCTGGTCTCTCTCTCCCCCCGGTCTCTCTCTCTCCCCCCGGTCTCTCTCTCTCCCCCCTGGTCTCTCTCTCCCCTGGTCTCTCTCTCCCCCCGGTCTCTCTCTCTCCCCCGGTCTCTCTCTCTCCCCAGGTCTCTCTCTCCCCCCGGTCTCTCTCTCTCCCCCCGGTCTCTCTCTCTCCCCCCGGTCTCTCTCTCTCCCCCCTGGTCTCTCTCTCCCCCCTGGTCTCTCTCTCCCCTGGTCTCTCTCTCTCCCCTGGTCTCTCTCTCCCCCCTGGTCTCCCTCTCCCCTGGTCTCTCTCTCCCCCCAGTCTCTCTCTCTCCCCCGGTCTCTCTCTCTCCCCCGGTCTCTCTCTCCCCCCGGTCTCTCTCTCTCCCCCCTGGTCTCCCTCCCCGGTCTCTCTCTCCCCCCGGTCTCTCTCTCCCCCCTGGTCTCTCTCTCCCCCCGGTCTCTCTCTCTCCCCCTGGTCTCCCCCTCTCCCTGGTCTCTCTCTCCCCCCTGGTCTCTCTCTCCCCCCTGGTCTCTCTCTCTCCCCTGGTCTCTCTCTCCCCCTGGTCTCTCTCTCCCCCCCCTGGTCTCCCTCTCCCCTGGTCTCTCTCTCTCCCCCCGGTCTCTCTCTCTCCCCCCTGGTCTCTCTCTCCCCCCTGGTCTCTCTCTCCCCCCGGTCTCTCTCCCTCCCCCCGGTCTCTCGCTCTCCCCCCTGGTCTCTCTCTCCCCCCCTGGTCTCTCTCTCTCCCCCGGTCTCTCTCTCTCCCCTGGTCTCTCTCTCTCCCCCCGGTCTCTCTCTCTCCCCCTGGTCTCCCTCTCTCCCCTGGTCTCTCTACCCCCTGGTCTCCCCCCCCCAGCCCCCCTGGTTCCCCCCCCCCCCCGTCTCTCTCTACCCTGGTCTCTCTCTCTCCCCCCTGGTCTCCCTCTCTCCCCTGGTCTCTCTACCCCCTGGTCCCCCCCCCCGTCTCTCTCTCCCCTGGTCTCCCTCTCTCCCCTGGTCTCTCTACCCCCTGGTCTCCCCCCCCCCAGCCCCCCTGGACTCCCCCTCTCCCTGGTCTCTCTCTCCCCCCTGGTCTCTCTCTCCCCCCTGGTCTCTCTCTCCCCCCGGTCTCTCTCTCTCCCCCTGGTCTCCCCCTCTCCCTGGTCTCTCTCTCCCCCCTGGTCTCTCTCTCTCCCCTGGTCTCTCTCTCCCCCTGGTCTCTCTCTCCCCCCTGTCTCTCTCTCTCCCCCCTGGTCTCTCTCTCTCCCCTGGTCTCTCTCTCCCCCTGGTCTCTCTCTCCCCCCTGTCTCTCTCTCTCCCCCCTGGTCTCCCTCTCCCCCCGGTCTCTCTCTCCCCCCGGTCTCTCTCTCTCCCCCCTGGTCTCTCTCTCTCCCCCCGGTCTCTCTCTCTCCCCCCTGGTCTCTCTCTCCCCCCTGGTCTCTCTCTCCCCCCGGTCTCTCTCCCTCCCCCCGGTCTCTCTCTCTCCCCCTGGTCTCTCTCTCCCCCCTGGTCTCTCTCTCCCCTGGTCTCTCTCTCTCCCCTGGTCTCTCTCTCTCTCCCCTGGTCTCTCTCTCCCCCCTGGTCTCCCTCTCCCCTGGTCTCTCTCTCCCCCCAGTCTCTCTCTCTCCCCCCGGTCTCTCTCTCTCCCCCGGTCTCTCTCTCCCCCCGGTCTCTCTCTCTCCCCCCGGTCTCTCTCTCTCCCCCTGGTCTCCCTCTCTCCCCTGGTCTCCCCCCCCCCAGCCCCCCTGGTCCCGTCCCTCCCGTCCCCCCCCCCCCCCCCGTCTCTCTCTACCCTGGTCTCTCTCTCTCCCCCCTGGTCTCCCTCTCTCCCCTGGTCTCTCTACCCCCTGGTCCCCCCCCCCCCCCGTCTCTCTCTACCCTGGTCTCATTCCCCCAGGTCTCTCTCATCGTGACCCTTGACCTTGTCTCACTTGATCTATGAGGCCATCTACAATGGTCAGAGACCTGGCACAGTAGGATGCAACATACACACACACACTCTTACCTGGTCTATGAGGCCTCCGAGGATGGTTAGGGACCTGGCAGGGTAAGAGGCAAAGATGTGACCGGTGGCGTTAATACCAGTCACTGATAAAATCCCATTGGTGAAGTCCATGAACGCATCTACATGGGTGACAATGTCACAGTTAGAAAATCAAACTTAGCCATTCAGAAGATGAAAGGATAACACCACATATTGATAAGACGATGGACGTTTGCTTCAAAAATCAATCTTCTATTGCACCTTGGTTAGAAAGCGGGATAGTGACAGCTTCTTTACTTCCAGAGCACATGACAACAGTTCATAACAGCAGTTCATAACAGCAGTTAATAACATCTGTTGTTCATAACAAACATGTAAAATATGTTTGTTTGGCAGGAAATATGAGTTAAACCAGTTGACCTGATTTGTTCCAATACGCCCCAAGCCTTTTAAACATGTGCAATCTGTTGGAACAGTTACATGGGCATTTGGTCATCAACAACAGATCACCGTGGTGATAGCAGAATGCAGAAATGTGTTGTTTGTTGTATCACAGTAAGCTTTTATTAAAAAATCACATTTGAGAGCAGCAAAACAGTGAGCAGACATTCTCTTTTTCTACTGTCCAACTCCTGTTATTACTTCCGATGTCCGTAACAGAATGCAGACGTGGCCAGACTACTCACCATAATACAGACGTGGCCAGACTACTCACCATAATACAGACATGGCCAGACTACTCACCATAATACAGACATGGCCAGACTACTCACCATAATACAGACGTGGCCAGACTACTCACCATAATACAGACATGGCCAGACTACTCACCATAATACAGACATGGCCAGACTACTCACCATAATACAGACATGGCCAGACTACTCACCATAATACAGACGTGGCCAGACTACTCACCATAATACAGACATGGCCAGACTACTCACCATAATACAGACATGGCCAGACTACTCACCATAATACAGACATGGCCAGACTACTCACCATAATACAGACATGGCCAGACTACTCACCATAATACAGACATGGCCAGACTACTCACCATAATACAGACATGGCCAGACTACTCACCATAATACAGACATGGCCAGACTACTCACCATAATACAGACATGGCCAGACTACTCACCATAATACAGACATGGCCAGACTACTCACCATAATACAGACATGGCCAGACTACTCACCATAATACAGACATGGCCAGACTACTCACCATAATACAGACATGGCCAGACTACTCACCATAATACAGACATGGCCAGACTACTCACCATAATACAGACATGGCCAGACTACTCACCATAATACAGAATTCAGACATGGCCAGACTACTCACCATAATACAGACATGGCCAGACTACTCACCATAATACAGACATGGCCAGACTACTCACCATAATACAGACATGGCCAGACTACTCACCATAATACAGAATGCAGACATGGCCAGACTACTCACCATAATACAGACATGGCCAGACTACTCACCATAATACAGACATGGCCAGACTACTCACCATAATACAGACGTGGCCAGACTACTCACCATAATACAGACATGGCCAGACTACTCACCATAATACAGACATGGCCAGACTACTCACCATAATACAGAATGCAGACATGGCCAGACTACTCACCATAATGCAGACATGGCCAGACTACTCACCATAATACAGACATGGCCAGACTACTCACCATAATACAGAATGCAGACATGGCCAGACTACTCACCATAACACAGAATGCAGACATGGCCAGACTACTCACCATAACACAGAATGCAGACATGGCCAGACTACTCACCATAATACAGACATGGCCAGACTACTCACCATAATACAGACATGGCCAGACTACTCACCATAATACAGACATGGCCAGACTACTCACCATAATACAGACATGGCCAGACTACTCACCATAATACAGACATGGCCAGACTACTCACCATAATACAGACATGGCCAGACTACTCACCATAATACAGACATGGCCAGACTACTCACCATAATACAGACATGGCCAGACTACTCACCATAATACAGACATGGCCAGACTACTCACCATAATACAGACATGGCCAGACTACTCACCATAATACAGACATGGCCAGACTACTCACCATAATACAGAATTCAGACATGGCCAGACTACTCACCATAATACAGACATGGCCAGACTACTCACCATAATACAGACATGGCCAGACTACTCACCATAATACAGAATGCAGACATGGCCAGACTACTCACCATAATACAGACATGGCCAGACTACTCACCATAATACAGACATGGCCAGACTACTCACCATAATACAGACGTGGCCAGACTACTCACCATAATACAGACATGGCCAGACTACTCACCATAATACAGACATGGCCAGACTACTCACCATAATACAGAATGCAGACATGGCCAGACTACTCACCATAATACAGACATGGCCAGACTACTCACCATAATACAGACATGGCCAGACTACTCACCATAATACAGAATGCAGACATGGCCAGACTACTCACCATAATGCAGACATGGCCAGACTACTCACCATAATGCAGACATGGCCAGACTACTCACCATAATACAGACATGGCCAGACTACTCACCATAATACAGAATGCAGACATGGCCAGACTACTCACCATAACACAGAATGCAGACATGGCCAGACTACTCACCATAACACAGAATGCAGACATGGCCAGACTACTCACCATAATACAGACATGGCCAGACTACTCACCATAATACAGACATGGCCAGACTACTCACCATAATACAGACATGGCCAGACTACTCACCATAATACAGAATGCAGACATGGCCAGACTACTCACCATAATACAGACATGGCCAGACTACTCACCATAATACAGGCCAAACACTGCCGCAGCTCCAGCGAAAGCACCAAGGAACTGAGCGCTGACATAGACAGGGAATTTATAGAACTTGAGTTTTCCCAGGATCACCATGGCCAAGGAGACAGCAGGGTTCACATGGGCTCCTGGGAGAGAAGAGAGAGCCAGGTGATGGCTCTATCTCAATGATTCTTACATATACATTTAAGTCATTTAGCAGACACTCTCATCCAGAGCGAATTACAAATCGGTGCATTCACCTTATGATATCCAGTGGAACAACCACTTTATAATAGTACATCTATATCTTAATTTTTTTTGGCGGGGGGGTAGAAGGATTACTTTATCCTATCTTCCTGTGATTCCTCCCCATCCTATCTCCTTGCCTCCTCAACCATATTGAAGAAGGTCAAAAGGTACTTCCCCCGCAAGATCTTCTTCTCCAATACGTTTTGAGAAGGAAGCGAGGAGAAAGGATGGGTGAAATGACGGAAAAATGAATTGAGAATGAGCCAGTGAAAGAGGAGAGAGGGTTGGAGAAATGACGGAATAATGAATTGAGAATGAGCCAGTGAAAGAGGAGAGAGGATGGGAGAAATGACGGAATAATGAATTGAGAATGAGCCAGTGAAAGAGGAGAGAGGATGGGAGAAATGACGGAATAATGAATTGAGAATGAGCCAGTGAAAGAGGAGAGAGGGTGGGGAGGTTGGAAAGAAAGCCGTCTACACTACTAGATGAAGAGACATATTACAGATATATGCTCTCACTATAACGTAATTCCAGCGGCTGAAATTACTGCTAAGTGACATATATTAAGACCAGCTATACTCCGTGTCTCTCTTCAACATATTTAAACCTGCATGAGCATGATCTTAAACCTGCATGATGTTACTGTTGTTGTTGGTATGCAAACTATCCCATTTTCAATCCCTCTCTGTGAACTATTTGTTGTATTCACAATCAGCCTAGCAGTGTGTTGGAGCCGGTCTCTGTCACAGAGAGGCCACTGCCTAAGATCAATGGAGTTTGTAGGACATTTACTGCCCAAGGTTATGAATGGCCTGGATGGGGCTGGAGCACAACAGGGCTATGGGTGAGAAATCAATCGCTAGTTCAGATGTATTAACTGTGAACACTGGAGCTGGCACGTTCTGCATCGGTCTAGAACGTGAGGTGACAACATGACTGTTGACAGGGTGCAGGGGGGTTATGTTGTCAGATGAACTAAATTACTCTAAAGGATTGTCTTGTGTTACAATGTTATCATCAAACAACTCAAATGTCTTAACGTTTCACTTCAGTAAGCATTGTGTGTGTGTGTGTGTGTGTGTGTGTGTGTGTGTGTGTGTGTGTGTGTGTGTGTGTGTGTGTGTGTGTGTGTGTGTGTGTGTCTGTGTGTGTGTGTCTGTGTGTGTGTATACACAGTAGGTTCCAGGAACTTTTAAAAACGATTGGTTTAATTGAGATGGCATCCCCTCATTGATTGAACTGAATTCCAATATCTAATTTGAAAAGGCATTGATCCCTGCAAACTCCAATTAATAACAAAACACCATTCATTACATAATAGTACTAATGCATTGTGAATCTTTTTCTGTTTTTGTCAGTACCTCAATCAGCCATGTATTGGGTTGGCTGATAATTTCACTGGGAGGTAGATATCTTTGATACAGCTTTACTGCAACATTAAACTCTGGCAAAATGGCAGAGAGAGTTTGTCACATCAACAATGCACCGTTGCTTCATAACAGGCTTTTTTTTAACTATATTTTTAAACGCACTCAATTGTAGTGTGATTATTATAATGTGATATGATAATTACCTGACACTCCTCCGGCCACGTACACTGCCATCATCAGTCCTACAGAGAAGCCTATATGGATGGTGAGAGTCTCCCCCATGGCATTACGACTCAGGACCGTCTGAGCAACAGACCCAACGCCAAACAACTAACACAGGAGATGAAGAGAGGGAGAGGGAAGGGGAGGGAAGAGAGGGAAGAAGAGAGGGAAGAGAGGGAGAGGGAAGAAGAGAGGGAAGAAGAGGGAAGAGAGGGAAGAGAGGGAAGAAGAGAGGGAAGAGAGGGAAGAAGAGAGGGAAGAGAGGGAAGAAGAGAGGGAGAGGGGAGAGGGAAGAAGAGAGGGAAGAGAGGGAGAGGGAAGAAGAGAGGGAAGAGAGGGAGAGGGAAGAAGAGAGGGAAGAGAGGGAGAGGGAAGAAGAGAGGGAAGAAGAGGGAAGAGAGGGAAGAGAGGGAAGAAGAGAGGGAAGAGAGGGAAGAAGAGAGGGAAGAGAGGGAAGAAGAGAGGGAGAGGGGAGAGGGAAGAAGAGTTAGTCCAGGTCTAGCCAAGCAAATAAACATTAATCCCATTCAGTATAATACTATCAGTTACATTTAGTTTGTAAGAATTTGAATTAATTCTGATTACACTTTACTAATTTGTACTAACCCTAATCCTAATTTAATCATAATCATAAACCTAACCCTACTTTAATCATAATCCTAACCCAAATTTTATTCTAACCCTAACCTAATTGGGGTGGCAGGTAGCCTAGTGGTTAGAGTGTTGGGCCAGTAATCCCCAAACTGACCAAATCTGTCGTTCTGCTCCTGAACAAGGCAGTTAACCCACTGGTCCTAGGCTGTCATTGTAAATAAGAATTTGTTCTTAACTGACTTGCCTAGTTAAATTAAAAATAATCCTAATCAAAACCTAATTTGGTTGTAATCCTACCCCTAATTGAATCATAATAATTGAATCATAATCCTACCCTTAATTGAATCATAATCCTAATGTAATCATGTGAAATAACATACATGTATTTTTATGTAATTGCTCAATAAGATAACTCATATTGAGAGGTTACAAATTGCCCTTGTAAGGCAATTTCTCACCAAAACACATTGAATATGAAGCCAGCAGTACTTACAACCAAGATAAAAGTCCCCAGGAACTCAGCCAGGAACTCCTTGAGTATCCCATGTTTCAGAGCATAGCGTTGTCTCATAGTTCTCTTGTGTTTCATCTCCATGTATCACCGTGCCAACGCGCTGTCAAAACTGACAGTTATCCAACAGTCTCACAGTGTCTCTGGAGCATCGCTAGATTCCCACCACCTCCAGACACTCCCCCGTCCTCTACCCCTACCAGACACTCCCCCGTCCTCTACCCCTACCAGACACTCCCCCGTCCTCTACCCCTACCAGACACTCCCCCGTCCTCTACCCCTACTAGTCACTCCCCCGTCCTCTACCCCTACCAGACACTCCCCCGTCCTCTACCCCTACCAGACACTCCCCCGTCCTCTACCCCTACCAGACACTCCCCCGTCCTCTACCCCTACCAGTCACTCCCCCGTCCTCTACCCCTACCAGACACTCCCCCGTCCTCTACCCCTACCAGACACTCCCCCGTCCTCTACCCCTACCAGTCCAGGGGCGAAAATCTAATATCAACTTTGGAGGGGACAATTACATGAAATTTTCTCAAGAGCAATTCCTGAGGGGGACACCAAAAGTAGTGCTGTAACACATAGCCTACATTGTAATATGGTAAATGTATATTGAGGAACCAAAGAAATAAGGTGTTTGCCGTGCTCCTAACTAACGGTACCCAAAACTACACAACTAATCACAACAGCAATACCATTGCCTTTAACACATCTTAGTTCAGTCACCAGTTTAAGCTGAGAGTGGGGGTATCCATGGCATATTCCAATTATGTTCCTATTTTACAAGTCAAAAAATTTGAGAACCTTTCATAATGTTGCCAAACAAAGACTCGACAAACTTACCTGAGACTCCCTGTCTCTGCCAGTCTGTCCCTGCATATCTGTCCCCAACTCTGCTGTCTGTGTGCCATCTGTTGCCTGCTCTGCCTAAAGACATCATTGTGAAACATTTCCATTAGAATTTCATTTCTTTCTTATGAACATTTTATCAACTAGTCTTTGAGATATTAGGCTAATAGGGTTCTTACTTTGCGTTTTGGTGTACTGAAAAATACTCTGATGTCCGTCTTCTTTATTTTTCTGCCATTTTTCTACCTGGCTGGCTGGCTACACACACATACAGTGTGTAGGTTATTTACAGTAGGAGATGGGCTTCTATCATCTTATCTTCAATCATTCTATTTGGGCTTCGATCTAAAAGGTAGCTAGCAAATGTGAAACGGATTGCAGTGACAAGAGTTGACAGCTGTATGAGTTCACCATTTACACAACATATGCTGCAACCTTTTGTAATTTTAATAGTTTGTTTCATATTGGCTGGCTTCCAATAATAGCTGAATTTGCAAAGCTAGCGAGCACCAATTCCGTTTCAGTGGTGTTTGCTATAATCTTTGCGACCCGGGTTAAATAAAGGTGAAATAAAATAAATAGATAAAAGTTCCCTTGCGACAATTTAGCTTTTGCAACGAGACCATTATATATCAAACTATTGTGAGGCAAAGGGTGGGGGGGGGGTCGCAATCTTTTGAAACTTAAAAACGCGCTATTAAGTGTCTATAATCAGCACAATTGCTTTCATTGCGTATTATTAATATTATTTAAATTACATAGTTATGTTTACAGTGATATATTGGGGGGGACAAATCATATTTTTCCCAGGATGGGGGGGGTCGTGTCCCCCCCGGGATTTCCGCCCCTGTTTCTTTGTATTCTGGTGCCACTGCACAAGCATGTTAGATAGCTCTGGTCTGTCTAACTCTCAAACTCAAGGCAACATTATGTGTAATGTAATGGAACTGAGAGTCATGACCAAGGGCTAGCTCTGGTCCAATGTTAGGTAGCTCTGGTCCAACGTTAGGTAGCTCTGGTCCAACGTTAGGTAGCTCTGGTCCAACGTTAGGTAGCTCTGGTCCAATGTCAGGTAGCTCTGGTCCAATGTTAGGTAGCTCTGGTCCAATGTTAGGTAGCTCTGGTCCAACGTTAGGTAGCTCTGGTCCAACGTTAGGTTAGGTAGCTCTGGTCCAACGTTAGGTAGCTCTTGTCCAACGTTAGGTAGCTCTGGTCCAACGTTAGGAAACTCTGGTCCAATGTTAGGTAGATCTAGTCCAATGTTAGTTAAGCCAACTCTCTGAAGTTCAAAGACATTCAAAGTACATTCATATCCTCCATAGATATAATTCTGTTATATCGGTCATTCGGTGTCAGAAGAGTAGCGTTTTAAGTGTTTTTCACAAAATGTTCTAAATGGCGGGAAATCCATCAGTGTGGACCTTATGGGTCCCTGGGGCAGATTTGAGGAATCTATGTACCAAATTTCGATGACTTTAGGTCAAACGGGATGAGGGTGGTGAGCTTTCAAAGTTAGCATTTTCAGTCCCTTGTTATAGCGCCACCATCTGGTCAATCAGTATAATTGAATGAATTCCAGATCTCTATGGCAAGACGCTTCATTCACCAAAGTTTCATCAAAATTGGGCCAGTGCTGTTTGAGCTATACTGTGTGACTAACGTATAGACTTTACTGTAAATTAAATTAAATCAAGTTTCACGTTTTAATGTCACGTGCACAAGTACAGTAAAATGCCTTTCTTGCGAGCTCTAAATCCAACAATACAGTAATCAATAACAATGTAATACTAAAAATGACATAAGGTAGAACAAAAACACACAAGAAATAAAATTAAGAAACAAGCTTGTACACAGCTATGATAATAACACACGTGAATTAACTTGGTATATAGTGGGGGTCGGTATTTAGCATCAGAAACTCAAGGTCGGGTGAACAGGAAGGAGCTCAAGATGTTTTCAACTTCGGTAAACCAGGAGTTGTTGATGAGGAAGCCGTACCCCTCCCCTGATCTTACCAGAAGACACCGCTACTGAAAAGCTGTCTGGTTGAATAGCAGAGTCGGGTGAATTCTCCGTAAACCATCTCTCTGTAAAAACAAAGACATTTCCTAACGTCCCTCTGTGATTCAAGCCTTTCTCGGAGTTCACTACGTTTATTTTTTACAAAACAAAACACAGCAGCAGAGACGGTAGAGACCATCTGGCAGAAGTGTGCCTGTTACAACGGGGACACAGCGCCTCCTACTGGACAAAATCAGTAGAAATGTTCAGCGCTTATTATTCCCACGCGGTCTCCATTCCAAGTACTAATCAGGCCGGACCCTGCTAAGCTTTATGGTAAAGTATATACAGTTACTGAGTCTCAAAAGCAGGTAAATTGAAGCAAACATAGCAGCCTTTTTCATTAATTATACTAAAATTGACACCTGACAAACAGTTCTATTTTCCACATATTTCTAACAGTAGAAAACATGAATCGGATACAGCACCGACCGAAGCGATGGACATCGATAAACTGTTGATTGTAGGATCTCTAAACAGCAGAGCTACTAAAAATATAATCACCAACTTGTAACTAAGCTAGATATCTACATGTCACAGCTTTCTTCACTTAAAAAAGGCTGTTTCAGTCGAACCTAATATTTACTTTCACAGTGAAATCAGGGGAGAGCGCGAACGCAGTCCCCCACTACCAGAAATTATGCAATCGAGATTTCCACATTTGGGAAATTCGCAGGGGTCAGCACAGCCGGAGTGCAATGGCTGAGCCTCACCCTGGGTGAACCGCCTTCTTGATCACGGTGTCTCCCTTGCCAGGTAAGTATGAGTTGTACACGGTCAATGTGGGATAGTGCTTCCCGTGCGAACGTTTTAGTTTCATGGTTTTAGCACCACGGCTATTGAGAGAAAAGCAAATCATTTAAATAAACGTTCAGTGTTATTTTGTCTACGTGTAGATGGAAAGGTGAAAACACGTTTGAACTGTTATTTTACTCGTAAATGGTGAGTGTTTTTCAATTTTCCCAGGATGCAGTTCTGTAGAAATTATCATAACAAAAACATTTTTTATTAAACGTGTCTGATAGCTGAAACTATAACAAGTGATTAGAAATGCCCCTGAGTACATCCCAAACTATTCTGAAACACACATAAAGCCAAGTGAATGGAATTTGTGATTTTATTTAGCCTTTCTCGTTCTCGTGCTTCTTTTGTCTTCGAGAGAAAAGCCAGACTGCATTTCCACTATAGAACAGTAGTGGCCACACTCCCCAGTCCCACACAGCCACCCATGGAGGCACATTGAAACAGGGAGCGCTGATAAAGCGTTAGTTTCTACTCTTTCTTGTGGTGTTAATGTCGAGACAGTGCGTTAAATACCTGACTAAACTTTAGCGTTCATACAGATTGAACTGAAAGACAATGTATCTTATTGAACCCATGTCAGCCATTACCGGGGTGTGTTTGACAGGTCATTTACAAAAATGGCTGCGGTCCGTAACGTTAACGGTAAGAAACGACAGGCACAAGTAAGAGTATACAAGAGTAGCAAGAGTAAATTTATAGCAATCCAGTGAGATTTAAATCAAGTGACAAGTGGATTTTGCACTCCTCTCAAACACAGGAAATAGATGGTGGAAAAAGACAGATCCTCTGGTGAGCGGGGCATGCGCGTTGCTAGAGCAACTCTTAGAACAAGGATAGGTGTGTGTGTGTGTGTGTATCAGGGTCGTAGGATACAGGGGTTGGAACCGGTTCAGGGAACATGACAGAAAATAATGACCTTTTCTGAGGACCAGAACAGGGAACGAAAGTGATTTATAATGTTGCTGAAAACAAACAATTATTTGAAGAACATGGGAACCGGTAAATAACGTTATTTTACATTTCGGGCATTTTTCCAGTCCAACTAAAAACGCAACAAAGCATTTATGCAAAGCCCTCAACATCACCCAGTGTCTGGGTGCCTGCCAGCTGAAAATCTTTGCTAATGTGTGTATGTATGTAGGCTACCTGCCCTCCCACCAAAGCATAGTCTACTGTAGCTACTGATGCTACAGGCCTGATTCAGAAATTAGAGAGAGAGATTTTTTATTAGAGAATAAAGAAACGTTTTCAATACTAGTTAAGGATACTATAGTTATCACGTTTCACATTGGATTTATTAACTACAAAAACGTAAGATGTGTTTTTCTTTGCAGGGGCGAAAATCTAATATCAACTTTGGAGGGGACAATTACATGAAATTTTCTCAAGAGCAATTCCTGAGGGGGACACCAAAAGTAGTGCTGTAACACATAGCCTACATTGTAATATGGTAAATGTATATTGAGGAACCAAAGAAATAAGGTGTTTGCCGTGCTCCTAACTAACGGTACCCAAAACTACACAACTAATCACAACAGCAATACCATTGCCTTTAACACATCTTAGTTCAGTCACCAGTTTAAGCTGAGAGTGGGGGTATCCATGGCATATTCCAATTATGTTCCTATTTTACAAGTCAAAAAATTTGAGAACCTTTCATAATGTTGCCAAACAAACACTCGACAAACTTACCTGAGACTCCCTGTCTCTGCCAGTCTGTCCCTGCATATCTGTCCCCAACTCTGCTGTCTGTGTGCCATCTGTTGCCTGCTCTGCCTAAAGACATCATTGTGAAACATTTCCATTAGAATTTCATTTCTTTCTTATGAACATTTTATCAACTAGTCTTTGAGATATTAGGCTAATAGGGTTCTTACTTTGCGTTTTGGTGTACTGAAAAATACTCTGATGTCCGTCTTCTTTATTTTTCTGCCATTTTTCTACCTGGCTGGCTGGCTACACACACATACAGTGTGTAGGTTATTTACAGTAGGAGATGGGCTTCTATCATCTTATCTTCAATCATTCTATTTGGGCTTCGATCTAAAAGGTAGCTAGCAAATGTGAAACGGATTGCAGTGACAAGAGTTGACAGCTGTATGAGTTCACCATTTACACAACATATGCTGCAACCTTTTGTAATTTTAATAGTTTGTTTCATATTGGCTGGCTTCCAATAATAGCTGAATTTGCAAAGCTAGCGAGCACCAATTCCGTTTCAGTGGTGTTTGCTATAATCTTTGCGACCCGGGTTAAATAAAGGTGAAATAAAATAAATAGATAAAAGTTCCCTTGCGACAATTTAGCTTTTGCAACGAGACCATTATATATCAAACTATTGTGAGGCAAAGGGTGGGGGGGGGTCGCAATCTTTTGAAACTTAAAAACGCGCTATTAAGTGTCTATAATCAGCACAATTGCTTTCATTGCGTATTATTAATATTATTTAAATTACATAGTTATGTTTACAGTGATATATTGGGGGGGGACAAATCATATTTTTCCCAGGATGGGGGGGGGTCGTGTCCCCCCCGGGATTTCCGCCCCTGTTTCTTTGTATTCTGGTGCCACTGCACAAGCATGTTAGATAGCTCTGGTCTGTCTAACTCTCAAACTCAAGGCAACATTATGTGTAATGTAATGGAACTGAGAGTCATGACCAAGGGCTAGCTCTGGTCCAATGTTAGGTAGCTCTGGTCCAACGTTAGGTAGCTCTGGTCCAACGTTAGGTAGCTCTGGTCCAACGTTAGGTAGCTCTGGTCCAATGTCAGGTAGCTCTGGTCCAATGTTAGGTAGCTCTGGTCCAATGTTAGGTAGCTCTGGTCCAACGTTAGGTAGCTCTTGTCCAACGTTAGGTTAGGTAGCTCTGGTCCAACGTTAGGTAGCTCTGGTCCAACGTTAGGTAGCTCTGGTCCAACGTTAGGAAACTCTGGTCCAATGTTAGGTAGATCTAGTCCAATGTTAGTTAAGCCAACTCTCTGAAGTTCAAAGACATTCAAAGTACATTCATATCCTCCATAGATATAATTCTGTTATATCGGTCATTCGGTGTCAGAAGAGTAGCGTTTTAAGTGTTTTTCACAAAATGTTCTAAATGGCGGGAAATCCATCAGTGTGGACCTTATGGGTCCCTGGGGCAGATTTGAGGAATCTATGTACCAAATTTCGATGACTTTAGGTCAAACGGGATGAGGGTGGTGAGCTTTCAAAGTTAGCATTTTCAGTCCCTTGTTATAGCGCCACCATCTGGTCAATCAGTATAATTGAATGAATTCCAGATCTCTATGGCAAGACGCTTCATTCACCAAAGTTTCATCAAAATTGGGCCAGTGCTGTTTGAGCTATACTGTGTGACTAACGTATAGACTTTACTGTAAATTAAATTAAATCAAGTTTCACGTTTTAATGTCACGTGCACAAGTACAGTAAAATGCCTTTCTTGCGAGCTCTAAATCCAACAATACAGTAATCAATAACAATGTAATACTAAAAATGACATAAGGTAGAACAAAAACACACAAGAAATAAAATTAAGAAACAAGCTTGTACACAGCTATGATAATAACACACGTGAATTAACTTGGTATATAGTGGGGGTCGGTATTTAGCATCAGAAACTCAAGGTCGGGTGAACAGGAAGGAGCTCAAGATGTTTTCAACTTCGGTAAACCAGGAGTTGTTGATGAGGAAGCCGTACCCCTCCCCTGATCTTACCAGAAGACACCGCTACTGAAAAGCTGTCTGGTTGAATAGCAGAGTCGGGTGAATTCTCCGTAAACCATCTCTCTGTAAAAACAAAGACATTTCCTAACGTCCCTCTGTGATTCAAGCCTTTCTCGGAGTTCACTACGTTTATTTTTTACAAAACAAAACACAGCAGCAGAGACGGTAGAGACCATCTGGCAGAAGTGTGCCTGTTACAACGGGGACACAGCGCCTCCTACTGGACAAAATCAGTAGAAATGTTCAGCGCTTATTATTCCCACGCGGTCTCCATTCCAAGTACTAATCAGGCCGGACCCTGCTAAGCTTTATGGTAAAGTATATACAGTTACTGAGTCTCAAAAGCAGGTAAATTGAAGCAAACATAGCAGCCTTTTTCATTAATTATACTAAAATTGACACCTGACAAACAGTTCTATTTTCCACATATTTCTAACAGTAGAAAACATGAATCGGATACAGCACCGACCGAAGCGATGGACATCGATAAACTGTTGATTGTAGGATCTCTAAACAGCAGAGCTACTAAAAATATAATCACCAACTTGTAACTAAGCTAGATATCTACATGTCACAGCTTTCTTCACTTAAAAAAGGCTGTTTCAGTCGAACCTAATATTTACTTTCACAGTGAAATCAGGGGAGAGCGCGAACGCAGTCCCCCACTACCAGAAATTATGCAATCGAGATTTCCACATTTGGGAAATTCGCAGGGGTCAGCACAGCCGGAGTGCAATGGCTGAGCCTCACCCTGGGTGAACCGCCTTCTTGATCACGGTGTCTCCCTTGCCAGGTAAGTATGAGTTGTACACGGTCAATGTGGGATAGTGCTTCCCGTGCGAACGTTTTAGTTTCATGGTTTTAGCACCACGGCTATTGAGAGAAAAGCAAATCATTTAAATAAACGTTCAGTGTTATTTTGTCTACGTGTAGATGGAAAGGTGAAAACACGTTTGAACTGTTATTTTACTCGTAAATGGTGAGTGTTTTTCAATTTTCCCAGGATGCAGTTCTGTAGAAATTATCATAACAAAAACATTTTTTATTAAACGTGTCTGATAGCTGAAACTATAACAAGTGATTAGAAATGCCCCTGAGTACATCCCAAACTATTCTGAAACACACATAAAGCCAAGTGAATGGAATTTGTGATTTTATTTAGCCTTTCTCGTTCTCGTGGTTCTTTTGTCTTCGAGAGAAAAGCCAGACTGCATTTCCACTATAGAACAGTAGTGGCCACACTCCCCAGTCCCACACAGCCACCCATGGAGGCACATTGAAACATAGAATAACAAAGTATTGTATTTCAACCACTCCGCCTCTTTAACAAATTGGTAAACTGAAAGAATGTTACTGTTATAAATGGAAGTCAGTTGCTCCCTTATAATACAAGAGAAGTGTACAGCCTGCTGGGAAAAAAAACGAATGAGCATCTAGCAAGAGTCAACGAAATTGTTAATTAAAAGGTTTAAAAACAATTCTGATAAATGCAACAGTTGGACAATGGATGAAGATACTCCTAACGGTTTACAATTGTTCAGTGGTGGAAAAAGTACCCAATTGTCATACTTGAGTAAAAATAAAGATATCTTAATAGGAAAGGACTCAGGTAAAAGTGAAAGTCAGGATTTAAATATACTCAAGTATTAAAAGTAAATGTAATTGCAAAAATGTACTCAAGTATCAAAAGTATTAATCATTTCAAATTCCTTATATTAAGCAAACTTAATTTACGGATTGCCAGGAGCACACTCCATCAGGATACTAGAAAGAGGAGGCCGTGTAGCCCGTCTTTTCAGCTAGCCATCAGGATACTAGAAAGAGGAGGCCGTGTAGCTGTCTTTTCAGCTAGCCATCAGGATACTAGGAAAAGGAGGCCGTGTATCCTGTCTTTTCAGCTAGCCATCAGGATACTAGGAAGAGGAGGCCATGTAGCCGTCTTTTCAGCTAGCCATCAGGATACTAGGAAGAGGAGGCCGTGTAGCCCGTCTTTTCAGCTAGCCATCAGGATACTAGGAAGAGGAGGCCGTGTAGCCCGTTGCCTTCGGTCATCTCGGCCAGGAGCAACAGGTACGCTAGCTGGTCATGGAACAAAGGAGGGAATGTACTATTCCATATCTGAGGAGGCTGAGAGAGATATTTGTGTAGCTTCCGATTCATGATTCAGAAGTGTTTGTCGGTCGTAGGAGATTATTGCACGAACATTCTGAGCAAACAAAGTGCTAATGAATGCTTTTAATAGCAATAAAAAAGTAAAGTCGAGCAGCAACGAATCCTTCAGAATTAATATGAGGGGTATACTAGTTACCTGGTTTGAGGAGTTAGCAAAGTAAACTATATATATTGTAACTGCTGAAGTGGAAACATCTAGGAGAAACAACGGCTCAACCGCGAAGTGGTAGGCCACACAAACTCACAGAAAGGGAACGTTGAGTGCTGAAGCGCATAGTGCACACAAATTGTCTCACCTCGGTTGCAACACTCACTACGAGTTCACTACGAGTTCCAAAGTCAGCACAATAACTGTTCGTCAAGAGCTTCATGAAATGGGTTTCCATGGCCGAGCAGCCGCACACAAGCCTAAGATCACCATGCGCAATGCCAAGCGTCTGCTGAAGTGGTGTAAAGCTTGCTGCCATTGGACTCTGGAGCAGTGGAAACACGTTCTCTGGAAGGAAAAATCACGCTACACCATCAAGCAGTCTGACGGACTTATCTGGTTTTGGCTGATGCTAGGAGAACGCTATGCCCCAATGAATAATGCGAACTGTAAAGTTTGGTGGAGGAGGAATAATGGGCCGGGGCTGTTTTTCATGGTTCGGGCTAGGCCCCTTAGTTCCAGTGAAGTTCCAACCTTATGGATGTGACATTTCCACACAAAATGAGAAACAAATGGCTCAGAGAATTGACTTATCAGGCATAAATGAAAATGTTAATGCGTATATTTGTAAAACCCTGTAGGGGAAGTGTAGACACAAAATTACAATGTTCTAAGCAATACCACTTTGAAGTAACAGAACAACAAAACTTGTAGACGGAAATGGACAGGCATTTTTGGCGGAACGTTCACATCAGCAAAAGTCTGTGAATCTCAAAGGGTAAAATATGAATAGCCACTTTGAAAGTAAGGCTTGTCTACACACAAAAACCACAATGATGAACATATAAAAATGGTCATATATACTTTAGAGAAGAAAATGTACCGTTGTGGATGTGACATCCTCCCTTACGGAAGTGACGCTGTGCAAAATGACTGTTAATATATTAAAGATTTCTTCACCGAACTTCATAATAATACTTTTGTTGTCATCTGAAAATGCAATGTACCTCAAAGAACCAAGAAATCACTAGTATCGTGAATAGTTATTGTATATGCTATCAAAGTGCACTCGAGGGTCCCGTCTTAACCAAACATGAATGCACAAATGTGCTAAAAAAAAATAAATGCATTTACAATTATTTATTTGAAAAAGTATTTTCATTGCGAATTAGAGTGCTGCATACCTCAACAATTATATGAATATTTGCAATTTCATAATAACACTAGAGATGACAGGGTCCCAGAAAACAGACAACAAATGACACTGCACAATTTACAACATTTGAGTCATTGCATTCGAGATCATTTATGACTGCTTTATGTCTAATATTAAATGTTATTATCAATCACCTACTGAGTAACAGAATAAACATACAAAAACTCAAACTCAATTCAAAGTTTAATTTTTTTTATTTTTATAAACTCAGGTTTTGTGTTAATCTCACACATTTTAATCTGCAGCAGAGGCTCTATGAAATGGTTCTTCCTCTCTCTGTTGTCCACAAAACAACACAGGGACTGAACAACTTGACCTGCAGCCACCTAGGCCTGGTCGTCCTTGGCTGGCGAGATATACACAAATCCTGTGTGGTCGTTTCTCTTCAAGAACTGCATCTCAACAGCATCAGAGTCAGTCTTTATCGGCTACCAGTCCTACAAACTGCCTGTATGTACACTGAGTATACCAAACGTTATGAACACCTTCCTAATTGAGTTCAGAAATAAAAGGGGCTGTGTGATAAGCACATCAAAGATTATTAACGATAAGTAATTCTAAAAAAGGCACTTCAACAAGCTTATTTCACACCATAGCCTGCTGAATTTGCAAGATAACTTTCTTTCATTTTTTATTTTGGCACAAATTAAATTATGCTACTGACTCGCCCATGTATTGACGTTTCAGCATTGTCTCAATGAAGAGTTCGGTGTTCGACTAGCCACGTGCAACATGCATGAGCAGTTACAAGCCTGATAAAGTTAGCGGCAGGCGGACGAGAAATATCCACCTTCGTAGTACGGATGAAGCCTGATCTGGAATTTTAAGCTAACTGAATGAAGCTGGCTAGCTTTATAAAAACCTGAGTAGATCTAGCTTGCTTCGTAGTATAGACGGGTTGGTTGTTTAGCAACAAAACCGACACGTGCGTAACTATGGGGCAAAACAGATGGGTTTTGGCTTAGACATGACAACATGTAAACTATATTTAGTCTCCAGATTTTTGGGAAAACATAAATACATTTGCACAATGAGAACTTGTTGTCTCTCAAATGCATAATTACAGTTGTTGGTTAGCTAGCTAGCAAATGTTTTTGCCATATTAGCATAGACATGAAATCAGTCAAAACACCTCAAAACAAGACATGGTATAAATAACAAGCTACAACAAGCTGAAACCAGCCACCCACAGCTCCCCACATAGCAGCTTCTTGTCATTGTTGTTAGCTATCTGACCGTTCAGAATCCCAACAACACACGCCTTCCGGAACACATCCATGCATCAAGTTCGTGACGTTAAATCGGCCAACCCATCTATACCAAAACAGAGTTTACTGTCTTTGATACCACACTCTGGCTACACTAACAGGTAGCTAGATAGCTAGCAGTAAGTGACTTGCACACCCACATTTTGAGTCGAAAAAAGTTGGGGGTTTACCATTCAAATAATTCTCTAATGTTGTAAAACGCCATATGAATTAAATAATAAATCTTTGAAGCAGTTTATCTTTGTAAATAGAGAGAAATCTTCTCGCCTTTATCAGCTGTGCTGTGGGGTACACACTCTTTTCACTGCACTTTGATGAAAAAGCGATTTTCGTAACAGGTTAGAAGAGCATTTTCGCTAACCCTAACCCTTTTCCTAATCTTAACCTCAGTCTCCTAACCTGCTACGAAAAAGTCCCTTCGGTATCGAAGTGGCATGAAAAGAACGTTTTCCCTGCTGTGGTGTGCTAATAACAACAAAACACATTGAGCCGCTTCCGTAAACACTCGGTTTGCGTCCTCTCATTGGTACTTGGCTCATCGTGCTCTAGTGACTCCTTGTGGCGGGCCGGGCAGCTGCAAGCTGACTTCGGTTGTCAGTTGAGTAGTGTTTCCTCTTTGGAACACACTTTTTGGTCTAAAAGTTCCAGGCTGTATCACAACCGGCCGTGATTGGGAGTCCCATAGGGCGGCGCACAATTGGCCCAGCGTTGTCCGGGTTTGGCCGGTGTAGGCCGTCACTGTAAATAAGAATTTGTTCTTAACTGACTTGCCTAGTTAAGTTTCTATACTATTCTACGGTATCTCATTCACTTAATAAGGCTTACATATCTTGCATTACACAACTCATATGTATATTTCTATACTATTCTACTGTATCTAAGTCCGTTTGGCTCTGACATCGCATGTCCATATGTATATAGTCTTAATTGATTCCTACTTAGATTTGTGTGTATATGTTGTGTAATTTGTTAGATACTACTGCACTGTCAGAGCTAGAAGCACAAGCATTTTGCTACACCCACAATAACATCTGTTAATCACGTGTATGTGACCAATAACATTTGATTTGAAAAAGGTTAAATAAATAATATATATATTAGTTAGCTGCATACATTCCCTTTGGATGGTAATATAAAACGACTCAATATCACCATCTGCCGGCCTTTGGGTAGACTACTCCCATCTAAATGTGTATCCTCAAGAGAAACTTACCCAAACATTGCATTTCCCGGGCTAGGCCTACTCCTGCCATTCGGTATACTCAGTCACTACAAGAAACTTCTTAATGTACATAAAATACCATTATTGAAGTTTTGTAACTTAGTTCATGATCTTGTGGTAGAATGAACCAGTGCACTCCATCTTTAGCTTTCCCTTTGCAAACTTACAAATCCGCTGCATGTGTAACCGGTGTGAAATGGCTAGCTAGTTAGCGTGGTGCACGCTAATAGCGTTTCAATCGGTGACGTCACTCGCTCTGAGACCTTGGAAGTAGTTGTTCCCCTTGCTCTGCAAGGGCCGTGGCTTTTGTGGAGCGATAGGTAACGGTGCTTCGGGGGTGACTGTTGATGTGTGCAGAGGGTCCCTGGTTCGAGGCCAGGTAGGGGGGCGAGGAGAGGGACGGAAGCAAAACAGTTACACATGGTCGAGTTTATTAGTTTGCCGCAGTTCATTATCAAAACGCCAGGTTTAGACTATATTCCACAGAAATAATACCATTGTGTAGATGAACGACATCAGCAAGTTGTGAGTTACAAGTAGTTTACGCCTACCCCTGATTCCGTTGGCATGGCTACAGGTAGAGTAAAGATGAGAGGTTCCTAACCATGGGGGGATTGCATGTATAAGGTGTGAAATGGGGGAGGGCGTGTGTGCGCGAGTCCCAGACTGTATAATATATTCTGAGATGTACCTTTGAACTTTGCAGATACGAAGCCTTCCTTCAAATCCTCATTTCACACAACTTAGTAATAAATAACCGTAATTTATTCATTAGGTTAAATAAATTATGCAAATACAAAATGATGGAGCACACAATGACGTTTATTGACTGCTTTATGATAGTGAAAAGCAGGGGCGCAACTTTGGTTTTAGAAGTGGGGGGGTGGGCATAATTTTTTTATATATATATATTTTTTCAGTCAGATAAAACACTCCAAACAGCCTGACCGACCGCTCGGAGGCGTCTGCATGGTCCTAAAGCACAGTTGCATCGTTTTGTATCACATTCCAATGATAAAACTGGGTGGGGGACAAAAAAATGCAATTTCAGAATGTGGGGGGGACATGTACCCCCCCCCCCCCCCCCCATCCCCAGTCAAAGTTGTGCCCCTGGTGAAAAGCAAAAAATAAAGTTGCTTTTTTATTAGTGATCTTTCTTCTGGAACTGCATGGAACTCTGTAGTTTTAGAATAACCACTAGATGTCAGTCTAGAGCAAAGGGTTATGAAATCACCAGTTGAACCCACAGTTGAGTTGAACAGGTGAAATATCGTTAATGAGAAACTTCTGTAGTGCTTTTCATTCCCAAGTCCTCAGTGATTTACCGACCCTTTGTGAGACTGCTTGTATTTTTCCCCACCACGCTGTAGTCAGTGCATTACAACATGTCACCAAGGAGTACTAAAAGTCAGTCAGTCAGTCAGTCAGTGTTGATGTCATCCACACCCTTAAGGATCATCAGGAGCGGTGCTGATTTCTGTTGCTTACGCCTGAACAAGGAAAAGAGCAGGAGAAGCCTTATAAAAAAACGACATCAGTGCAGGTGCAGGGTACAAAAACTGAAGTCAAATGAAAGAACAACCTGGTCTCAAGAGTATTTCGTATTATTCTGTTCGTAATTACGAGACACTCCATTTAGTATCGTATGTTACATTTTGTATGATATGTATTCATTGGTGGATGTCCATAATCCATTTCATATGATATGTTACGAATTTGTAAAACGTATGATATGTTACAAATTCTAATTTGTTGTGGCTAACATTAGCTAGGTAGCAAGTGCTAATGCTAACGTTAGCTAGGCTAGGGGTTAAGGTCAGGGTTAAGTTTAGGAGTTAGGTGTAAGGGTTAGGGGAAGGCTTAGCTAACATACTAATTTGTTGCAAAGTAGCTTAAAAGTAGTAGAAACGTTGCTAATAACCTATAATGCTAAGGTTGTCCCTGATTACATTCGAACGCGCAACCTTTGTGTTGCTAGATGTTCGCGTGATACGCCCACCCATCCTACCCGACCAAATCACCCTCCTTTCGGTTTTGCCTTAAGTAACCTTCTGTCTTATGTAACCATAACATACTAATTTGAGTGTTTCGGATTTACGTTTACTATCTTACATCTAGTCTATGAGAACAGGCTGGAAAGATAGATACCCACACATTGTTGCATTCAACTCACCTCATCTCTGAGCGCAGGGTGTTGAGCTGGCTGAGGACCTGGTCATTGGTCTCTATCCGTTCATCCAGATCTCTCTGTAACTTCCTCTTAGAGTTTTCCAGTCGCTCTATCTCCTGCTCAGCCCCATCCATCTGTCTCTTCACAGTCTTCAGCCTCTGGTTCAGCTAGGAGAGGAGAGAGGGGGTAACAGTCAGGGATGGAAATAAAGCTGGTCCAAGGTTAGTACTTTTTTTAGACCAGACTAGTGAAAAAGTACAAAACTAGCCCAGTAAAATGTCTTTCAGAACAAAGCATGGCCCAAATTCTGGACCTGAATGTCATCCAGGCTAGTAGAAATCGCAGTCTACTAGCCAGGCTGGCCAGGCTGGCCAGAGCCCAAAATCCTTAAATTCCATCCCTGGTTACAGTTCGTTTTGATAATTTATTGATGATGTGTTGTTGTAAATGTATATGTCCATTGTTGTGTTTGTAATGGCTGTACTAGTACTTATGTCTTTAGCCCCTTGATGAACTTGTTTTTAAGTTTGTCTGTATGTCCATTGTAGTGTAACAGTGTTGCTACCGTAGTCCCTCTCCTTGCCCCAACCTGGGCTCAAACCAGGGACCCTCTGAACACACCCACGAAGCATTATTACCCATCGTTCCACAAAAGCTGCGGTCCTTGAGGAGCAAGGCGAAACATCTACTTCAAGGTCTCAAGAGCGGGTAAAGTCACCGATTGAACGTTACTAGCTAGCCATTTCACGTTGGCTTCATTAGTACTTGTCCATCTTCAGATTCTGGGTCAGCTATAATAGGTGTACATAGGTAGGATCTCTATGAATTGGCCAATGCAAAGTCCTCAATGGATGTGAATTACTTTGACTCACTTGTGTCTTCCTGTAACACTTTATCTGAATTTGCCACTTGACATTCAGAGACATTTGTAATGTCAGGTTTATGACTGTATTACAACACTTATGACCTACAGTTCAAATAAAGTGCTAAAGTAATTATTTTCACTAAGTGTTCCATGTTACCTGGTCTTTCTGGTTCTGTATAGACATGTACTCATCGTCCACGTTACCTGGTCTTTCTGGTTCTGTATAGACATGTACTCATCGTCCACCTTACCTGGTCTTTCTGGTTCTGTATAGACATGTACTCATCGTCCACCTTACCTGGTCTTTCTGGTTCTGTATAGACATGTACTCATCGTCCACGTTACCTGGTCTTTCTGGTTCTGTATAGACATGTACTCATCGTCCACGTTACCTGGTCTTTCTGGTTCTGTATAGATATGTGCTCATCGTCCACGTTACCTGGTCTTTCTGGTTCTGTATAGACATGTACTCATCGTCCACCTTACCTGGTCTTTCTGGTTCTGTATAGACATGTACTCATCGTCCATGTTACCTGGTCTTTCTGGTTCTGTATAGACATGTACTCATCGTCCACGTTACCTGGTCTTTCTGGTTCTGTATAGACATGTACTCATCGTCCACCTTACCTGGTCTTTCTGGTTCTGTATAGACATGTACTCATCGTCCACGTTACCTGGTCTTTCTGGTTCTGTATAGACATGTACTCATCGTCCACGTTACCTGGTCTTTCTGGTTCTGTATAGACATGTACTCATCGTCCACCTTACCTGGTCTTTCTGGTTCTGTATAGATATGTGCTCATCGTCCACCTGTATTGTCATCTCCTTCACTTTTCTCTCTAGTTTCCTGTTGGCTTGTTGCAGGTTGATGTTGTCTCTGAGAAGAAAATATGAAATCCTGTTAGACACTCAATCATAGCCCTCAACACCATCTAACATTCAACCCTGTCAGACACTCAATCATAGCCCTCAACACCATCTAAACATTCAGCCCTTGTACCATAGATGCCTTGCCATTGCTGTAGTGATGGTGATGTATTTAGTGATGGTGATGTATTTAAACCAAGGGAAGAATCTAACTGCCAGCATAATAGTCCAGGGTTGAGCACACTACCAACTGTTACCAACTATTTTCACACCTCACCTCTCAGCTCTCCTCTCCCTCCAGCCTCCCCTCTACCTCCCCCTCCCTTCCACCTCACCTCTCAGCTCTCCTCTCCCTCCAGCCTCCCCTCTACATCCCTTCCACCTTACCTCTCACCTCTCCCTCCCCTCGCAGCTCTCCTCTCCCTCCAGCCTACCCTCTACCCCCCCTCCCTTCCACCTTACCTCTCACCTCTCCCTCCCCTCTCACCTCTCCTCTCCCTCCAGCCTCCCCTCTACCTCCCCCTCCCTTCCACCTCACGTCTGCTTGCAGCCTCCTCTACCCTCCAGCTCCCCTCTACTCGCATCCTCTCCAGCCTCCCCTCTCCTTGCAGCATCTTCACCTCACCTCTCCTCTCCCTCCAGCCTCCTCTCCTCTCCACCTCACCTCTCCACCTCTACCCTCCAGCTCACCTCTACCTCTCCACCTCTACCCTCCAGCTCACCTCTACCTCTCCACCTCACCCCTCCAGCTCACCTCTCCACCACTACCTCTCCACCTCTACCCTCCAGCTCACCTCTACCTCTCTACCTCTCCACCTCTACCCTCCAGCTCACCTCTCCACCTCTACCCTCCAGCTCACCTCTCCACCTCTACCCTCCAGCTCACCTCTCCACCTCTACCCTCCAGCTCACCTCTCCACCTCTACCCTCCAGCTCACCTCTCCACCTCTCCCGTCCAGCTCACCTTTCCACCTCTCCCGTCCAGCTCACCTCTCCACCTCTCCCGTCCAGCTCACCTCTCCACCTCTCCCGTCCAGCTCACATCTCCATCTCACCCCTCCAGCTCACCTCTACCTCTCCAGCTCACCTCTCCACCTCTACCCTCCAGCTCACCTCTACCCTCCAGCTCACCTCTCCACCTCTACCCTCCAGCTCACCTCTCCACCTCTACCCTCCAGCTCACCTCTCCACCTCTACCCTCCAGCTCACCTCTCCACCTCTACCCTCCAGCTCACCTTTCCAACTCTACCCTCCAGCTCACCCCTCCAGCTCAGCTCTACCTCGTCTCCTCTACCCTCCAGCTCACCTCTCCACCTCTCCCGTCCAGCTCACCTTTCCACCTCTCCCGTCCAGCTCACCTTTCCACCTCTCCTGTCCAGCTCACCTTTCCACCTCTCCCGTCCAGCTCACCTTTCCACCTCTCCTGTCCAGCTCACCTTTCCACCTCTCCCGTCCAGCTCACCTTTCCACCTCTCCCGTCCAGCTCACCTTTCCACCTCTCCCGTCCAGCTCACCTTTCCACCTCTCCCGTCCAGCTCACCTTTCCACCTCTCCCGTCCAGCTCACCTTTCCACCTCTACCCTCCAGCTCACCTCTCCACCTCTACCCTCCAGCTCACCTCTCCACCTCTACCCTCCAGCTCAGCTCTCCACCTCTCCCGTCCAGCTCACCTTTCCACCTCTCCCGTCCAGCTCACCTTTCCACCTCTCCTGTCCAGCTCACCTTTCCACCTCTCCTGTCCAGCTCACCTTTCCACCTCTCCTGTCCAGCTCACCTTTCCACCTCTACCCTCCAGCTCACCTTTCCACCTCTCCCGTCCAGCTCACCTTTCCACCTCTACCCTCCAGCTCACCTTTCCACCTCTACCCTCCAGCTCACCTTTCCACCTCTACCCTCCAGCTCACCTTTCCACCTCTACCCTCCAGCTCACCTTTCCACCTCTACCCTCCAGCTCACCTCTCCACCTCTCCCTTCCAGCTCACCTCTCCACCTCTCCAGTCCAGCTCACCTTTCCACCTCTCCAGTCCAGCTCACCTTTCCACCTCTCCTGTCCAGCTCACCTTTCCACCTCTACCCTCCAGCTCACCTTTCCACCTCTACCCTCCAGCTCACCTTTCCACCTCTACCCTCCAGCTCACCTTTCCACCTCTACCCTCCAGCTCACCTCTCCACCTCTCCCTTCCAGCTCACCTCTCCACCTCTCCAGTCCAGCTCACCTTTCCACCTCTCCAGTCCAGCTCACCTTTCCACCTCTCCTGTCCAGCTCACCTTTCCACCTCTCCCGTCCAGCTCACCTTTCCACCTCTCCCGTCCAGCTCACCTTTCCACCTCTCCCGTCCAGCTCACCTTTCCACCTCTCCTGTCCAGCTCACCTTTCCACCTCTCCCCACCAGCCTCCCCTCCATCTCACCTCTCCTCTCCCTCCAGCCTCCCCTCCAGCTCCTGGACCCTTCCCTCCAGTCTGGAGACCACAACATCCTGGTTGGACCTCTGGGAGCCCTCTAGATGAGACACCCTGCTCTTCAGATCCTTATTCTGGAGGAGAACAACAAAAGGGTGAGCACATATAAAAGAGACAGGAAACATGGGGAATGATTCAGGGGGTACCATATACAAGCAGGTTTAACCACCAATGATTCTGGGGGGTGACATATAGCAACTTCAACCACCAATGGAGAGGACTACATGTGAAGAGAGATGGGTGAGGAGGAGAAATTGAGAAAGTCCAGTACCTGTCTCTCCAGAGTGATCTTGTCACACTCCAGGTCCTGTCTGACTGCACTCTCCTGCAGCAGCTCAACTCTTATCAGCTCCATCTGTCAGCAGAGAAAACATTCACTACATACACACACTGATGAATACACCTTTCACATGAGAAAGGGCCATTCCCAGTCCATTGATGGACAGTTATTAAAACAGTGACGCTGTCAGAATCTCCCTCGTCATCAAAACAGTGATGCTGTCAGTAATGGTTCATTCAACAAAACCAAAGGGAATAATGCATTTACTTTCATCTCCAGGATCCAAAGACTGTATCCTCTACTGCCAGTCAGACAGGACTCAAAAACGGTCTCCTCTACTGCCAGTCAGACAGGACCCAAAGACTGTCTCCTCTACTGCCAGTCAGACAGGACCCAAAGACTGTCTCCTCTACTGCCAGTCAGACAGGACCCAAGGGCTCTATCCTCTACTGCCAGTCAGACAGGACCCAAAGACTGTATCCTCTACTGCCGGTCAGACAGGACCCAAAGACTGTCTGCTCTACTGCCAGTGAGACACTGCCCTCTCCAACTTGCCAGTAAAGGGAGAATGAATAATAGGTGACATCATTGCTCAGAATAGTTAGCTCTTCTTTGTCTTTTCAGGGAAACCAAAACAGAGTTGTGTCAATTAGTCTGAACCGATCTGCTGCCATGGCCTACTTCACACACACACACACACACACACACACACACACACACACACACACACACACACACACACACACACACACAGCTGTGTCAGCATTTCACAAACATACTGTACACAAACTCAGTAAACTTGAGAACAAAACTGGACATATATTTTTTTTTAAATCTCTGAACTTCCTTAGCCAGCAACTAAAGGCAGAGCAGGAAACGTGAGCATTCAGACCTAAATGTGTTCATGTAAAGTCTGAGTCATCTAGCATGATTCTATGACCCAGTCTACATTGTATGCTTGGCTGTGTGCCATTGGTGGAGGAGGGCCCTGTGTGTGTGTGTGTGTGTGTGTGTGTGTGTGTGTGTGTGTGTGTGTGTGTGTGTGTGTGTGTGTGTGTGTGTACTGGCCTGTTGTTTCCCTTGGTCCACTCTGTCCATCAGGAGATCTGCACTGTTCCTCTCCTCACTCAGATCACGTTCCAGATGGCTCACTTCACTCTGGGAAAGAGACATGTAATACTTATGTAGTGCTTATGGAGGTGTTATTTAAGGGTTATGAATGTGTTGTGAAGTCCTTGTGTAGGTGCCTTTATGTATTAGAACCATCTCGGTCCCGCATTTAAATGACTTTCAGCTTATAAAGGCTTCATAAGCACTACATAAATGTGTTACAAAGCAAAGTAGGTCATGCTTTATAAAGGGTTCATAAATGTGGCATAACTGTGTAACATAATCACCAATGTCAAATGTGACATAAGTTTATAACCCAATATGTCAAATATGCTATAAACGTGTGCTTTATAAAGGGTAGCATGTTGTGCTGAAGGATGTAATACTCTCTAAAGTGATGTCATACTCTCTAAAGTGATGTCATGTTAGTCACATTACACCTAATCTTGTTCCCAGACACTTCCACCGAAACGGTCTTTTGGACCAACACATCATACTTGGCCTTCATTAGTTAGGGTTAGGTTCTCACCCCCTCCCCTCCAGCTCACCTCTCCCCTCCAGCTCACCTCACCTCTCCCCTCCAGCTCACCTCACCTCACCCCTCCCCTCCAGCTCAGCTCACCTCACCTCTCCCCTCCCCTCCAGCTCAGCTCACCTCACCTCTCCCCTCCCCTCCAGCTCACCTCACCCCTCCAGCTCACCTCACCCCTCCAGCTCACCTCACCCCTCCAGCTCACCTCACCCCTCCAGCTCACCTCACCCCTCCAGCTCACCTCACCCTTCCAGCTCACCTCACCCTTCCAGCTCACCTCACCCTTCCAGCTCCCCCCAGCTCACCTCTCCCCTCCAGCTCCCCCCATCACCAACTACTAAAACAAAGAAACATTATAGACATGTTGATACATTTGCTTTTATTTGTATATTTTTACAAAAACAATACAAGTACATGAAATCCAGCAATGTAATTACATCGAACATTATACAGGACTGAATAGTGTAGCTTGTCCCTGAGCTGGTGGACCAATGGTTCTTGAAGCTCTTCCAGCTGGAGGTACTGCATGTTGGTTCCAACCTTAAAAGTAACAACAAAGAAAGTTCGCAGGCCTGTTAGGAAATGTCTTTGTCACACCATCTGTATAAGGTCTGTGCTGCAGCAAAAATACTCAATGGGGAAATGGGAAACTCGATTCAATTCGTATTATTATATTCCTCTTTAATTTACAAATCTCATGATGTGGCTACGAGACATGGCTGTATCTAGGCGGATTTGTATTTAGCTGATCCTGCTAGCTAGCTAAATTTTGGTTAGCTACCAATTGCTTTGAAGGTCACCATAATTATTTGAAATTACGATTGGAGGTAGCTACAGAATGTAATCTAACTCAACACTGAACTAGTACAAACTCATTTAAAATTACAATAAATAAAAAAGTTAACTTACCTGTTTTTTTGCTGTCCAGTGGCAGCACAAGTGGGCATTTCATTTGCAAACTCATCACATGATCAGCAATACAAAAAAAGTAATTCCAGAATTTTGGAAATGTTCTAAATAAATCAAATGTTATTTGTCACCTTACCGTGAAATGCTGAATACAACAGGTGTAGACCTTACCGTGAAATGCTTACTTACAGGCTCTAACCAACAATGCAGTTAAGAAAATATTTACTAAATAAACTAAAGTAGAGAAAAGTACAAATAAACTAAACAATAACGTGGCTATATACAGTCGGTACCGGTTAGTCAATGTGCAGCGGTACAGGTTAGTCGAGGTAATGGAGGTCATGTGTACATGTAGGTAGGGGTAAAGTGACTACGCATACATAATAAAGAGCGAGTCCCAAGTAATAATAGAAAAATGTCAATAACCATTCGTAATATGAAAAATAATTGTCTAAACATTAACAATGATTCATATTTAAGTGACTTTTGAATTTAAAAAAAATTGGGTTTTAAAACATGTACCAAGGTCAAATAAATGCCCCCAATGCGAATCACTGTATATGGAATACATATTGGCTTATAGAGCAAGAACTATTCTGGGTTCAGCAGTAAAAGTATTGTAGGTAACACTCAGTAGGGTCTGTAGAATGTATATGTGGTGTCAATTCAGGGGGCTGTGAATAATACGGAGTGTTGCTGGACTTTTAATCCACACATTCTATTGGCGGCCGAATCACATCGTGTGCACTTACTGCGCTACAGAAAATCCGCTAACCAAACACCACTGAATAAAAGGGCAACTACACTCAAAATGTTTCTTAGATTTGTTCCCCCCAGACCTCATAAGTCATCCCCGATGTGGTTTAAGCATTGTTGTGGGCACAGAAAATCAAATTGTTGTTTTTCTCTAACAAAAAAAAGTTTATTTTTTATTTTTTTATATAAAATAAAAAATTAAATTAAAAATTAGGGTAAACCCCACAAACAATTGAGGAAATCCAAAACTGAATTTGGGGAAAAAGTTGGCAAAAAAATATAAATTGATTTTAAAAAGGCCCTACGAATGTTTTTTGCTGTGCGTGACTGCACTTTAGAGTGTACGTCATCCTGTAGCAAAGCATTTTGGGGGAAGTTGAGGTCAGATCCAATATTGACTATGCACCCAGGAGGGAAAGAGGTTGGGCCATCCTAGAAATGTTTTAGTGAAATATAATATATAGAATTTAACAGACGCTTTTATCCAAAAGAGACTTCCAGTCATGCGTGAATACATTTTAACTTATGGGTGATCCTGGGAATCGAACCCAATATCATGGCGGTGCAACGCTCTACCAAGATGCATGACAGGGTTATAAATGCTTTGTGAAGCCTCAATTTATGATTTATTAAGCCTTTATTAAGCAGTGCTTATGCCACCCTTAATAAAAGCACAGGTTTATGCCATATTTGACATAGTGGGTTATGTCACACCATTAAGCCACATTTATGAACCCTTTATAAAACATGGAATATAGTTATAGATGATTTAAAAACACATTTATGTAGTGTTTTATGAAGGATTTATGAAGCTGCACGTCATTAAAAACAGGACCCCATAGCTTTATAACTATTAAGACATTAGTTATATTTGTACAGACTGGTCCATCAACTCTGACTGTTGTTCTGTTACAAGTCAGACCAGGACCTTTGACCTTTCAGTATCAAACAATGGTGAGTCAACAGTGAACTCAATGTTTTGCCATCAGTTAACAACAGTTAATTTTTCAGCGAGAATTAGCCAGCGCTGCTCTTTTCCAGTCCATGTCAGTCTACAGGTATAAATAGAGGCAGCAGGTAAACAACACAGAGGAGACATATCATACAAAAACAGACTGGGACGCTTCTAACACAATCTGAAGGGAAGAGAGAAAGAAATTAACAGGGGTCTATGTCCAACAGTGTGTCTTGCAGTACAGGGGTGTCATGACTTTGACCTGTGGGTAAGGTTTATGACCCCCCCCCCCATAAATACCTTTCTCCCTTCCCTCTCTCTCTGATTCTACTGAAGGACTCTTGAATAGCCTTTGTTAAACATAGAGAGTCTGGGAACATCAAACAAGTGGGGGGAAAGGAACCATATTTCGGTAATAGAACCAGTTGTAAATATGCATTGGTACTTAATGTATATGATGTCTGTTCGGTTGTCATCTGAGACATTATGACTGATGACAGGACGACAAACTGTATCTGGGAAAGTCTACACATTCTAGTTATCAGATTCACATGGAATTGTTGTGCAATTTAAATGAAACTATTTGTGAAAAGATTAAATGTAATTTTAGCTTCCAAATGAGAGAATTGGGTTTTCATAAGGTTAGAGCTCTGTTCAATCAGAGGCCCGCCCCTGTGAAGAGACATGGGCTATAAACTATGAAACACACCCTTCTCTCCCTCCACTCTATAAGCCCTTGACGAAAATGTAACTTTCTGTTCCGAGTACGCGAGGCCTGCAGCCTCTGTGTTAACCTGTTAGGGCTAGGAGGCAGTATTGACACGGCCGGATAAAAAACGTACCAGATTTAATCTGGTTACTACTCCTGCCCAGTAACTAGAATATGCATATAATTATTGGCTTTGGATAGAAAACACCCTAAAGTTTCTAAAACTGTTTGAATGGTGTCTGTGAGTATAACAGAACTCATATGGCAGGCCAAAACCTGAGAAGATTCCATGCAGGAAGTGGCCTGTCTGACAAGTTGTTGTTCATCTTGGCTCTTTTTATTGAAGACTGAGGATCTTTGCTATAACGTGACACTTCCTACGGCTCCCATAGGCTCTCAGAGCCCGGGAAAAAGCGGAATGATATCGAGGCAGCCTCTGGCTGAAACACATTATCGCGTTTGGCAAGTGGCCGATCAGAGTACTATGGGCTTAGGCGCGTGCCCGAGTCGACCCCATGCTTTATTTTCTTTCATCTGTTTACCTAAACGCAGATTCCCGGTCGGAATATTATCGCTTTTTTACGAGAAAAATGGCATAAAAATTGATTTTAAACAGCGGTTGACATGCTTCGAAGTACGGTAATGGAATATTTAGAATTTTTTTGTCACGAAATGCGCCATGCTCGTCACCCTTATTTACCCTTTCGGATAGTGTCTTGAATGCACAAACAAAACGCCGCTATTTGGATATAACAATGGATTATTTGGGACCAAACCAACATTTGTTATTGAAGTAGAAGTCCTGGGAGTGCATTCTGACGAAGAACAGCAAAGGTAATAAAAATGTTCTTATAGTAAATCTGACTTTGGTGAGTGCTAAACTTGCTGGGTGTCTAAATAGCTAGCCCTGTGATGCCAGGCTATCTACTGAGAATATTGCAAAATGTGCTTTCACCGAAAAGCTATTTTAAAACCGGACATATCGAGTGCATAGAGGAGTTCTGTATCTATAATTCTTAAAATAATTGTTGTGTTTTTTGGGAACGTTTATCGTGAGTAATTTAGTAAATTCACCGGCAGTGTTCGGTGGGAATGCTAGTCACATGCTAGTCACATGCTAATGTAAAAAGCTGTTTTTTTATATAAATATGAACTTGATTGAACAAAACATGCATGTATTGTATAACATAATGTCCTAGGGTTGTCATCTGATGAAGATCATCAAAGGTTAGTGCTGCATTTAGCTGTGGTTTGGGTTTATGTGACATTATATGCTAGCTTGAAAAATGGGTGTCTGATTATTTCTGGCTGTGTACTCTGCTGACATAATCTAATGTTTTGCTTTCGTTGTAAAGCGTTTTTGAAATCGGACAGTGTGGTTAGATTAACGAGAGTCTTGTCTTTAAAATGGTGTAAAATAGTCATATGTTTGAAAAATTGAAGTTTTTGCATTTTTGAGGTATTTGAATAACGCGCCACGGGATTACACTGGCTGTTGAGTAGGTGGGACACAAGCGTCCCACCTAGCCCATAGACGTTAAAAGGGCGAATAACTTTCTGTTCCGAGGACGTGAGGATGACGGTCCCATACGTTAAAAGGACTAACATGTCACCTACAGAACTAAGCTAACCTCAGCGTGAGCTTTGGTTGTGAATGGTATGAATTTTGAACTCCAATTCACTAAAAAAGTGAGACATCCTAGCCGTTGAGTTAGCAACAGCAGCTGTAAACGTGGGCTAGGAAAGGACGGACAACGTATCCAGTCTAACATACAATGACGATACTACGACGTATCCAATTGACCACCAGTGACATTCTTCCGAGGACAGGAAGATCTCTGTTGGCCAACACGACCAGCATCTACGACCAACCTACCGAAGCGCAGCTCAGAGTAAATATTTATTGCATTTCCATTTTCCACACGACATAGAACACATAAGATTTTTTTATTTATTTACGATAGCACAGCTTCTCCCTTTGTTCCTCAGTCTTCCCGCTCTTTCACTCAAACCCAACCCCCTTTCCTTTGTGTAACCAGACGTCATGCCGTCTCCGTCCACCAGGGACGTTTTCTGTATGACATAATTTGCATTCTGTGTGATTAGTTAGGTATTTAGTAAATAAATAATTGAACCCAATTTTGTATTGCTGATTCAACTTGTTAGCCAGGGTTCGTGAAGATAAGCAAGAATTTACAACTTTCAGATGAGGCTGAAATAAGGTGACGATTAATATTGACTGCTATTGATGTAAAATATTACTAGGTCTTTAAGAGTTTATTCGGAAGATAACAGCTCTATAAACACTCTTTCGTGGTGCCCCGACTTTCTAGTTAATTACATTTACATGATTAGCTCAATCAGGTAATATTAATTACAGAGAAAGGATTTTATAGAATAGCATGTCATATCACTTAATCCGGCATAGCCAAAGACACGACAGGGGTCTATGTCCAACAGTGTGTCCTGCAGTACAGGGCCTATGTCCAACAGTGTGTCCTGCAGTGCAGGGGTCTATGTCCAACAGTGTGTCCTGCAGTACAGGGCCTATGTCCAACAGTGTGTCCTGCAGTACAGGGTCTATGTCCAACAGTGTGTCCTGCAGTACAGGGCCTATGTCCAACAGTGTGTCCTGCAGTACAGGGGCCTATGTCCAACAGTGTGTCCTGCAGTACAGGGGCCTATGTCCAACAGTGTGCCTTGCAGTACAGGGGCCTATGTCCAACAGTGTGCCTTGCAGTACAGGGGCCTATGTCCAACAGTGTGCCTTGCAGTACAGGGGTCTATGTCCAACAGTGTGTCCTGCAGTACAGGGGTCTATGTCCAACAGTGTGTCCTGCAGTACAGGGCCTATGTCCAACAGTGTGTCTTGCAGTACAGGGGCCTATATCCAACAGTGTGTCCTGCAGTACAGGGGTCTATGTCCAACAGTGTGTCCTGTAGTACAGGGGTCTATGTCCAACAGTGTGTCCTGCAGTACAGGGGTCTATGTCCAACAGTGTGTCCTGTAGTACAGGGGTCTATGTCCAACAGTGTGTCCTGTAGTACAGGGGTCTATGTCCAACAGTGTGTCCTGTAGTACAGGGGTCTATGTCCAACAGTGTGTCCTGTAGTACAGGGGTCTATGTCCAACAGTGTGTCCTGCAGTACAGGGGTCTATGTCCAACAGTGTGTCCTGTAGTACAGGGGTCTATATCCAACAGTGTGTCCTGCAGTACAGGGGTCTATGTCCAACAGTGTGTCCTGTAGTACAGGGGTCTATGTCCAACAGTGTGTCCTGTAGTACAGGGGTCTATGTCCAACAGTGTGTCCTGTAGTACAGGGGTCTATGTCCAACAGTGTGTCCTGTAGTACAGGGGTCTATGTCCAACAGTGTGTCCTGTAGTACAGGGGTCTATGTCCAACAGTGTGTCCTGCAGTACAGGGGTCTATGTCCAACAGTGTGTCCTGTAGTACAGGGGTCTATGTCCAACAGTGTGTCCTGTAGTACAGGGGTCTATGTCCAACAGTGTGTCCTGCAGTACAGGGGTGCCTCACGGATGTGTTTTGAGTTCAGCACTTCAGCCAGTCAGTACCTCCATGAGTTTGACCTTTCGGGCGTGGTCCTCGTGGGCGTGTGCGTTCCTCTCCTCCAGCTCCTCCACCTTCCTCTCCAGCTGTCTGCCTCTCTGCTGGGCCTCCTCCCACTCTCTACGACCCCGCTCCAGACCCTGCTCCAGGGGAAGCAGCTGAACACACACACATCATATTATAACACACAGAACACATTGAACACACACACACACATTATAATACACACACAGAACATAGGTAGACAACTCTGGTTCAAACCCAGTCAGAGACAGGTTCAGGGACATAGAACAACACACACCATAACACAAACACACAGAACATAACACATAACACACGACATAGAACATAACACAGCACATCACACACACACAGAGATCTTAACACAAGACATTGAACATCACACACACAGAACGTAACACACGACATAGAACATAACACACACACAGACAGAACTTGGTGAACATCAACATAGCCTTCATTTCAACATGTTTACAGCTGAACTTTACTTCAGTCCCCTCTCCTGATAAACCTTTTAGCTCTACAATCACTCCTCACCTCCTTATCTCTGAAGCGTGAGAGACAGAAAGAGAGAGACCGAGAGAGCGTGAGAGAGAGAAAGATTAATTGAATAGAGAGACCGAGAGCGTGAGAGAGAGAGAGAAAGAGAGAGAGAGAAAGTTGAATTGAATAGAGAGAGAGAGAGAGTATAAATCAAAGTTAGAATATGATCCATCCATTGGTGACTCATCAGGGGGGAAAAATGTGTGCCACACCTCTTCCTGCAGTTTTCTGGCAGTCTGTAGGGATTTCTCCAGCTCCACTCCCTTTTCCTGCAGCTGTTGTTGGAGCTCAGACAGCACAGAGTGGCTCTTCTCTCTGACTTCATCAACCTGGAGCTGGAGCTTCTCAGTGGACACCTCACAGCCCTCTACTATAGTACTCATCTGGAGGGGTGGGGGCAGCGAGAGAGAGACAGAGACAGAGAGGGGGGGCAGAGAAAAAGAGGGGGAGGGCAGAGAGAGAGATGTAAGAGTGAGACAGACTTGAATGGTATGAATTTAACATTCCCCCCATGACAGATACGGGTTTTAAAGAAAATTCATACAACCAGTATCATTTGTACTGGTGACAACTCTAGGGTAAATGCATGACTATTATAACTATTTAAAAACCCAGCAGCACTGTAGAGTGGCAATCAATAAAGTGGAGGTCGATAAAATCTTCCGCTCCTCCGCATAGAAACACAGTGTTCTTCTCAGTGACCTATGACCTAGCCCCTCTCTCTCTCCCCCTCCCTCCCTCACCTCCTTCTGCAGTTCCTCCACAGTGCTGTTCTGCAGTCTCCTCTCCTCGTCCAGATCACTCTTCATCCTCTTCAACTCCTCTGTTCTTCTCCTCTCCTCCTTCAGCCTCTCCTTCACCTCCCTGTGCTGGTGGTTCAGCTGTGTCATCTCACTCTGTGGGGACACACACACACACACACACACACACACACACACACACACACACACACACCTGTGTTATTGTGTGGCAGAACTACAACAACAACTAACTCAACAACATGTTTTCCAAGTTGGACGTACTCTGTGCTAAGGAGATGTTTACCAGCGAGTTCTGAATACTGTATATTACTGGGTACATTGACTCCAGCACCTGATACAGTACGACCTGTATGGTCCTTGTATCCACTCTGCACTCACCTGTACATTCTCCAGACATACGAGAAGGGCTTTGTTTGCCTGGGACATCTCCTCTTCCTTCTCCCTCACCTCCACTAGAGTCTCCTCAACCTGCCGTTTCTCCCTCTGTGGAATCACATCTGTAATAAATATACCTTCAATACCTGGCCATGCATTTTCACAGAACATCTAAATTCATTCAGTCTATATTGTGTGTGTTTTCTTTTTCTCTCTCTACCTCACCTTGAGTTGCTCTATGCGTTTCACCAGCTGTCTCTGCAGGGTTTTGGAGTCCTTGATGACGAGGTTAAGCTGCTCCACCCTGCTCTCCAGCTCCTCCACCTTGGTTAGTGAGGAGACGGGACACATCATCACATCAAATGGACAAGATCCGTACTCCTGCTCTGAGACATTTAATGAATACGGACCCTGATATTATTTTCTGGATATATTGTAAAGAGCATTATGGGTATTGTAGTACATCATTTTGGGTTCTGTAGTATAGAGCATTATAGGTATTGTAGTACATAATGATGGGTTCTGTGGTACAGAGCATTATGGGCATTGTAGTACATGATGGGTTCTGTAGTAGAACATTATGGGTATTGTAGTACGTAATGATGGGTTCTGTAGTACAGAGCATTATGGGTATTGTAGTACATGATGGGTTCTGTAGTATAGAGCATTGTGGGTACTGTAGTACATCCATCTGCAATACCTGTCCCCTAGTACATCACGATAGGTTCTGTAGTACAGAGCATTATGGGTATTGTAGTACATCATGATGGGTTCTGTAGTATAGAGCATTATGGGTATTGTAGTACATAATGATGGGTTCTGTGGTACAGAGCATTATGGGCATTGTAGTACATGATGGGTTCTGTAGTATAGAGCATTATGGGTACTGTAGTACATCCATCTGCAATACCTGTGCCCTCAGTTCCTCCCTCTCCTGCATCAGCTGATTCACCTGTCCCCGTGCCTCCCCTCTCTCCTCCTCCATCTCCCTCTTGTCCTGGCTCAGCACTGTGTTACTCTAGCAGGGAGAGAGGAGGTAGTATACACAGGAGATGGGTGGAATATTAGTAGAAAAAAAACCTGGGATCAAACTCACAACCTTCTGCATTCCAACACATTGAAACTCAAAGTCAACTAATATATGACAAATGTAAATATATATATAGCCACTTGGGACACAGGGGGGAAAAGTACCTCAAGTCTGTTCTACTCAGGTGGTGGAAAAGTAAAAGTAAAGATACCTTAATAGAAAAATGAAAGTCACCCAATAAAATACTACTTGAGTAAAAGTCTAAAAGTATTTGTGTTTTAAATAAACTTAAGTATCAAAAGTACAAGTAAAAATCATTTCAAATTCCTTAAATTAAGCAAACCAGAAAAGTACATTATTTTCTTTAGGAATGTAGTGAAGTAAAAGTAGTCAAAAATATAAATAGTAAAGTAATGTACAGATACCCAAAAAAACTACTTAAGTAGTACTTTAAAGTATTTTTACTAAAGTAATTTACACCACTGGTTCTACTAGTAGTAGCATGTCCCTTATCTCAATTCAATACCTCTTTCACCTCCTCAACTTCCTCTCGGAGCTTCTGCACCTCCTTGTCGCGCACCTCCTTCATAATGCCCAGCTCCTTGTCATGACTCTCCACCTCCTCGTTCAGCGCTCCCTTCAGGGCGGTCAGCTCCCTCTCCCTCCAGTGTAGCACCTCCTCCTGCTCCTCCTGCACCTGAATGAGCCCCTGGAAGTCCAACCGCAGCTGTGCCAGGTCCTAACACAGACACGGAGTTAATTGATATAATCCAGCTGTGCCAGGTCCTAACACAGACACAGAGTTAATTGATATAATCCAGCTGTGCCAGGTCCTAACACAGACACAGAGTTAATTTATATAATCCAGCTGGGCCAGGTCCTAACACAGACACAGAGTTAATTTATATAATCCAGCTGGGCCAGGTCCTAACACAGACACAGAGTTAATTTATATAATCCAGCTGGGCCAGGTCCTAACACAGACACGGAGTTAATTTATATAATCCAGCTGGGCCAGGTCCTAACACAGACACAGAGTTAATTTATATAATCCAGCTGGGCCAGGTCCAAACACAGAAAACTGAGTTAATTGATATGATCCAGTAATTCGAACTCAAACCCTGTGCTTCAACCTTTCCACCTGATAGCTGCTGTGTGGTGAGCATTCAGGCACCAAAATGGCCACCGTGCATCACTGAGGTGGGTGCTACACATTGATGGTGGAGGAGGTGAGTTTCCTCCTACTATGTAAAGTGCTTTGAGAACCTCAGCTGGTAGAAAAGCGCTATATTAAATCTAATGTATTATTATGTACGTCTGTGTGTGTCACATGGTTGGGCCACATCCTACCATAGACAGGTATCAATTAAACATAACTTGTATAATACGGTAGAAGGAGCTTTCCTCACCCAGATTAAGACCTGGATTAGAAATCATCAAGGGAGAATCTTCACTGAAGGTTTGTCGTTGTCCAGGACTAGACTTAATCTCGGTCCAGGAAACCCGATTTATAAAACACACAATAGTCTGAACTCAAAGTACACACTTGGAATAAACGGAATGTTTTGAGCAAGAATATCAACTCGTCACCTTACCTTTAGAAGGAGCTGTTTCTCTGTGCTGTCTGCCTGTGTTGTGTTCTTAGCCTGGTCCAGCTCATCATGCATCTCAGACAGCTGCTGCTGGAGGTCCTTCATCTCTGTACGGCCCTGCTCTCGCTCAGTCTTCACCTGGACTAGCCTGGCAATAGAAATAATACAACAGAATAGAATCTTATTTGCACTCGATAGGGAATTTAATATTACAGAGCACCAGAGAAATCATACTATGTCAAGACGTTGTGAGGCAATTAGCGAAATGCTTACACCTGTTCAATTCTTTCAGATCCTTTTTATTTATTTTTTAATTTCACCAGGTAGGCTAGTTGAGAACAAGTTCTCATTTACAACTGCGACCTGGCCAAGATAAAGCAAAGCAGTGCGACACAAACAACAACGCAGAGTTAAACATGGAATAAACAAAACATACAGTCAATAACACAATAGAAGAAAAAAAATCTGTATACAATGTGTGCAAATGAAGTAAAGAGGTAAGGCAATAAATAGGCCAATAGTTGTCGAAGTAATTACAGTTTAGCAAATGAACACTGGAGTGATAGATGTGCAGTTGAGGATGTGTAAGTAGAGATACTGGTGTGCTACAGTAGTTCCTAGGGAATAGGGACTTATAATAATCATCAAGGCGGATTATGGTCCTAAACACAATCCCAAAATGACTTCTAGACCCCGATGCACTTGTGGAAATGTTCTTACTCCTCTATGGCGACCTCAAGCTCCGCCTCCATCTGTGCCAGCCTATCCCGTAGCGTGGAGAGTTCTTCCTGTCTCCTGTCCAGTTCCTCCTGAATAGTCTTCATGTCTGTCTGAGCCTTGTAACACACCTCCGCCAGACTCCGACCACTCTGCAGGGGACACAGTGCATTCAACTAAAGTAGGTCAGAATAACCACATATAAACGATCACCCCAAAAATAACGCCATCTGCAAAATCAGTACTAGTGAGAATAAACGAGTCTGAGCTGGACTCCATGCACATAAGGAGAAAACAAGTACAAATCTCTTGCTAAAAGTACTATATTGTACTGTACTGTATTGTACTGTATCGTACTGTATTGTACTGTATTGTAGTGTACTGTATTGTACTGTACTGCAGTGTATTGTATCGTACTGTACTGTATCGTACTGTGTTGTACTACACTGTATCGTACTGTACTGTACTGCACTGTATTGTATTGTACTGTATCGTACTGTACTGCACTGTATTGTACTGTACTACACTGTATCGTACTGTACTGCACTGTATTGTATTGTACTGCACTGTATTGTATTGTACTGTGTTGTACTACACTGTATCGTACTGTACTGCACTGTATTGTATTGTATCGTACTGCACTGTATTGTATTGTACTGTATTGTAATGTATTCTGTACTGTGTATTGTACTGCACTGTATCGTACTGTATTGTATATTGTACTGTATCGTACCTTATTGTACTGTACTGTATATTGTACTATATTGTGTATTGTATTGTACTGCACCATGGTCTTATGCTCCAGCTGTGTCATCAGCTGTGACACCTCTCTCTCCAGCTCTGCTCCTGTCTTCTGAAGCTCCTTGGCCTCCTTGGCCATAGCAGCATAGTCCTACAACAGGTCCAACAACACATCACAAACCTGCTTCTGCCTCACAGACAGACACAGTACTTTCCTTTACACTGAAATACAACACGGAAATACATAGGTATTTACACAGATATGAATGTATTAGTATAACACGTAAGATTGTAATGCTTCTATATGGAAGTCTCAACCATCTGTGTAAACTACAGCAGTGGTTCTCAAACGTTTTGGCTGGGGATCCTCTAGGACAGTACAGCCAACCATCTGAACCATGTCTGTCCTGGGGATCCCCTAGGACAGTACAGCCATCCATCTGAACCATGTCTGGTTGGGGATCCTCTAGGGCAGTACAGCCAACCATCTGAACCATGTCTGTCCTGGGGATCCCCTAGGACAGCACAGCCAACCATCTGAACCATGTCTGTCCTGGGGATCCCCTAGGACAGCACAGCCAACCATCTGAACCATGTCTGTCCTGGGAATCCCCTAGGACAGTACAGCCATCCATCTGAACCATGTCTGGTTGGGGATCCTCTAGGGCAGCACAGCCATCCATCTGAACCATGTCTGTCCTGGGAATCCCCTAGGACAGTACAGCCATCCATCTGAACCATATCTGGTTGGGGATCCTCTAGGGCAGCACAGCCATCCATCTGAACCATGTCTGTCCTGGGGATCCCCTAGGACAGTACAGCCATCCATCTGAACCATGTCATCCAACCTCACCCTTATCTCCTCCTCCACGTAATCTGCAGTCTTCCACTTCAGTTGGTTGATTCTGTCAAACACCAGGTTCACCTTCGTCTCAGTGATGGAGGTTTTATCAGTAGTCCTGAGGGAATACCAACAACCAGACACACGGAATTCAATGACACCAGCATACCCCAGTCATATAACTAGCATACAGAACAGCATACCCCAGTCATATAACTAGCATACAGAACAGCACACCCCAGTCATATAACTAGCATACAGAACAGCACACCCCAGTCATATAACTAGCATACAGAACAGCATACCCCAGTCATATAACTAGCATACAGAACAGCATACCCCAGTCATATAACTAGCATACAGAACAACATACCCCAGTCATATAACTAGCATACACAACAACATAACACTTATATAGATACTGTGTGTGGGAAATCTGCAGGCATTCTGTATGTAAGATAATGAAGGGTACAATTCAAATAAAATTGTATTGGTCACATACACATGGTTAGCAGATGTTATTGCGAGTGTAGTGAAATGCTTGCGCTTCTCGTTCCCAACAGTGCAGCAATATCTAACAAGTAATATCTAACAATTCCACAACAACTACCTAATATACACCAATCTAAGTAAAGGAATGGAATAAGAATATATAAATATATGGATGAGCAATGTCAGAGCGGCATAGACTAAGATGCAATAGATAGTATAGAATACAGTATATACATATGAGATGAGTAATGCAAGATATGTAAACATTATTAAAGTGACTAGTAGCTTTGTGCTACAGACACAGAGCCTGACAGAGCCTCCACTTCCAGGTTTCCTCACGTGCGTTCAAGACCTTGGCTGAATGGCAACGCCAGACTAAAACGTTGATATTAATATGTGCCATTTACACTGACGCTTTAATCCAAAGTGATTTACAGTCATGCGTGAATACGTTTTACATACGGGTGGTCCCCGGGAATCGAACCCACCATCCTGGCTTTGCAAGCTCCATTCTATACTAACTGAGCTACAGAGGATCGACATATTTCAGATGTTGCCAGTTTTATATAACTCACGACAGTGAGGAGGTGAACCTGATATTCCATTGTTGGCTATTTGGAAGGGTGTTCATCATCGTAGTCTGTATTCCTGAACTGGCGTGTGTGTGTGTTTGCGTTTGCGTGTGAGCAATCCTTTTTAAGACTAACAACTGTACGTCACAGAGAGACTCCCTCAGATCATCAAAGGCAGGATATGAGGAATGTGTAATGGTCACTTGGGATCAGGATCGGGGGTCATTAAGTTCCATTTTAATTCAGTCAATTCAAAAAGTAAACTGAAATTCCAAACCTCCTCTTTGGAATGGAATGGGATCGGAATTGATCCCAACCCTCTTTGGGGAAAACATTCCAGCTGGCATCTTTCCAAGGAAGTTCTGTCACACCTCAAAAAACCTCCAGGTAAAATAAAAGTTAAATAGGTAAAAGAATCATGACAATACTCAGTGGTTGATTTAGTCCAGTGTTACTCACCCATCATTGAGGTAAGTGAACAGTATCTTTTTGGTGGTGTCTTCATTTGGTTGTGGTTCAATTGAGACCTCGTGCTGACCCCTCTGACCTTCCAGAAGATCTGGAGTGATGATCTGATTAAATGAACACACAACAGAATATCAAGGTGTATCAATCAATTAATCAATCAATCAATCAAAAGAATGCTTTACAGTAACCTGACCGGGACCCTCAAAGAGCAAGCAAAAGCACAGTAGCAAAAGCACAGTAGCAAAAGCACAGTAGCAAAAGCACAGTAGCAAAGGCACAGTTGCAAGAAAAAAACATAGAAGGAATCAAAATATATATATATATATATATATATATATATATATTTTTTTTTTAACTCTTTAAACCGAGTAAAACCTCTAAAGCTAATCTCTTTACCTGAATGTCTCTCTCTGACTCCTCCTCCGTGTGGTTGAGAGACCTGGATCTGGTCATGAAGGTCTTCTCAACTCTGTACAGCACATTCACTGCTCTGGATGACCTACCGCTAAGCTCCTTCTCCTCCCAATGTAGTTTATTAAACATCACGGTGGAGGGTCCGTTGGCCCCTCTCACCTTAGGTGACCCTGGGGCGCTGGTGGAACCGCCTGGAGTCTCTCCCCTGGCCCCTCTGATGACCGAGGCAGGGCTGGAGGAGTCCAATGGGTATGAGTGACACTGTTGTCTGCTGTCCACGCTACGTGACCTCCTCCGGTCCTCAGGGGCTATCCTCCCTCTCCTAGGCCCAGCTCGGCCTATCTGTTGGGGGCTGTCGAACTGGTTGATCAGGCTACCTATGGAGGAGATGGGCTCTGTGTCCACGGAGTTTGGGGATCTTCTGGGGATGTTGGTGACCTCATTTGGGGGGCTTAGTAAGGTGGCCAAAGAAGAGTGGTGGAGCGCTGGGGCCAAGACAGGGGCAGGGCCTGGGCATTTGGTCTGGGTGGGGGCTGAGACAGGGGCAGGGCCTGGGCATTTGGTCTGGGTGGGGGCTGAGACAAGGGCAGGGCCTGGGCATTTGGTCTGGGTGGGGGCCAAGACAGGGGCAGGGCCTGGGCATTTGGTCTGGGTGGGGGCCAAGACAGGGGCAGGGCCTGGGCATTTGGTCTGGGTGGGGGATGAGACAGGGGCAGGGCCTGGGCATTGGGTCTGGCTGGTGGCCGAGACAGGGGTGGGGGCCCTCTCTACACCCCCAGCAGGCAGAGGGATCCTGGCTGCTCCTGGTCTAGGCCCTGCAGCCTGGATCAGTGTGGTCCCTGCCCCACTCTGGAGACCCCTGGTGAGAAGTCCCGGCCTAGGTACAGTAGGGGGAACAGAGAGTCTTCGGGTGGAGAGTAAGAGGGGGCTGAGGCTGTTCCTGTCTGGGTTGTAGGGTTTCAGCAGCTCTGGGTGTCTCTGGAAGTTCAACATCGTGTTAGATGTCAGCACGGTCCTCTGCGACTGCTGTAAATCTGACTCCTGGAAGTCGTACATGAACGCAGCGGACGCCAGCGGAATCCTCTGTGACTCCCTATCCTCAGTCAGAGCACCTCCACGAGCATACTCCCTCTGGTGGTTGGGAAGTCTGCGCTCCACATTGGGACTACCGAATGAAGATCGCTCCACATTGGGACTACCGAATGAAGATCGCTCCACATTGGGACTACCGAATGAAGATCGCTCCACATTGGGACTACCGAATGAAGATCGCTCCACATTGGGACTACCGAATGAAGATCGCTCCACATTGGGACTACCGAATGAAGATCGCTCCACATTGGGACTACCGAATGAAGATCGCTCCACATTGGGACTACCGAATGAAGATCGCTCCACATTGGGACTACCGAATGAAGATCCCTCCACATTGGGACTACCGAATGAAGATCCCTCCACATTGGGACTACCGAATGAAGATCGCCCATCATTCAACATGAAGGTGTACTCAGACTGGCTGTGGGCGTTGACAAACACTTCCAGGTGGTCCCAGTTCCTGCTGTAGCTCTCCAGTCCACCAGATGGCAGAGCTGCTCTACTATCCCCATTCAATACAACGTAAGGAAGACCCTCAATCCCCTGGACTTGTACCCTAACCCCGAACATGCAGCTGCTGTCGCTGTGAGGGCGAGGGCTGCCTCTGGGACCAGGCCTAGGCTGCTGCATGTTGTAGCCCTGTTGTATTCTACTGAAGTCTGGAGAAGAGCCACTCACTCAGTGTCTGTGAGACTCCCTTTATAGAGAGTCAACTTAGAGACAACGTTAAGACAACGTTGTGTGTTTGCTGGGTCCACACTAGTCCTGAATGAATAGAGGACCTCCCTCAGAACTGAAGAGATTCACAGCTATAAAAGACGCCAAATACAACACGTTAGAGGCTGATGCATTATTACCACGGCTCTTCTTGACCTGGAGGCTCCAATAACCACCCCTGTGTTTACAACAGTTTAACCCCGGGGAAAAAAATACATCACTTTCTATGGCATCAGCTGGATGAGGTGGACTGTTTACAAAACAAAGAGAAGTCATGTGGACCAACTAACAACAATGACATCCCAAGAGCATCTGATGTCACTCAGACAGCTGCACTAACCAGTTAGCCACAGAGAGAGAGAAAACACCAACATCAACACACAGCACATTGATATAGAAAACAGTTTATTCAGTGTGCTAACAGTGTAACTATTGTATACAGGACACTACTGCTGCATGACGACTACCACTGGCCGTGGTCGCGCCAACCAGACTATCGTCATACACACACACACACACACACACACACACACTCCGACCAGACTTTTTTCATCTACAGTTTATGATATGATTATGAGAGTTACGGAACAAAACAAAAACACACGTTTGTTTTAGAACAATGTACATTGTTATTGAAATAAACAACATGCAAAAGTACTGTATTCTAATATAGGTGACAGTTGTTGCCGTGTTACAGCCCACCGGGCACCGGGCAACAGACGTCAGTTCAACATCTAGTTTTGATTTACATTTGGTTGATTTGTCAACTATTGTTAATTCAACGTTAAATCAACAACAAAATGTCACCATGTCATTGGATTTAGATTCAAAGTTAGGTGAAAAAAAATACAAAATGACTTTTTGCAAATCCACGAAGTTTTCCACAATGATTCAACATCATCAATTTGATTTGTGGGGTGAAATGACGTGGAAACAACGTTGATTAATACCGTTTTTGACCAGTGGGAGTACACTTCTTTAATGAAAAAAAAATAATAATAAATTGAACTTGTTTACATTTAACCTTTATTTAACTAGGCAAGTTAGTTGAGAACAAATTATTTTTACAATGATGGCCTACCCCGGACGACCCTGGACCAATTGTGCCAAGCCATATGGGCCTCCCAATCACGGCCGGTTGTTATACAGCCTGGATTCGAACCAGGGTGTCTGTAGAGACGCCTCAAAAACTGAGATGCAGTGCCTTAGACCGCTTAGACCACTCGGGAGCCCCTTTTTAATTATTAACCAATATCAAAAATGTGTCTCCTTCACAAGTTACTTTATCAACCTCTATTTGTACGATTGTAATTAAAGACAAAGGATATATGCATGGATAAACCTCTATGCAGTTTTACCAGCGGATAATAAAACACCACTCTACCTTTACTAGCTGATCAAACGTGATGTTCTTGAACGATAAAACAGCCTACCCAAAGCAATGCCAAAACGAGAATCACTTTATAAACCACTAACTGTGCAATTGGTTTGTGTCCCAGTGCGCAAAATCTTTGTGATTGTCTTACCTAAATTCGCGCAGTTCTGTTAAAAGTAGTGCCCTGGCTGAAATGCCAGTGTTGTGGGAGCTGTTTTATGGCGCTCGGGATTCCCCCTCCCTATTCCAGTCTCTATTCACAAGTACGTGTTCCCCCCTAGCGGAATTGTCCAGCCATTCAACAAATTGCGCGGGTGTTCATCATCATCATCATCATCATCATTATGATCATTAACTCCTCGAATAATACATACCGGATGTATTTTCTGAGAAAAAAAATATAGGGAAAAATACGAAATACTTTTATGGTTTACATTTCCTGTAGATGACATAGGTGACACTCATCAACATAACTGTACATACCTGAAAGGTATGGGTTTTTACAAAGACATCCCCCATTATGGAATTCTCCAATATACACTAAGCTGTGGCTTGTTTAGGGTATCATTATTTACAATGTCTGGTAAAATATATGACAAAAAAAAATATTTCTGAAAAAAACAAACATTTTATTGTTTAAAATGTAAAATCTGTAATTCAGATATTTTGTTATTAGTAATTGTAGAAAAGATAAACTACAGCAAGTTAGTAAAAAGTAATCAATATTTTCTAGAAAAACTGAACAATTAAGTATTAATTGTAGCCTAACCAAAAAGTGCACTTAGCTCCAAAAAATCTGACTCTGCCTAAACACATGCATGTACATACAACTAAAAGGCTCTGCATGGTCAGTCCGACATCTGCAGTGGCCATGCATCACTTCCTGGAGCAGAGTAGAGCTGTTGTGGAGGAAGTTGTCAAGGAAGTGAGTTTGTGTTTATACCTCTAGCCCTCACCTTCCGTCAACCAATCATGTCAATGTGGAGCTATACAGAGCCCTCTGCATTGTTAAAACATTTGGGAGGAGCACGGAGATGTAGTACGGAGATCGATTTGACCTCGTCAAGCCTTCGGAGCCTCCAGCTCATATTGCTGGAGCAAGCATAAATTGGTTTTAAGCCTTGTTTCAGCTTTAAAGACAATTTAAGCTTGATCTGGAATGTGGCCCAGAGTCTCAGTATGGAGGGTGTGACTCAATTGCAGTGCCTCTGAAGGCTCGAGGAGGCCAAATCGAGCTCCGTATGGCGATGCCGTGCGCCTCCCAAATTTTGTAACAATGCGAAGGGATCCGTATAGCTCCATATAGCTTCGGATTGACATGATCGGTTGACGGAAGGTGGGGCGGTACATCCTGTATAAACACAAATTAACTTCCTTGCCAACAAAAATGTAGAACTTTGACGACAGGCTATCAGAACAAGTTCACATATAAAAAACATCTTTATGATACCTTTTTTAGGGATTTCTAACACACAAACATTTGTTTGAACTCCTGGAAAGAGATCAGGGAGGTAATGGGGATAGATAGGTAAAGAGGTCAATGGAATGCAGTCTGTGGGTGATAGAAGGACGCTGGATTGGCACACACACAAAAAAAATCTGATTGAACAAAGTGGATATTTGTCAAATTCGTAATGATTGATGTATTGTAACAGGCCCACAATGTGGTTACTAAAATCCGATTTGGATATATTTGGCTGTTTTTGTTGCAAAAAATGTTGAAGTTGTCCCTTTTCAGGTTAAGGGAAAGTGACTGCTAAATGCTAACTCCCATTCGTATAAGCTGGTAACATAGCTAGCATACAGTAGTCAAAGTATACTCCGATTTTTACCTCAACGTAGTGTGAAATACACAAATAAACAATAGCCTAAATGTAGACTAATTTTGCTGGGGGGGCAATGGGGAGATTCGGGATGGAGATGCAGCCTTTTTACTTCATGCTGTTTTGGCTGAGTTCCTATGTTAAGCACCGGGAAACAAACTTCAACATCTCAGTAGAGATAAGATCTTGTCTTTTCATTTAGCCAGTTGCTCGTAAATTAGCTGGATGGCTATAGAGATTAGCCCTGAATCACTACAAGTGGTGTGGTTCAGACCAATTTATTGGATGTGTATGACAGCACCCCGAAGTGCAACAAGTATGAAAGCTCTGACTTCTGTGGAGGCCGCATCACCGTAAATGCTGTACGGCCACTGCAGATGTTGGACTGACCATGCAGAGCCTTTTAAGAGGTCAATACTGACAGAGGAGAATAAAAATGATGAAATTAACATTGTTTTACACAGGACAGTGTTGTGTTTTTTTTTTCACTGTACATTTTTCTTTCACTGTACTAACGAATATAAAACATTTTGTACAAAACATTTGCTGGTTACAAGTAAGTTTAGGCACAAGTGAAAGTCGATCTGGAGGAAATTGTCACTACTGTCGTGATTAATTAGCTTCTGCAATAGTTTATCTGCCCCCCCCCACGGAAATCCTTCTGTCTCTTCGCTACTGGGTCCCAGAGATAACACTGAATGTCATTGGATGGTCTTTCACAATCTTAAGATGATCCTTCTCCACACTTCATCTGTAGAAAGAAAGAAAAAAAAATGTGTTGATAATGTTTCTCAAAATATAGATTATATCAACTTGGATCAACACACACTTTCATAGAAGAAGAAGAAGGCTGCGTTTAGACAGGCTGCCCAAATCTGATCTCTTTCCACCAATCACATCAGATCTTTTCACAGCATATCATTTTAAGACCTGATCTGATTGGTCAAAAGACCAATCAAAGTGACATCATTTTATTTATTTCTGAATTTTTTTGAATTGGGCTTCCTGTCTAAACACAGCCAAAGAAGAAGAAGAAGAAGAAGAAGAAGAAGAATGGGAGATCTTTGTACTGTTACCTGTTTTAGATGTTTAGAGATTATGTCCCATGGGGTTGGCAGCATCTAGTCCACGATGTAGTGATGCCTGGTGTTGCTGCAGGCCCTGGGCATCTGTTAACCCAGCTGACATCTTCTCCTGCTCCCTCCTCCTCAGACAGGCTGTTTTAGGGTTCAGATTACGCTCTAGAGGTAGCAGATCACACGGACATCAACATTAGTACTATCCCATAGACCTGACAGTGAACCAGGACATCAACATTAGTACTATCCCATAGACCTGACAGTGAACCAGGACATCAACATTAGTACTATCCCATAGACCTGACAGTGAACCAGGACATCAACATTAGTACTATCCCATAGACCTGACAGTGAACCAGGACATCAACATTAGTACTATCCCATAGACCTGACAGTGAACCAGGACATCAACATTAGTACTATCCCATAGACCTGACAGTGAACCAGGACATATCCTCTTCTACGCAGCCCCTCCCATCAATTCATGTTCCACTGTAGTGAAGTACGTACTCATTCAACTTCTATTTATACAGATTATTTAGATAATAACTATATCTCAATGTATCTTTCCAACTTTTCTTAATCTCCTTCTCAATCTCTTATTGGAGGAGAAAATACAATGTTCCTCTCCTCAGACCTTCTCCTCCAATGTGTTTTGAGAAGGAGTCGAGGAGAGAGGATGCGAGGAATTCGAGGAAAGATGAATTAAGAAATAGACATAATCTGTTTTTGCAAGAGAGACCTGTTCAAGATGGTAGCAGTACTGACCTCTGACTTGTTGTTCTAGACTAAGTATTACAGCCACAGCTTGGTGTAATACAAGCAGCTTGGTCTGGGGCTTCTCGCTCTTCAGGTGCAGCTGGGTCATGTGACCCAGCTCTTTGAACGCCTCGTTGATGTCACGGACACGAAGGCGCTCGCGGGCGTTGTTGGCCATCCGTCGCTCCCGCTCCCGCTCAGCCTTCTGCTCCGGACTCAGGTTGTCCTCATCCTCATGGATGCTGCTGAAGGGGAGAAAAGAAAGTGGGGGTTAGTGTTAGAATTGGCAGTTGCCATGTGGCGCCCTCTGGTGGGAATTATTTGAACACTTTTGACATTTTGAGGGATTTAGTTGGAATTCTGATCATGCGCCCCCAAAAATTGCATTGAATATTGAATTCATTACCGGTTTTTACCACTCAAACAGATAGATAGGGAGCTACCCAGCCAGCAGGCAGAGCTGGTTGAAATGACATCATAACAACCATTTCCCCTGCTGGGTAGAGGGAGAATAACCTCATTCTAGATCTGTTTCAACTCTGACAAGACAGCACAAACTGATCTGGGACCAGGCTAGAGGCAGAACGATAGCATACAGCTGATCTGGGATCAGGCTAGAGGCAGAGAGAGAGAGAGATAGCATACAGCTGATATGGGATCAGGCTAAAGGCAGAGAGAGAGAGAGAGAGAGAGACAGCATACAGCTGATATGGGATCAGGCTAGAGGCAGAGAGAGAGACAGCATAAAGCTGATCTGGGATCAGGCTAGAGGCAGAGAGAGAGATAGCATACAGCTGATATGGGATCAGGCTAGAGGCAGAGAGAGAGAGATAGCATACAGCTGATATGGGATCAGGCTAGAGGCAGAGAGAGAGAGTGAGAGATAGCATACAGCTGATCTGGGACCAGGCTAGAGGCAGAGAGAGAGATAGCATACAGCTGATATGGAATCAGGCTAGAGGCAGAGAGAGAGAGAGAGATAGCATACAGCTGATATGGGATCAGGCTAGAGGCAGAGAGAGTGAGAGATAGCATACAGCTGATCTGGGACCAGGCTAGAGGCAGAGAGAGAGAGAGAGAGAGAGAGAGAGAGAGAGAGAGAGAGAGATAGCATAAAGCTGATCTGGGACCAGGCTAGAGGCAGAGAGAGAGAGAGATAGCATTTAGCTGATATGGGATCAGGCTAGAGGCAGAGAGAGAGATAGCATAAAGCTGATATGGGATCAGGCTAGAGGCAGAGAGAGAGAGAGAGGCAGAGAGAGAGAGAGAGAGAGGCACAGAGAGAGAGCGAGAGAGAGAGAGAGTATAAAGCTGATCTGGGATCAGGCTAGAGCCAGAGAGAGATAGCGTAAAGCTATTTTTGCTGTCCTCACCTGGTCATGCTGTCTCCTTGTGTCTTGTGTGACACGCTCTCCTCGTCGGCGCGCTGGCTGTGGCTGTCAGAGCTGTGGCTGTGCCTGTTACCCTGGTTGTAATGGCTGTGAAGTAGGTCATACTGCTCATCTTTCTCCAGACCCTCCAACTTCAGCTCCAAGCCACCTAGTCCTGCAGGGAGACCCGCTGGGAAGGAGTGGCCATGTTTATTCTGTGAACGGCTCTGCAGCACAGGATGGTGGTTGTTGTTGTTCAGATTGACAGCCTCTACCTGTACACACACAAGAGAATAGGTGCAATAAATATACACAAAAGTATGTGAACATCCCTTTAAAATTAGTGGATTTGGCTATTTCAGCCACACCCATTGCTGACAGGTGTATATAATTGAGCACACAGCCACACAATCGCCATAGACAAACATTGGCAGCTCTAGATAAGAGCGTCTGCTGTGTGACTAAAAGATAAAAATGTGAATCTCTGTCAGACAAGGTGACTTTTATCAATATATTCAGCTCTTGTTTTTTTTTAATGGGTATTATGACTCATACTGTGGTACTCTGTGTGTATGTAGTAAGCAGTACGAGCAAATCCAAATGAGGAAAAAGTGGGCGGTTGTATTCAATAAAAGTTTTGATTAAAAGTTTCAATTTGAGCTCCACACGGAAGGACCTTTGCTCATGTAGTGTATTTTATTATCATCTATTTAGTGGGAAAACAGTCAATATAAAAAAAATACATTACACATACGTTGCCTTCACTTCCTTGATGCTACCCCCAATGACAAAAAGGTAAAAACAGGTAGCCTAGCGGTTAGGGCGTTGGGCCAGTAACCGAAAGGTTTCTGGATTGAATCCCTGAGCTGACAAGGTAAAAATCATATCATTCTGAACTTGAACACGGCAGTTAATCCACTGTTCACCAGTAGGCCGTCATTGTAAATAAGTATTTGTTCTTAACTGACTTGCCTAGTTAAATAAAGGTCAAATATTAATTTCTTTCAGGAATTATTCATTTTTAACTGACACATATCCCTGGAAAAAAAAAAAGTGACTGAATTAATTGAATAATCCTCCTAGGGATTAAACAGGTTCATATCCGCTGAATGTAATGTAGGCTTACTTCCATTACTCTCTCCTCTGTCTGGATTCAATCACCACAAACAAAAGACTAGGTCTAACACACTGATCAGACCTGGGTTCAAAAAGTATTTGTTTTCTTTCAAACACTTTGAGCATATTTGATTGAGTCTGTCTGGAGTACCAGATTGGCAGGGTTTTCACTTTTTTGGAAACCGTTCTATTGGCTCTACTATACCAGGCAATTATCAATCAAGCACAGTTCAAATATTTGAGAGTAAAACAAATGCTATTTGAATCCAGGTCTGACAGTGCTATGTAAGTGCCATGGTGGAAGCATTCCCCTTCCCCCTGTCCATATCGTTACCTGGTCAGTATCCACGCATAGATAGACTTTTCAGACCACAGCAAATGAAATTAAATGTGGCGTTCACCATTGTTCTCTATTTCCCGAACACTAACCCTCCCGTTAGGATAATGACGCCGGAGGGGATGGCTGCCGTTTTACGTGCTCCTAACCAACTGTGCTATTTTGTTTGTTTTTTCACATTGTAACATATTTTGTACATAATGCTACCATCTGTTATGACCAAAAAGAGCTTCTGGATATCAGAACAGCGATTACTCACCTTGAACTGGACAAAGATTTTTTTCTTGAATGAATCCGACGCGAAGGATATACTACCTCCCCGAGACCCAAATCCCTGCCATTTGCGTGAAGAAAAGACGGAAATACAGGGGGCGGAGGTCGGGGTGTCTTGTGAGAATTGGTCGGCGAGTGGGTAACCTTCCTCTACCATTCGTTCTATTGGCCAATGTGCAATCGCAGGAGAATAAACTGGATGATCTCTGTTCGAGACTATCCTACCAACGGGACATTAAAAACTGTAATATCTTATGTTTCACAGAGTCGTAGCTGAACGACGACATGGATAATATAGAACTGGCTGGTAAGACGAGGGGTGGGGATGTATGTCTATTTGTCAATAACTGCTGGTGCGCGATGTCTAATATTAAAGAAGTCTCAAGGTATTGCTCGCCTGAGGTAGAATACCTCATGATAAGCTGTCGACCACACTATCTACCAAGAGAGTTCTCATCTATATTATTCATAGCCGTCTATTTACCACCACAAACCGATGCTGGCACTAAGACCGCACTCAACGAGCTGTATAAGACCATAAGCAAACAAGAAAATGCTCATCTAGAAGTGGCTCTCCTAGTGGCCGGGGACTTTAATGCAAGCATACTTAAATCCGTTTTTCCTAATTTCTACCAACATGTTATATGTACAACCAGAGAAAAAATAACTCTAGAACACCTTTACTCCACACACACACAAAGCTCTTCCTCGCCCTCCATTTGGCAAATCTAACCATAACTCTATCCTCGTGATTCCTGCTTACAAGAAAAAAGTAAAGCAAGAAGTACCAGTGACTCGCTCAATAAGGGAGTGGTCAGATGACACGGATGCTATGCTACAGGACTATTTTGCTTGCACAAACTGGAATATGTTCCGGAATTCATCCAATGACATTGAGGAGTATACCACCTCAGTCAACGGCTTCATCAATAAGTGCATCTATGAAGTCGTCCCCACAGTAACCGTGCGTACATATCCCAACCAGAAGCCATGGATTACCGGCAACGTCCGCACCGAGCTAAAGGCTAGAGTTGCCGCTTTCAAAGAGCGGGACACTAATCCGGACGCTTATAAGAAATCCTGCTATGCCCTCAAACGAACCAGGCAAAGCGTCATTACAGGAATAAGATTGAATCCTACTACACCGGCTCTGAAGCTCATTGGATATGGCCGGGCTTGCAAACTATTACGGACTACAAAGGGAAACCCAGCCGCGAGCTGCCCAGTGACACAAGCCTACCAGACGAGCTAAATGCCTTTTATGCTTGCTTCGAGGCAAGCAACACTGAAGCATGCATGAGAGCACCAGCTGTTCCAAACAACTGTGTGATCACACTCTCCATAGCCGATGTGAGCAAGACCTTTAAACAGGTCAACATCCACAAGGCCACGGGGCCAGATGGATTACCAGGACGTGTACTCAGAGCATGCACTGACCAACCGGCAAGTGTCTTCACTGACATTTTCAACCTCTCCCTGACCGAGTCTGTAAGGATAGGCAACAACACATCTGCCACGCTGATCCTCAACACTGGGGCCCCTCAGGGGTGCGTGCTTAGTCCCCTCCTGTACTCCCTGTTCAACCACGACTGCGTGGCCAAGCATGACTCTAACACCATCATTAAGTTTGCTGACAACACAACAGTGGAAGGCCTGATCACCGACAACGATGAGACAGCCTATAGGGAGGAGGTCAGAGACCTGGCAGTGTGGTTCCAGGACAACAAGCTCTCCCTCAATCTGAGCAAAACAAAGCTGATCGTGGATGACAGGAAAAGGAGGGATGAACAGCCCACAATTAACATCGACAGGGCTGTAGTGGAGCGGGTCGAGAGTTTCAAGTTTCTTGGCGTCTACATCACCAACAAATGATCATGGTCCAAACACATCAAGACAGTCGTGAAGAGGGCACGACAACACCTTTTCCCCCTTAGGACACTGAAAACATTTGGCATGGGTCCCCAGATCCTTAAAAAGTTATACAACTGCACCATCGAAACATCCTGACTGGTTGCATCATCGCCTGGTATGAAACTGCTCGGCATTGGACCATAAGGCACTACAGAGGGTAGTGCGTATGGCCCAGTACATCCCTGGGGCCAAGCTTCCTGACATCCAGTAAATATTTTATTAACTCTATTTCTTGAACTGCATTGTTGGTTAAGGGCTTGTCAGTAAGCATTTCACGGTAAGGTCTACACCTGTTGTATTAGGCGCATGTGACAAATACAATTGGATTTGATTTATGGAAAATATGTCGAAATGACATGTGGAAAATACGCATACCATAGCTGGAGTGTGTCTGGTGTGATTTGTAGAGCCGTGGTGGCAGGGTACACACACAGACACACAGAGATTGCTGTTTTCTGTTTTCTCAATGACATTCAATTCAGCATTGAAAAAAACAGAAGTTTTTTCCACCTGAGACTGACCACAAGTCAAGTCACTATGACAACAAACCAGATGATTTTAATGGATCCTGTTTGACTTCTAATGCCTGTTAAGGGGAATGTAAGCCAAAAGTAACTGAAAGTTACTGAGTTTGGGTAATCCAAAAGTTACATTACTGATTACAATTTTGGACTGGTAACTAGTAACGGATTACATTTAGAAAGTAACCTACCCAACATTGCACACACACACACACACACACACACACACACACACACACCACACACACACACACACACACACACACACACACACACACACACACCCTGCACACACAGTGGCCAATAGCCTTTCCCTACACGCTTCCCATACATAAAACAGACACAACCTGAAACCCTTTCACAAAGAAATGAATGGGTCTCACCATGGCTGTGTCATGTGCCATGGTGGGTCTGTGTCCAAGGTTAGCCTGGTTTAACAGGCTGTGGATGTCAGAGGGCAGGCTGGGGATGGGTCCTGCCGCATGGTTACGCAGCACATAGATCACATCATCCAGTCTGTCTAGACGATCCTCCAACTGAGACTAGAGAGGAGAAGAGAGGAGAGGAGAGGAGAAGAGAAGAGAAGAGAGAGAGGAGAGGAGAGGAGAGGAGAGGAGAGGAGAGGAGAGGAGAGGAGAGGAGAGGAGAGGAGAGGAGAGGAGAGGAGAGGAGAGGAGAGGAGAGGAGAGGAGAGGAGAGGAGAGGAGAGGAGAGGAGAGGAGAGGAGAGAGAGGATAGAGAGAGGAGAGGAGAGGAGAGAGAGAGAGAGAGAGAGAGAGAGAGAGAGAGAGAGGGGGAGAGGAGAGAGAGGGGGGGTGTTATTATCATGCTGAGAATGAAACATTGCAGTGCTTGAGGCTATAATATAATAAGATAAACTCAGCAAAAAAAGAAACATCCTCTCACTGTCAACTGCATTTATTTTCAGCAAACTTAACATGTGTAAATATTTGTATGAACATAACAAGATTCAACAACTGAAACATAAACTGAACAAGTTCCACAGATGTGTGACTAACAGAAATGGAATAATGTGTCCCTGAACAAAGGGGGGGTCAAAATCAAAAGTAATAGTCAGTATCTGGTGTGGCCACCAGCTGCATTAAGTACTGCAGTGCATCTCCTCCTCATGGATTGCACCAGATTTGCCAGTTCTTGCTGTGAGATGTTACCCCACTCTTCCACCAAGGCACCTGCAAGTTCCCGGACAGAGTGCAGGCCTCGGTGTAACGCTCATTCCTTCGCCGATAAACGCAAATTCGACCATCACCCCTGGTGAGACAAAACCTCTACTCGTCAGTGAAGAGCACTTTTTGTCAGTCCTGTCTGGTCCAGCGACGGTGGGTTTGTGCCCATAGGCGACGTTGTTGCCTGTGATGTAAGGCAGGTCCTCACCAGACAACAGGCCTACAAGCCCTCAGTCCAGCCTCTCTCAGCCTATTGCACTGATGGAGTTGTTGTTGCCATCCTGTACCTGTCCCACAGGTGTGATGTTCGGATGTACCGATCCTGTGCAGGTGTTGTTACACGTGGTCTGCCACTGCGAGGACAATCAGCTGTCCGTCCTGTCTCCATGTAGCGCTGTCTTAGGCATCTCACAGTACGGACATTGCAATTTATTGCCCTGGCCACATCTGCAGTCCTCATGCCTCCTTGCAGCATGCCTAAGGCACTTTTGCGCAGATGAGCAGGGACCCTGAGGATCTTTCTTTTAGTGTTTTTCAGAGTCAGTAGAAAGGCCTCTTTAGTGTCCTAAGTTTTCATAACTGTGACCTTAATTGCCTACCATCTGTAAGCTGTTAGTGTCTTAACGACCGTTCCACAGGTGCATGTTCATTCATTGTTTATGGTTCATTGATCAAGCATGGGGAAACAGTGTTTAAACCCTTTACAATGAAGATCTGTGAAGTTATTTGGATTTTTATGAATTATCTTTGAAAGACAGGGTCCTGAAAAAGGGACGTTTCTTTTTTGTTGTTGCTGAGTTTATGTATTTGATGAGTTGGATCAATTCAAAGACAGCAGCATTTAGATAAAATGTGACTCCAGCAGACAAAAATCAATGATAGAATGTGTGGGTACAGTATTTGAACATTCTTCGTGACCTATCAAAACTTATCAAACAAAGATGTGTCACAGAGCTCCATGTCCTTACCAGTGATATAGGTGAGGCCTGGTAGCTGGACGAGAGAGAGGCCTGATTAGCTGGGGGACCCGTTGCAGACCCTGTGTGTGGAGATGGAGACCTCTCTGGTGTGGAGGAGTTTTCACTGCTGCTAGTGTAGTCAGGTGAATACATCTGAATACAGACAGAGGAGTAGAAGAAGAAGATGAGGGGGAGATAGAGGAGGGGTAGAGGAAGGACAGAGGAGGGGGAGAGGTGGGATAGAGCAGGGGGAGATGAGGGATAGAGGAGGGATAGAGGAGGGATAGAGGAGGGATAGAGGAGGGGGAGAGGAGGGATAGAGGAGGGGTAGAGGAGGGGTAGAGGAGGGATAGAGGAGGGATAGAGGAGGGATAGAGGAGGGGGAGGGATAGAGGAGGGGTAGAGGTGGGGGATAGAGGAGGGGTAGAGGAGGGATAGGGGAGAGTTAGAGGAATAGAGGAGGGATAGAGGAGGGGTAGAGGAGGAATAGAGGAGGAATAGAGGAGGGGAGGGGTAGAGGAGGGGTAGAGGAGGGGAGGGGTAGAGGAGGAATAGAGGAGGAATAGAGGAGGAATAGAGGAGGGGAGGGGTAGAGGAGGGGTAGAGGAGGGGAGGGGTAGAGGAGGGATAGAGGAGGGGAGGGGTAGAGGAGGGATAGAGGAAGGACAGAGGAGGGGGATAGAGGAGGGGATAGAGGAGGGATAGAGGAGGAATAGAGGAGGGGAGGGGTAGAGGAGGGGTAGAGGAGGGGAGGGGTAGAGGAGGGATAGAGGAGGGGAGGGGTAGAGGAGGGATAGAGGAAGGACAGAGGAGGGGGGATAGAGGAGGGGGAGGGGTAGAGGAGGGGGGATAGAGGAGGGATAGAGGAAGGATAGAGGAGGAGGAGGGATAGAGGAGGGATAGAGGAGGAGGTGGGATAGAGGAGGGATAGAGGAGGGATAGGGAAGGGGAGGGATAGAGGAGGGATAGAGGAGAGGGAGGGATAGAGGAGGGATAGAGGAGTAATAGAGGAATAGAGGGATAGAGGAGGGATAGAGGAGAGGGAGGGGTAGAGGAGGGATAGAGGAGGGGAGGGGTAGAGGAGGGATAGAGGAGGGGTAGAGGAGAGGAGGGGTAGAGGAGGGATAGAGGAGGGATAGAGGAGGGGTAGAGGAGGGATAGAGGAGGGGGGATAGAGGAGGGGTAGAGGAGGAATAGAGGAGGGGGGATAGAGGAGGGGGGATAGAGGAGGGGAAGAGGAGGGATAGAGGAGGGATAGAGGAGGGGTAGAGGAGGGATAGAGGAGGGGTAGAGGAGGGATAGAGGAGGGGTTGAGGAGGGATAGAGGAGGGGTAGAGGAGGAATAGAGGAGGGGTTAAGGAGGGGGAGGGATAGAGGAGGAATAGAGGAGGGGGAGGGATAGAGGAGGAATAGAGGAGGGGTTGAGGAGGGGGAGGGATAGAGGGGTAGAGGAGGGGGAGGGATAGAGGAGGGGGAGGGATAGAGGAGGAATAGAGGAGGGGTTGAGGAGGGGGAGGGATAGAGGAGGGGAGGGATAGAGGGGTAGAGGAGGGGGAGGGATAGAGGAGGGGGAGGGATAGAGGAGGGGTTGAGGAGGGGGAGGGATGGAGGAGGGGGAGGGATAGAGGAGGGGTAGAGGAGGGATAGAGGACCGTGAGTAACAACACAATGCAACATTTTAAAAGCGCAACTTGTAATTTCTCTGTGTGGTTTTATAACCACCACCTCAGGCCTTGTAGCATGGCTCATAACCCGAGCTGACTTAATAATATTTTCCTGGTTGGACAGATGGCCAATAAACAGTCCAGCAGCACGGCCCAAATAATACACAGTGGTTTTTAATAGGGACATTTCCCTATTGATCATTGTGGTTTCACTTTGAAGTTGGCTTTGTAAGTAGTCCCAGTACATACGGAAGCCAGTGCTTTCCCCAGGGTTGCTCCGGTCTGAGACCATCCTGTAGACGGGTTTCCTGTGCTGTTCTCTGAGCTGTTGACTGACAGGGAGTGAGATGAAGCAGGGTTGTTACGGTGGAAGGTAGACATAGGAGGAAGACCCCTGTTCACCTCTACAGGTGAGACTGAATGGGGAGAATAGACCTGCAAAGCAATCAAACACATACACGTGTTACATTTGTCTTGGTGACGGTGCAGCAGAGTACAGTACATATACACTGAGTGGACAAAACATTATGAACATCTGCTCTTTCCATGACATAGACTGACAAGGTGAATCCAGGTGAAAGCTATGATCCCTTATTGATGTCACTTGTTACATCCACTTCAATCAGTGTAGATGAAGGGGAGGAGACAGGTTAAAGAAGGACTTATAATCCTTGAGACTACTGAGACATTGATTGTGTATATGTGCTATTCAGAGGGTGAATGGGCAAGACAAAAGATTTAAGTGCCTTTGAACGGGGTATGGTAGTAGGTGCCAGGCACACCGGTTTGAGTGTGTCAAGAACTGCAACGCTGCTGGGTTTTTCACACTCAACAGTTTCTTGTGTCTATCAAGAATGGTCCACCACCTAAAGGACATCCAGCCAACTTGACACAACTGTGTGGAAGCATTGGAGTCAACATGGGCCAGCATCCCTGTGGAACACTTTCAACACCTTGTAGAGGCCATGACCTGATGAATTGAGGCTGTTCTGACGACAAAAGGGGGAGGTGCAACTCAATATTAGAAAGGTGTTCCTAATGTTTTGTACACTCACCGTATATACAGTACATTTTTACATATTTGTCCCAAACTTTCTTTTTCATATAAGAGCTCTGGTGAGTAAAATGTACTATGTTTTTATCATATGCCAAATTAACTAAAAACTTACCAGGTGATTGTGTGACGGTTGCAGGTTACTGTAGCTTCCTGATTGGTGGGCTGAAGCCCCTCCTGTTCCTCCATAGCCAGCCTGGTTCATTCCGTTGGAGTTCCACATGTCAGGTGAACTGTTAATCCCCTGTTGTTCGCCACAGGAGGAGGGGTGTGAGGAGGAGTCAGGGTTGAGGTCATGGTGACTTGGAGATTGATCGTAAACCTGAGAAGAAGAGGGGGGGGGGGGGGTCTGATGAGTCCAAATTTGAGATTTTTGATTCCAACCGCTGTGTCTTTGTGAAAAGCAGAGTAGGTGAACGGATGATCTCTACGTGTGTGGTTCCTACCGTGAAGCATGGAGGAGGAGTTGTGATGGTATGGGTGTGCTTTGCTGGTGACACTGTCTGTGATTTATTTAGAATTCAAGGCACACTTAATCACCATGGCTACCACAGAATTCTGCAGCGATACACCATCCCATCTGGTTTGCACTTAGTGAGACGATCATTTGTTTTTCAACAGGACCCAACATACCTCCAGGCTGTGTAAGGGCTATTTGACAGAATACTACAGTACACTACAGTACATTACAGTACACTACAGAATACTACAGTGCATGCCAGTACACTACAGTATACAGTACAGTACACACAATCAGTTCCACAATTGATTCCAACCGCTGTGTCTTTGTGAAACGCAGAGTAGGTGAACGGATGATCTCTACGTGTGTGGTTCCTACCGTGAAGCATGGAGGAGGAGTTGTGATGGTATGGGTGTGCTTTGCTGGTGACACTGTCTGTGATTTATTTAGAATTCAAGGCACACTTAATCACCATGGCTACCACAGAATTCTGCAGCGATACACCATCCCATCTGGTTTGCACTTAGTGAGACGATCATTTGTTTTTCAACAGGACCCAACATACCTCCAGGCTGTGTAAGGGCTATTTGACAGAATACTACAGTACACTACAGTACATTACAGTACACTACAGAATACTACAGTGCATGCCAGTACACTACAGTATACAGTACAGTACACACAATCAGTTCCACAATTGATTCCAACCGCTGTGTCTTTGTGAAACGCAGAGTAGGTGAACGGATGATCTCTACGTGTGTGGTTCCTACCGTGAAGCATGGAGGAGGAGTTGTGATGGTATGGGTGTGCTTTGCTGGTGACACTGTCTGTGATTTATTTAGAATTCAAGGCACACTTAATCACCATGGCTACCACAGAATTCTGCAGCGATACACCATCCCATCTGGTTTGCACTTAGTGAGACGATCATTTGTTTTTCAACAGGACCCAACATACCTCCAGGCTGTGTAAGGGCTATTTGACAGAATACTACAGTACACTACAGTACATTACAGTACACTACAGAATACTACAGTGCATGCCAGTACACTACAGTATACAGTACAGTACACACAATCAGTGTGTTGATTGGAGCAGATTTAGAGCTATTGTGTTAATCCCTAAACTGGGTGATCCATGCACCTCCTTATCCGGGTTTAGGGAACAGCATTTCCTCCCCATCACTGCACAGCCCTGGAGGGAGGGAGGGAGGGAGGGATAGATAGATTTCCATGTGGAAACCGCTGCAGAATCATATTGGATACATCCTCTTCAGACAGCCGGACCACACCACAGGATCTGACCACAGGACCACACCACAGGACCACACCACAGGATCTGACCACACCACAGTATCTCACCACAGGATCTGACCACAGGATCTGACCACAGGACCACACCACAGGACCACACCACAGGACCACACCACAGGACCACACCACAGGATCTGACCACAGTATCTCACCACAGGACCACACCACAGGATCTGACCACAGGACCACACCACAGGATCTGACCACAGGACCACACCACAGGACCACACCACAGGACCACACCATAGGATCTGACCACAGTATCTCACCACAGGACCACACCACAGGATCTGACCACAGTATCTCACCACAGGACCACACCACAGGATCTGACCACAGTATCTCACCACAGGACCACACCACAGGATCTGACCACAGGATCACACCACAGTATCTCACCACAGGACCACACCACAGGACCACACCACAGTATCTCACCACAGGACCACACCACAGGACCACACCACAGTATCTCACCACAGGACCACACCACAGTATCTCACCACAGGACCACACCACAGTATCTCACCACAGGACCACACCACAGGACCACACCACAGGATCTGACCACAGGACCACACCACAGTATCTCACCACAGGACCACTCCACAGGACCACACCATAGGATCTGACCACAGGACCACACCACAGTATCTCACCACAGGACCACACCACAGGACCACACCACAGTATCTCACCACAGGACCACACCACAGGACCACACCACAGTATCTCACCACAGGACCACACCACAGGACCACACCACAGTATCTCACCACAGGCCCACACCACAGTATCTCACCACAGGACCACACCACAGGACCACACCACAGGATCTGACCACAGGACCACACCACAGTATCTCACCACAGGACCACACCACAGGACCACACCACAGGACCACACCACAGGACCACACCACAGTATCTCACCACAGGACCACACCACAGGACCACACCACAGTATCTCACCACAGGACCACACCACAGTATCTCACCACAGGACCACACCACAGTATCTCACCACAGGACCACACCACAGGACCACACCACAGGATCTGACCACAGGACCACACCACAGTATCTCACCACAGGACCACACCACAGGACCACACCACAGGATCTGACCACAGGACCACACCACAGGACTACACCACAGGACCACACCACAGGATCTTACCACAGGACCACACCACAGGACTACACCACAGGACTACACCACAGGATCTGACCACAGGATCTGACCACAGGATCTGACCACAGGACCACACCACAGGACCACACCACAGGACCACACCACAGGACCACACCAGCGGGTCTGACCACAGGATCTCACCACAGGACCACACCAAAGGACCACAGTTGTAATGGGATATGATACTTTGTATCACCTAGAAAATAACTGCCAGGGAAATTATAATATAATAATACTTTTTATTATAATAAAAAATGAGAATGAACTACAGTATCATTGTAGGATGTCTTACAAATGCAATACACACCCACCTACACACCCACCATTGTTACCCCGACGACAACGCACTGTAAAGCAGACTGGCCACTTAAAGACTCTGTTGAATATGATCACACACACCATACACACAACTCCCCTCCCCCCACACACACAACTCCCCTCCCCCCACACACACAACCCCCTTCCCACACACACACAACTCTAGCCGTAACCCTGGCTGGTACGAGTCCTGTGGTGATAGTGGGAACAGGCCAAATATAGGAGCCCCTGCCGTCACCAACCCTGTTTCACACACACACACACACACACACACACACACACACACACACACACACACACACACACACACACACACACACACACACACACACACACACACACACACACACACACACAAGCCCTGTCTGAACCTCCGTGGGTAGCATATGGTACAGGATAAAGCCAATTGTCCTCCTTACTATAGGACGGAGCAGGCAACCCGTTAGTAATACACACACACACACACACACACACACACTCGCTCACTCCTTGGACGTAGTAGGCGACCCGTTAATAATGGCCACACCCCCGGCCCAGCACACCCTCGCTGTCCCCCGCTGTCCCCGAATAAATCCCCCCCCCCCCCGACACACACCCTGAAACATGCATACATAAACCGTCAACATGGTGTTCTCTTTTACTACCGCATTGATTTACGAACCATCAATAACGGCATCACTAAAGATTAGAGACTCTCCATATGTGAAGAACACAACTGAAGGAAGACAGACACATAGTATATGAGACATGTTCATAGTTCTGTGTTACGTTAGCGTCTCTGATAGCAACAAAAACTAAATAGTTCTGTGTTACGTTAGCGTCTCTGACAGCAACAAAAACTAAATGGCTTAAATATATTATGAAGACAATAAAAGAGGACAAGACCACATTTTGGACTTGAAATGTATACTTTCAATCATATACAGGAAGATTTAAATGAGTGTAATATTGACCAACTATTCAATTTGCCTCTGCTCTATAGTAACACCACATCCAACTCTAGCCACATGCAGTCAATTTGCCCGTCTGCGTCTAGTACGAACGTCTGGTTCTAGTTAGTTACTCTCCCAGAGATCAAAGCAGTCTTTGATAGCGCCTGATAATGATCCGTATAGGGACCAGTGTTAAATCAGACTACGGGTTAAATCAAATAGAGATCAGAGCAGCAATCTGCTTCACGTCAAAAAATGGTAGACGGTAAAAAACGAGAATGATATGTGTTGTGTTCTCAGGTCTGTCTGAACTGAAAGAGAGATCTTGATCATTAACACAGGGTATTGATCATTAACACAGGGTATTGATCATTAACACAGGGTATTGATCATTGATGCGCGTTACTGAACTCACTGACCACACAGCCAAGAGAAAAATGGTCAATGTCACTTCAGTATGCATTAAAGAACTGCATGATCAAAGAAATCGAAATAATTTGTAAATCGAAATTCATAAACTTGGGAACTTTCCTAAAATGAATGAATAAACACCGACAACACTGACTGAATAGCACACAGAGTCCCAATCCCACTCACCATACAGTAATATCCCTTCCCAGACACACACTCAGCCATATGTGCCCATTCCTAACCCATAAAACACTCAAACACATGGTTGCTGCAATAACTTTTGGGTAACTGTATATCAAAGGGTCTGTTCCTGTACTGGTATAGAATGTAGTCTGCATGGACTCCCTGGTATGATAAATTACAATGAAATAGAAACAGATGAAGGACTAGCTAGTACACACAGTGGATAGAGTAGGTTTACTTTGATGCGTCAATACTGTACTATTCTACGATAAGGTGTTATTACATCGATAGTGAACATATTGATAATGTATTTAAATGATCTATGCCTTATTCCATGTCTTATGTGTATATGAGGATAATGAAGATAACACGTGACAGAGAATAGATCATGGAGAGTATATCAAGATAACGGAGAGTATATCAAGATAACGGAGTGTATATCAAGATAACGGAGTGTATATCAAGATAACGGAGAGTATATCACGATAACGGAGAGTATATCACAATAATGGAGAATATATCAAGATAACGGAGTGTATATCAAGATAACAGAGAGTATATCACGATAACGGAGAGTATATCACGATAACGGAGAGTATATCACGATAACGGAGAGTATATCAAGATAACGGGGAGTATATCAAGATAACGGAAAGTATATCACGATAACAGAGAGTATATCAAGATAACGGAGAGTATATCAAGATAACGGAGAGTATATCAAGATAACCGAGAGTATATCAAGATAACAGAGAGTATATCAAGATAACGGAGAGTATATCACGATAACGGGGAGTATATCACAATAACAGAGAGTATATCAAGATAACGGAAAGTATATCAAGATAACGGAGAGTATATCAAGATAACGGAGAGTATATCACGATAACGGAGAGTATATCAAGATAACGGGGAGTATATCAAGATAACGGAGTGTATATCAAGATAATGGAGAGTATATCAACATAACGGGGAGTATATCAAGATAACGGAAAGTATATCACGATAACGGAGTGTATATCAAGATAACGGAGAGTATATCAAGATAACGGAGAGTATATCAAGATAACAGAGAGTACATCAAGATAACGGAGAGTATATCAATTAAAAAGAACCATGTAGAGACCTCTGTTAGTTTATATTCCTATAGGACCTTCAAACTCAACTCTGGCCCTCCAAGCCAGTGCCACTGCATTTTTTCATTGTTCCCCCTCTAATCAGGGACTGATTTAGACCTGGGACACCAGGTGGGTGAAATTGATTATCAAGTAGAACAGAAAAGCAGCAGGCTCTGGACCTTGTAGGGTAAAAGTTGAATGCCCCCTGCAATAGTAAATATCAAAAGAAGGAGAGATAATAGGAGAACATCTAATTACATCCAATCATTCACAAAGACAGTATGCAGACCGGTGCACACGTTTTTATCTAGAGTGGGAACACACTCACCGATTTGACGTAGCAATACATCAGGTTATTGCTGGTGGTCCCGGCAGAGACAGGATAGGAAGCGCAATACATGATGCTGTTCAGTTTCAGATTCAGTTCAACAGTCCAGTAGTTTCAGTAGTGTGTCTGTAGTCCTGTAGTATAGACTCCGGTAGTCAGTAGTGTCTCAGTATAGACCTGTGAGTCCACAGCACCAGTCTCTGTTCATATGCTCTGTAGTCGACATACACTCCTCCTCCTCCTCCTCTGACCCTTTACCTTGCAGCTCGCTTAACTACTCTGTCACAGACAACTTATGCAAATGAGGGCTGGTCCATTCCAGGAATTGGTGAGGGGTGATTTAGGGAGGGATTGGGGAGGTTCCACTAGTACACACACAGTCACAGTCACACACTCTACCTACATATCTAGTACCCCGTTGGTTTACTACTATATAATAGGGTGTCTTTCAAACAATAGGAGTGAGTGACCTTCAAAATAACTGATTAAAAAAGGCAGAGCAGACAGGGATTCCCTTCAAACACACCTCAACTAAACACACTCCTAACTCTAACCAAACACACCCTAACTAAACACACTCCTAACTAAACACACCCTAACTAAACACACCCTAACTAAACACACTCCTAACTAAACACACTCCTAACTAAACACACCCAAACTAAACACACTCCTAACTAAACACACTCCTAACTAAACACACTCCTAACTAAACGCACTCCTAACTAAACGCACTCCTAACTAAACGCACTCCTAACTAAACGCACTCTAACTAAACACACCCTAACTAAACACACTCCTAACTAAACACACTCCTAACTAAACACACTCCTAACTAAACACACTCCTAACTAAACACACTCCTAACTAAACACACCCTAACTAAACACACTCCTAACTAAACACACCCTAACTAAACACACCCTAACTAAACACACCCTAACTAAACACACTCCTAACTAAACACACTCCTAACTAAACACACTCCTAACTAAACACACTCCTAACTAAACACACCCTAACTAAACACACTCCTAACTAAACACACCCTAACTAAACACACTCCTAACTAAACACACTCCTAACTAAACACACTCCTAACTAAACACACTCCTAACTAAACACACCCTAACTAAACACACCCTAACTAAACACACTCCTAACTAAACACACCCTAACTAAACACACCCTAACTAAACACACTCCTAACTAAACACACCCCAACTAAACACACCCTAACTAAACACACTCCTAACTAAACACACTCCTAACTAAACACACCCTAACTAAACACACTCCTAACTAAACACACTCCTAACTAAACACACCCTAACTAAACACACTCCTAACTAAACACACTCCTAACTAAACACACTCCTAACTAAACACACTCCTAACTAAACACACCCTAACTAAACACACCCTAACTAAACACACCCTAACTAAACACACTCCTAACTAAACACACTCCTAACTAAACACACTCCTAACTAAACACACTCCTAACTAAACGCACTCCTAACTAAACGCACTCCTAACTAAACGCACTCCTAACTAAACACACCCTAACTAAACACACTCCTAACTAAACACACTCCTAACTAAACACACTCCTAACTAAACACACCCTAACTAAACACACTCCTAACTAAACACACTCCTAACTAAACACACTCTAACTAAACACACTCCTAACTAAACACACCCTAACTAAACACACCCTAACTAAACACACCCTAACTAAACACACTCCTAACTAAACACACTCCTAACTAAACACACTCCTAACTAAACACACTCCTAACTAAACACACCCTAACTAAACACACTCCTAACTAAACACACCCTAACTAAACACACTCCTAACTAAACACACTCCTAACTAAACACACTCCTAACTAAACACACCCTAACTAAACACACCCTAACTAAACACACTCCTAACTAAACACACTCCTAACTAAACACACCCTAACTAAACACACCCCTAACTAAACGCACTCCTAACTAAACGCACTCCTAACTAAACACACCCTAACTAAACACACTCCTAACTAAACACACCCTAACTAAACACACTCCTAACTAAACACACTCCTAACTAAACACACCCTAACTAAACACACTCCTAACTAAACACACTCCTAACTAAACACACCCTAACTAAACACACTCCTAACTAAACACACCCTAACTAAACACACCCTAACTAAACACACCCTAACTAAACACACTCCTAACTAAACACACTCCTAACTAAACACACTCCTAACTAAACACACTCCTAACTAAACACACTCCTAACTAAACACACCCTAACTAAACACACTCCTAACTAAACACACCCTAACTAAACACACTCCTAACTAAACACACTCCTAACTAAACACACTCCTAACTAAACACACTCCTAACTAAACACACCCTAACTAAACACACCCTAACTAAACACACTCCTAACTAAACACACCCTAACTAAACACACCCTAACTAAACACACTCCTAACTAAACACACCCCAACTAAACACACTCCTAACTAAACACACTCCTAACTAAACACACTCCTAACTAAACACACCCTAACTAAACACACTCCTAACTAAACACACTCCTAACTAAACACACCCTAACTAAACACACTCCTAACTAAACACACTCCTAACTAAACACACTCCTAACTAAACACACTCCTAACTAAACACACCCTAACTAAACACACCCTAACTAAACACACCCTAACTAAACACACTCCTAACTAAACACACTCCTAACTAAACACACCCTAACTAAACACACTCCTAACTAAACACACCCTAACTAAACACACCCTAACTAAACACACTCCTAACTAAACACACCCCAACTTAACACACCCCAACTTAACACACTCCTAACTAAACACACCCCAACTAAACACACTCCTAAATAAACACAACCCAACTAAACACACCCTAACTAAACACACTCCTAACTAAACACACTGCAAGTAAACACACCCTAACTAAACACACCCTAACTAAACACACCCCAACTAAACACGCTCCTAAATAAACACACTGCAAGTAAACACATCCTAAATAAACACACCCTAACTAAACACACCCCAACTAAACACACTCCTAACTAAACACACCCTAACTAAACACACCCTAACTAAACACACTGCAAGTAAACACACCCTAACTTAACACACCCTAACTAAACACACCCCAACTAAACACACTGCAAGTAAACACACTGCAAGTAAACACACCCTAACTTAACACACCCTAACTAAACACACTAAACACACTCCTAACTAAACACACGGCAAGTAAACGCACCCTAACTAAACGCACCCTAACTAAACACACCCCAACTAAACACACCCCAACTAAACACACCCTAACTACACACTCCTAACTAAACACACCCTAACTAAACACACCCTAACTAAACACACTCCTAACTAAACACACTCCTAACTAAACACACTCCTAACTAAACACACTCCTAACTAAACACACTCCTAACTAAACACACCCTAACTAAACACACCCTAACTAAACACACTCCTAACTAAACACACTCCTAACTAAACACACTCCTAACTAAACACACTCCTAACTAAACACACCCTAACTAAACACACTCCTAACTAAACACACCCTAACTAAACACACTCCTAACTAAACACACTCCTAACTAAACACACCCTAACTAAACACACTCCTAACTAAACACACTCCTAACTAAACACACTTCTAACTAAACACACCCTAAAAAAACACCTCTTGTACATTAGTGTCTTCCCTTCTCTCCCTCCCTTGACTGTCTGACCCATATTCCCAAATCAGACATGCCTGGCGTGAGTTCTTAACTTCTAGGCACGTGTGGCTGGGTAAGTTCCTCCTCACTAAGGCTGTTTGTAGTAAGGTTATTCACAAAGTTGCTGTCTGGATTGGGTGCTAAAGCACTGAGTAAATGCCACCCAACCAAGTGGTTCTCCTGTGATCTCTAATCTCTCTGGCTCATAGTTTTGATTTAAATTTGATTGAGTCGTCAACTAAAGTGAATTCAACTCGAAATCAACAAAAAAACATGAACCGTGTAATTGGATTTAAGTTAACAGTTGGGTGAAATAAAGAAGGATTTTTTTATTTAATTTAAATTTAAAAAAATCGCACTAATTATTTTACGGTGATGGCTTTTTCAAATCCCATTTTCCATGTTAATTCAACGTCACTGCATTTTTTTTTTTAATGACATGGAAACAATGTTGATTCAACCAGTTTGTGCCCTGTGGGTACTGTCTGCATGTTAGCCTGGGCTGGTAAGCAGGTTGACCTACTGTAGAAGCCACTATAGAAGCCAGAACTACTTTCAGTAACTAAACTGCTAGTAACTAAACTACATTTTGCAGTAGCTTGGTGAAAGTTGAATTAAATTCAAATCTTGGTAGTGTTTTCAGTAATTAATAACTGTTTTACCATGTAGCGGTGTAGCTAACTACTGGAACTACACACTACTGTTTTACCATGTAGCGGTGTAGCTAACTACTGGAACTACACACTACTGTTTACCATGTAGTGGTGTAGCTAACTGCTGGAACTACACACTACTGTTTTACCATGTAGCGGTGTAGCTAACTACTGGAACTACACACTACTGTTTTACCATGTAGCGGTGTAGCTAACTACTGGAACTACACACTACTGTTTTACCATGTAGCGGTGTAGCTAACTACTGGCACTACACACTACTGTTTACCATGTAGCGGTGTAGCTAACTACTGGAACTACACACTACTTTATTTGCAAAAAAATATGGTTGACGTAGGCAAGAATTTCCTTTCTATTTCTACATTAAACCTGCCTAATTCTCACTTGAAACATAGTTTTTGTGTTAAATACATTACGTTACATTCTGTTAACATCTGACTACAGACATTTCAGATGTACACTACCATTCAAAAGTTTGGGGTCACTTAGAAATGTCCTTGTTTTTGAAAGAAAAGCACATTTTGTTGTCCATTAAAATAACATCAAATTAATCAGAAATGCAGTGTAGACATTGTTAATGTTGTAAATGACTATTGTAGCTGTAAACGGACAATTTTTTATGGAATATCTATATAGGCGTACAGAGGCCCATTATCAGCAACCATCACTCCTGTGTTCCAATGGCACGTTGTGTTAGCTAATCCAAGTTTATCATTTTAAAAGGCTAATTGATCATTAGAAAACCCTTTTGCAATTATGTTAGCACAGCTGAAAACTGTTGTTCTGATTAAAGAAGCAATAAAACTGGCCTTCTTTAGGCTAGTTCAGTATCTGGAGCATCAGCATTTGTGGGTTTGATTACAGGCTCAAAATGGCCAGACACAAACAGCTTTCTTCTGAAACTTGTCAGTCTATTCTTGTTCTGAGAAATTAAGGCTATTCCATGAGAGAAATTGCCAAGAAACTGAAGATCTTGTACAACGCTGTATACTACTCCCTTCACAGAACAGCGCAAACTGTCTCTAATCAGAATAGAAAGAGGAGTGGGAGGCCCCGGTGCACAACTGAGCAGGAGGACAAGTACATTAGAGTATCTAGTTTGAGAAACAGACGCCTCACAAGTCCTCAACTGACAGCTTCATTAAATAGTACCTGCAAAACATCAGCCTCAATGTCAACAGTGAAGAGGCGACTCCGGGATGCAGGCCTTCTAGGCAGAGTTGCAAAGGAAAAGCCATATCTCAGACTGGCCAATAAAAAAGAAAAGATTAAGATGGGCAAAAGAACACCAAGACTGACAAAGGAACTCTGCCTAGAAGGCCAGCATCCTAGAGTCGCCTCTTCACTGTTGATGTTGAGACTATAGATATTCCATTAAAAATCAGCCGTTTCCAGCTACAATAGTCATTTACAACATTAACATTGTCTACACTGTATTTCTGATCAATTTTATGTTATTTTTAATGGACAAAACATTTCTAAGTGACCCAAAATTTTTGAATGGTAGTGTAAGTACTGTATGATATTTTTTTCTCACAAAGTAGATTAGATGTAGTGAACTACTTTTTCAAAGTAAACTATATTTTTCTTAATGGTAGCTTTAGTGTAGCATAGCTTCTCGAAGTGTGAGGTAATTTGCATTTTGGTCAACTATAATTTCAGAATAGTTTCCCCAACACTGGTAGAAGCCTAGGAGGAGGAGGAGAAGAGGAGGGGGAAGACGAAGAAGATGAAGGTGAGGAGGGAGGCGTCTCTTCTGTAACACTGACTTTCTGTAGGTAGGAAGAGGTAACTTTCTGTAGGGCGGAAAAGGTAAGATTCTGCAGGTAGGAAGAGGTAACTTTCTGTAGGGCGGAAAAGGTAAGATTCTGTAGGTAGGAAGAGGTAACTTGTAGATCTCTGACGTGATGTTTTTTTCTGACCTCCTCTGTCTTGCATGCTAACCACCAAGGAGGAGGTGGAAGAGGAGAAAGAGTAGACGGAGGAGGGGGGAAGGTGAGGGAATTGTCAGGTATTGCTGCACTGCACCTGCGATAACATCTGCAAAATATGTGTTCGCGACCAATAAAAATGTATTTTTATCCGAATAAACTACCAATCAACTAGGACCGCTGGCTGGCATTCCTTTCTTTATATTAAAGAGTTACGAGGTACAATCACATCTGTTACATATGGTCCACTGTAGCTCTGGTCCAGGGTATTACATGCAGCACGATGTCCGCTGGACTCTCCTCTTATGTCCCCTAAACACTGTTCCATTCAAGGTACAGTAAGCCTGTCTATAGCATTATTCCCTACTCTGGTTTGTGGTTCCTATTCCCTATACAGTTAACTACTTGACCAGGGCACATAGCACCCTATTCCCTATATGTTGCACTGCTTGACCAGGGCACATAGCACCCTATTCCCTATACAGTGCACTACTTTTGACCAGGGCCCATAGCACCCTATTCCCTATATAGTGCACTACTTTTGACCAGGGCCCATAGCACCCTTTGGGACACACACCTGCGGTCTTAATCCGACTCCTGAGTCTCCTGAGCTTTCTAAGCAACACGTGTATTCTGCTTCTGTAAACTGGGTCATTGGGTCAGTGCATGTCTCTGGTTGTCAACATTAGCTTTAACTAACTGGATCTTAAAGGAGAGGGAATGTCTTGTCGATGAGGATATTTTGGTGTCATTTACTGTTTTGGCTCAGGCCAGGGTGGAGGAAAAGAGCTTTAGTTTCAAGGTGGAGGACAAGGGCTTTAGTTTCAGGGTGGAAGAGCTTTAGTTTCAGGGTGAAAGAGCTTTAGTTTCAGGGTGGAGAAAAATAGCTTTAGTTTCAGGGTGGAAGAGCTTTAGTTTCAGGGTTGCAAACAAGAGATATAATTTCAGGGTGGAAGAGCTTTAGTTCAAGGGTGGAAGAGCTTTAGTTTCAGGGTTGAGAACAACAGATATAGTTTCAGGGTGGAAGAGCTTTAGTTTCAGGGTGGAAGAGCTTTAGTTTCAGGGTGGAGGAGCTTTAGTTTCAGGGTGGAAGAGCTTTAGTTTCAGGGTGGAGGAAAAGAGCTTTAGTTTCAGGGTGGAAGAGCTTTAGTTTCAGGGTGGAGGAAAAGAGCTTTAGTTTCAGGGTGGAGGAGCTTTAGTTTCAGGGTGGAAGAGCTTTAGTTTCAGGGTGGAAGAGCTTTAGTTTCAGGGTGGAGGAGCTTTAGTTTCAGGGTGGAGGAAAAGAGCTTTAGTTTCAGGGTGGAAGAGCTTTAGTTTCAGGGTGGAGGAGCTTTAGTTTCAGGGTGGAGGACAAAAGCTTTAGTTTCAATTGAATGGGTCCTGAAAGGAGGATGAGTAACAACATTCCTGTCCCGGGTATTAAAACGATATATGTACTGTATATACCACTGAACATACGCTTTTATCCAAACAGAGTTCAAACATTTTGTCTCGGTGGAAACGTGGTTATATTTTTATGGGAGACCCTGGCTATGATGTCACTTCCCTAGTGTAGCCCACACCTTTCTGTTGTCCTGGAGGTTTTTAGACTCTGGTTGTTGTGATCTCTGGTGGGAGAGCGGAGGGGAAACTCTGATGTCATCAGCTACGGCACTGCAGGACACACACACACACGCGCGCGCACACACACACACACACACACACACACACACACACACACACACACACACACACACACACACACACACACACACACACACACACACACACACACACACACACACACACACACACACACACACACACACACACACACACACACACACACACACACACACACACACACACACACACACACACACACACACACGAGCACACACGCAGACTGTGGAAAACGTAGTGCTTCAGGGTGCCCTGTTATGATTGGTGTGGTGCCCATGTGTTAGCAGTGCCCTGTAGATGGTTAGAGAGATGGGTTGGGGGGGGGGCCCGCCTGTGCTGCACCTGGGTCCCAGCAGGCTGATTGATCAGTTTGGTCATGTGGAATGTCACCATCTGGTCCCCATGCCGTCCTGGCTCCTCTCTCCTGCTCCTCCTCCTCTGTCTTTTCTTCTCCTTCTCCTGGTCTATGCAGTCCTGGCTCCTCTCTCCTCTCTCCTGCTCCTCTCTCCTGCTCCTCCTCCTCTGTCTTTTCTTCTCCTTCTCCTGGTCTATGCAGTCCTGGCTCCTCTCTCCTCTCTCCTGCTCCTCCTCCTCTCTCCTCCTCTGTCTTTTCTTCTCCTTCTCCTGGTCTATGCAGTCCTGGCTCCTCTCTACTCCTCTCTCCTGCTCCTCCTCCTCTGTCTTTTCTTCTCCTTCTCCTGGTCTATGCAGTCCTGGCTCCTCTCTCCTCCTTCTCCTGGTCTCTACGCAGTCCTGGCTATTACTTGCAATCGTTGCAGGCATGAAAAAAGGCTAGTTGGTTAAGCCCAAATCATGTGCATAAACATGAAGATATACAATATCAGAGTATCACAATATCACAATATCAGAGTATCACAATATCAGAGTATCACAATATCACATTATCACAATATCAGAGTATCACAATATCACAGTATCATAATACCACAATATCACAGTACCACAATATCACCGTATTAGAGTATCCAAATATCACAGTATCATAATACCACAATATCACAGTATCACAATATCACAGTATTAGAGTATCCAAATATCACAGTATCATAATGTCACAATATCACAGTATCACAATATCACAGTATCACATTGAAATGTGTGCTTACTGTAAGGGCACATCTTAATATTATTCATATTTCCCCTTTTTTAGTTACATATTTTTCTCCCCATATGCTCTCCTCCCTATCCTATCCTATCCTATCCTATCCTATCCTATCCTATCCTATCCTATCCTATCCTATCCTATCCTGTCTCCACTCTTCCCTCTCCTCTCCCTCACCTTCTCCACTCCTCCCTCTCCCTCTCCCTCTTCCTCTCCTCTCCTCCCCTCTCCTCTCCCTAATGGCTAATAATACATAACAGAGTGCACCAGGAGTGGCATTCATCATTGTAGACTGTCATAATCAATTACATTTCAACAAAAGGAAAACACAGATATGCAAATAAGAAACCATTAACATTTGCATTTCCTGATTGAATAATCACCTAGTAGTCAAAATACTGTAATGAACAAAGACTGATGCAAAGGCCAGGATGAGGAGAGCGTATATATTTCCTCCTGGGTGGTTTGGCTCAGATACATGTGTGTGTGTATCTGTGTGTGTCTGTGTGTGTGTGTGTGTGTGTGTGTGTGTGTGTGTGTGTGTGTGTGTGTGTGTGTGTGTGTGTGTGTGTGTGTGCTCGCGTGCCTGTCACTGCTATCCTATGGACGTCAATCATTCTACTTTGACCTCATTTCCTGTTTGTCTATATGTATATATATATATATATATGTATATATATATATATATGTATATATACTTTGTTTGAAGCTGAACCAAATATTTGTAATACACTTCACTGTGGAGACACTTTTAAATAAACAGACGAATAAGCCAGTCAAAGGTATTGTTTGATACCTGGCCTGGCGCGACTCTAGTGACTCAACAGTGTGATGCTCCATCTAAATCCTGGAGAACAAGCTAATCCATTCCTGTGTCCAAAAATGTCAACCTATTCCCTACATAGTGTACTACTTTTGACCTGGGCCCTGGTCAAAAGTAGTTCACTATATAGAGAATAGGGTGCCATTTGGGGACAAAGCCAGTGCCAGAGGATGAGGATGGTGGGGGTGGGTAAGAGGATCAGAGCAGTTGGTCTAGAGGTAGTGTGTTAGTTCCACGTGAGTCCCAGACCGGCTGACCCTTGCACTACATTGACCTCAGTCACTCGGCTAGATACACCTAGTTCAATCTTTTCAGAAGAACCATTGAGGAAAACAGCTAGAGGTGGTTAACCTGACCGTGGTGCGTGTCGTGTCATCCCCACTACCTGAAACACCACTTTGACCCGGGTCATTTACTGACCGTTCCAAATTAATTCAATGATTAACGGATCCCCCTCTTCATTTTTCTCAAAAAAAATACCAATCTGATTTTTTCTTCTTTTTAAAAAAAATTGTACTGAAACATTTAAAGATTATTGCAGTAAAGAGATGCATCATTTCCTTTCGGATTATGGCTGAACTTTGCCTCTTTTAGGCACAACATCTCTTGATTAGGATACTATATGTGAACTAAGGTCACAGATCTACCTAGGTAGATCTCTCTAGTAGAACTATTCAGGGAAACAGATTCAACCATTCAAGGGTGATTAAGCTGACCGTGGTGCGTGTCGTGTCATCCCCACTAACACTACATGAAGCACCACTTTGACTCCCTAGTGATGCAGTGGTCTAAAGGCACTGCATCTCAGTGCGAGAGGTCGTCACTAGAGGTCGTCACAGTCCCTGGTTTGAATCCAGGCTGCATCACATCCGGCCGTGATTGGGAGTCCCATAGGGCGGCGCGCAATTGGCCCAGTGTCGTCTGGGTTTGGCCGGGGTAGGCCGTCATTGTAAATAAGAATTTGTTCTTAACTGACTTGCCTAGTTAAATAAAGGTTAAATTATAAAAAATTACTGGTTACCAGGGTTACACATGGCTTGTGTCCCAAATGGCACCCTTATTCCCTATGGGGCTTGGTCCAATGTAGTGCACCACATAGGGAATAGGGTGCCATTTTGGATGCAATCACACTCACACTATGGAATTGGTTTGTTTCATGTTCACAACTGTTTATAAGTAATGAATACGATAATCAATAAACAGAAAGAAAACAAAAAGAGATTTGTTAGACAAAAATAGTAATTCATTGATAAGCCTTTTGTAAGTGCTAATAAATGTTTATACATTATTTGTAACATATTATAAATGTTATAAATACAAGCCAACCAATTTTGATACATTCTGGAAACACAACTCGTTTTATAAGGAAGATGGGATCCACCCAAATCATTTGGGTTCATGGATCCTTTCACAGCATTATAAGGCTGTGTTGAGACAATGATTTATCAATGACCAGCTCATTTAATCCCTACCATTGTGTTGCTGAGTTGTCATAATGCTTCAGCAAATGTACATTATCCCAGGGGCATTGGCAGACACAATGTAAGTAACCTAATTCCCTTGATATGCCCTGAATCCTACAGCTATTGTATGCAGTAATCATGAGCCTATGAACCAGAGTAATACTGTTAGCACTGAGGTGATGTGCCCTAGTAGGAAGTCCACTGTGTGCAGCTCACCCTGCACTAACATAAATAACATGAGCGTGTCTACTTCTGTTAAGCTTCCCAGTAAAGCAATGAAAACAATCAAGCATCCCAGAAAAGTGCTAAAAATAGCCCCCGTTAACATGCGTAGCTTTAAGAAACAAGGTTCATGAAATCAATCATTTGCTAGTAACAGAAGACATTCACATTCTGACCTCTGAAACGGACTTCGATAATATGTTTGATGATACAGTGGTAGCAATATATTTACATTTACGTTTACATTTACGTCATTTAGCAGACGCTCTTATCCAGAGCGACTTACAAATTGGTGCATTCACCTTATGATATCCAGTGGAAGAACCACTTATATCTATATCTTTTTTTTGGGGGGGGGGGGGGGGGGGGGGGGGGGGTAGAAGGATTACTTAATCCTACCCCAGGTATTCCTTAAAGAGGTGGGGTTTCAGGTGTCTCCGGAAGGTGGTGATTGACTCCGCTGTCCTGGCGTCGTGAGGGAGCTTGTTCCACCATTGGGATGCCAGAGCAGCGAACAGTTTTGACTGGGCTGAGCGGTTATAACATCTACAGAAAAGACAGAAATGCCAATGGTAGAGGTTTTGCAGTTTATATTCAGAACCACATTCCTGTAAAGCTTACAGAGCATCTCATGTTAAATACTATTGAAGTAATATGGCTACAGGTTCATCTGCCTCACCTAAAGCCCATTCTGGTGGGAAGCTGCTATAGACCACCAAGTGCTAGCAGTCAGTATTTGGATAATATGTGTAAAATGCTTGATAATGTATGTGATATCAAAAGAGAGGTATATTTTTTGTGTGATTTAAATATTGATTGGCTTTCATCAAGCTGCCCACTGAAGAAAAAGCTTCAAACTGTAACTAGTGCCTGTAACCTGGTTCAGGTTATCAGTCAACCTAACAGGGTAGTTACAAACAGCACAGGAATGAAATCATCAACATGTATTGATCACATCTTTACTAATGCTGCAGAAATTATCCATCGGATGTAGTGAGCACAATATAGTAGCCATAACTAAGAAAACCAAAGTTCCAAAGGCTGGGCCTAATATAGTGTATAAGAGGTCATACAATACGTTTTGTAGTGATTCCTATGTTGTTGATGTAAAGAATATTTGCTGGTCTGTAGTGTGTAATGAGGAGAAACCAGACGCTGCACTAGACACATTTATGAAATTGCTTATTCCAGTTACTAATAAGCACCCATTAAGAAAATGACTGTAATAACTATTAAAACCATGTGGATTGATGAGGAATTGAAAAATGGTATGGTTGAGAGGGATGAGGCAAAAGGTATGGCAAATAAGTCTGGCTGCACATCCAATTGGCAAACGTACTGCAAATTGAGAAATCATGTGACTAAACTGAATAAAAATATGAAAAAAATATACTATGAAACAAATATATATTATATAGATAATTATAGTAAAAAGTTTTGGAGCACCTTAAATGACATTTTGTGCAAAAAGGCAAACTCAGCTCCACTATTCATTGAATCAGATGGCTCATTCATCATAAAATCCACTGATATTGCCTAAACCTGTGACCCCAGGAAGAGTATGTAATAAATACATATTATAGATCCACACTACTCTTCCTGGGGTCCAGCAACATTAAGGCAGTTATATACAATGAAATATATTACATGACATTACATTTCATAACATTTTTCACAACACATTAAATGTGTTCCCTCAGGCTATAGAAAATCCAAAACTGGAACTTTTCCAAGTCAAGGGAAGCTTTTGGTTTTACTAATTTATTGCAAACCAACCCTTCAATATGTACACACTATTCATAAATAGTTGATTGATCTTTTAAGGATATTATGTAGTTTACCGTATGGGATTATCAGAGGTACTGACTGACAAAGTGTCTCGCCACGTCAGCTAGTCAGATGCACACACAGCAGAACGAGAGAGAGACTGAAAGAGAGAGAGAGAGGAGAGAGAGACAGAGAGAGAGAGAGAGAGAGAGAGAGAGAGAGAGAGAGAGAGAGAGAGAGAGAGAGAGAGAGAGAGAAATGACGTAATGCACATATCTGCACAAAGGCAGTTTTTGGGGAAGCTACTCTGAAAATGTAGTTCACCAAGCTACCAATGACTTCCTACTGGATCAAGTTAAACTACACTAAAGCTACATTTATGAAAAATATAGTTTACTGAACTAAAGTTACTTTGAAAAAGTAGTTCACTATATCACTACATACTCCGTGAAAAATAAGTATCATATCTAAATCTGAAATTTCTGTAGTCAGATGTTAACAGGATGTAATTTATTTAACACAAAAAGTGAGAATTAGGCAGATCTGATGCAGAAAAAGAAAGGAAATTCTTGCCTACTTCAACCATATATATTTTTTTAATATAAAGTAGTGTGTAGTTCCAGTAGTTAGCTGCACCGCTACAAGGTAAACAGTAGTGTGTAGTGCCAGTAGTTAGCTACACCGCTACATGGTAAAACAGTAGTGTGTAGTTCCAGTAGTTAGCTACACTGTTACATGGTAAAACAGTAGTGTGTAGTTCCAGTAGTTAGCTACACTGCTACATGGTAAAACAGTAGTGTGTAGTTCCAGTAGTTAGCTACACCGCTACATGGTAAACAGTAGTGTGTAGTTCCAGTAGTTAGCTACACCGCTACATGGTAAAACAGTAGTGTGTAGTTCCAGTAGTTAGCTACACTGCTACATGGTAAAAAGGTTAATAATTACTGAAAACACTACCAAGATCTGAATTTAGTTCAACTACCACCAAGCTACTGCAAAATGTAGTTGAATTACTAGTTAAACGACATGTAGTTCACTACACCCAAACACAGTACATACACTATAGAAACAAAAGTATGTGGACACCCCTTCAAATTAGTGGATTTGGCTATTTCAGCCACAACCGTTGCTGACAGGTGTATAAAATCGAGGAGACAGTCATGCAATCTCCATAGGGAAACATTGGCAGTAGAATGTCCTTACTGAAGAGATCTGTGGCTTTCAAAGTGGCACCGTCATAGGATGCCACCTTTCCAACAAGTCAGTTCGTCAAATTTCTACCCTGCTAGAGCTGCCCCAGTCAACTGTAAGTGCTGTTATTGTGAAGTGGATATGTCTCAGAGCAACAATGGCTCATCTGCAAAGTGGTAGGCCACACAAGCTCACAGAACGGGACCGCCGAGTGCTGAAGCACGTAGCGCATAAAATTTGTCTGTCCTTGTTTGTAACACTCACTACCGAGTTCCAAACCTCCTCTGGAAGCAACGACAGCACAATAACTGAACGTCGGGAGATTCATGGTCAAGCAGCCGCACACAAGCCTAAGATCACCATGTGCAATGCCAAGCGTTGGCTGGAGTGGTGTAAAGCTCGCCACCATTGGACTCTGGAGCAGTGGAAATGAGCTCTCTGGAGTGATGAATCACGCTTCACCATCTGTCAGTCTGACGAATGAACCTTGGCAGATGCCAGGAGAACGCTACCTGCCCCAATGCATAGTGCCAACTGTAAAGTTTGATGGAGGAGGAATAATGGTCTGGGCTGTTTTTCATGGTTCGGGTTAGGCCCCTTAGTTCCAGTGAAGGGAAGTCTTAACGCTACAGCATACAATGACATTCTCAATGATTCTGTGCTTCCAACTTTGTGGCAACAGTTTGGGGAAGGCCCTTTCCTGTTTCAGCATGACAATGCTCCTGTGCACAAAGCAAGGTCCATACAGAAATGCTTTGTCAAGATATCGGTGTGGAAAAACTTGACTGGCCTGCACAGAGCCCTGAACTCAGACCCACTGAACACCTTTAGGATGAATTAGGACACTGACTGCGAGCCAGGCCGAATCGCCCAACATTAGTGCCCGACCTCATCACTTGTGGCTGAATGGAAGCAAGTCCCCATAGCAATGTTCCTATATCTAGTGGAAAGCCTTCCCAGAAGAATGGAGGCTGTTACAGCAGCAAAGAGGGGGGACCAACTCCACATTCATGCCCATGATTTTGGAATGAGATGTTCAACATGCAGGTGTCTACATAGCTTTGGTAATGTAGTGTATGTGACGTAATTTTCGGGGACCACTTTTAACTCGTAAGCACTACTTTCAGAACTACTGGCTAAAAAGTATACAAAACTACTGAAGAACCTCTGTTAATGAATTGGAACATGCAGTTGAGGGAGAAGATTCTGGAAAGTCACAAGACAAAATAACCTAGAGTACTAAAGGACTGCTCAGATTAAACTCTCTGCCGGATTTAGATGAGAAATGACAGAAGATTGACAGGGAAGTAAATTCATATAGAATAGCCGTGAAGGGACACGGAGACGGAAATAAATAGTGTGAGAAAACAACAAGAAAACAACATTTTGGGAGAATTTATATAAATAAATGTAACTCTCATTCAACCAATGGCTAAAAAAAAACATAGGATATTCTCATTTACATAAACAACCTGGGGGATAAGGGGAGAGGGAATGAATGAATGAGACATTCAAGGTGGCCATGATTGTATGAGGGTCAGTTGAGGAATATCGCCATGACACCCGTGCTCTTGAGATACGTGCCTTTGAATCTTTAGTGACGACATAATCATCCTACGGCTACGGCTACGCAGTGCAATGTCTCCAATCCCTGCCCTTTGGGGCATTGGGGGTGCAATTTGAGGGAAGAGTGCCCCCTACTGGACCTAAATGATCATGACTAGATGACTACATGTAGGTAAAAACTGCAACACCAGTATTGACAAAACGGTGGTAGTATTGCACAAGTAAAATATGTGATTAGCCCAGGCAAGATACAGTGCATTCGGAAAGTATTTATACCCCTAGACTCTTTCCACATTTTGTTATGTTACAGCCTTATTCTAAAATGGATTGAATTGTTTATTTCCCTCATCAATATACACACAATAACCCATAACGACTAAGCAAAAACAGGTTTTTAGATATTATATATATTTTTTTTATACTTTACATAAGTAATCAGACCCTTTACTCAGTACTTTGTTGAAGCACCTTTGGCAGCGATTACAGACTCTAGTCTTCTTGGGTATGACGCTACAAGCTTGGCACAAACCCGTTCATCTTTCCCTCGATCCTGACTAGTATACCTAGTCCCTGCCTTGAAAAACATCCCGACAGCACGATGCTATCACCACCATGCTTCACCGTAGGGATGGTGCCAGGTTTCCTCCAGACGTGACGCTTGGCATTCAGGCCAAAGAATTCACTCTTGGTTTCATCAGACCAGAGAATCTTGTTTCTCATGGTCTGAGAGTCTTTAGGTGCCTTTTGGCAAACACCAAGCGGGTTGTCATGTGCCTTTTACTGAGGAGTGGCTTCCGTCTGGCCACTCTACCATAAAGGACTGATTGGTGGAGTGCTGCAGAGATGGTTGTCCTTCTGGAAGGTTCCTCCATCTCCACAGAAGAACTCTGGAGCTCTGTCAGAGTGACCGTCGGGTTCTTGGTGGCCCTTCTCTCAGTTTGGCCGGGTGGCCAGCTCTAGGAAGAGTCTTGGTGGTTCCAAAGTTCTTCCATTTAAGAATGACGGAGGCCACGGTGTTCTTGGGGACCTTCAATGCTACAGAAATGTTTCGGTATCCTTCCCCAGATCTGTACCTCGACACTATCCTGTCTCGGTGTTCTACGGACAATTCCTTCGACCTCAGGGCTTGATTTTTGTTCAGACATGCACTGTCAACTGTGGGACCTTAAATAGACAGGTGTGTGCCTTTCCAAATCATGTCCAATCAATTGAATTTACCACAGGTGGACTCCAATCAAGTTGTAGAAACATCTCAAGGATGATCAATGGAAACAGGAAGCACCTGAGCTCAATTTCGAGTCTCATAGCAAAGGGTCTTAATACTTATGTAAATAAGGTTTTTCTGTTTTTTATTTTTAATACATTTGCAAAAATGTCTAAAAACCTGTTTTTGCTTTGTCATTATGGAGCATTGTGGGTAGATTGATGAGGAACACATTTAATTTAATCAATTTTAGAATAAGGCTGTAACGTAACAACATTTTGGAAAAAGTCAAGGGGTCTGAATACTTTTCCCGAATGTTCTGTATGTACTGACTATCTAGTCACAGTGTGATACATTATGAATTACAGTGAACATGTATTATATATTTTTGCGAGAATAACATACATTGTTTTTACGTTCAATAAATGATATCATTATATTATGAAACCATATCGGAAACTGCTTGAGCAGTTGATTTTTCGTAAGTTATCGGTCTCAACTGGAGCTGACTGTTCAAATACTGTAAATAGCTTTATTATGTTAGTTACTAATATACTGATATTACACTGTTGCTACACTCTTATTACACTGTTGTTATTATTATTATCATCAATTTGATATGGAAACATTAATACCGTATCTAAACTGATATTGCAGCTTCATTTACATTCCGTCAATGTGATTGCGCGTGCGCATCTACAGCCTGCAAGCAGCATTGCCTTCCGTAGCCTGCAGCAGGCGTGCTCGCTGTTTGCAGCAGTGCCCAGCCTCTCTCTGCGAAATAATGCTTTTTGTATTCCCGCATGCAGTTTGTTTTCTTTTATAAAATGTCAAGTGCAGGCAAATCATAGTCTTAACCGTCATGGTCTATCGTCGATACAGTAGGTTGACCTAGCTAATACGATCCTCATCATCAAAGGGTGGGTACTCCGCTCTGGCGTCATGCATGCACTGCCACAGCCGGGGAACCAACGCTATATCAAGGTATAAACAGGATGAGGCCTATTTGTTAGACCCCGACCAACCCATCTCCGCTCAACGAGAATATCATCGTGATGGCCGATGATGAACAACAACAACCTGGTCAGCTGAAGCCCAGCTCGGGATTGGGCTCTCTTCCAACGTTAGTACCAGGACTACAGGGCCCCGAGGCCAATGCGTTGCAGTACAAAATAAAGAATTCAATTTGGTAAGATAGATATATATTAATGCGTTCAATGGTCAATGCACACACCACACACTCCACTTGGCTAGTTTATAAATTAGCTACGGTGCTGCACAGCTACAAAATGATGACAGCTCGGGGTCTCGCCTGTCTTCTACCTTATAACTCACGCTTTCTCGTTTAGGTCTTCGATTCGTTAGCTAATCAATATGTAGCTAGCTAATAGCTACTTAAATACACACCAATGTAGTTAGCTAACGTTAGCTAGTCGTAGAATATGAATTGAGTTTAGGTTAGCTAGCTAGCTAATATTGGTTTTCTGTCCTTGTTGCTGGGGCTGGCTGTGAAATAATTGTTGCTAGCTAGTTAGCCAAGCTTGCTAGACAATTTACCAGACATATTGAAAAAGCTATTGCTCTTAACTGTCTCTACACAAGCTCTGTAGCCTGCTAGCTACATCATGACAGCTAGCTACATAGTTATAATTATGTATGCATAGCCAAAGGAGGCCCAATGACACCCGAGTCCTATGCACTGACACTCGTCTATTATCAATAATAGTCATACATCTGCAAGTATGATTAGTCAGCTATAGGTAGGTCCCTGACACAAATGATCCATAATGTCATTGAATACAGTATTTGTGTATACCATGTACTGTTCCATATTCTTGGTGATGAGACCTGTCAAAAAACAACATTCCTAGACCCATTGTGGAGATCTGAAAGGATTTGATATGATCTACCATGACAAGGTGGAATATTCACCACATTGCACCTGTTAGGGCTGAGCGATATGCCCAAAATATCATAGCAAGTTATGTTTAACATTTTTGACAGTATGATGGTATTTTATGTTTTTCTTTGAATAATAAAAAGTTCTAAATATGCTTTATGAGTAGTGAGTGATCCTAGTGTGACGTCACATACATTCTAACGGGTCTTTCTCCATTCTGATTGGTTTATACTGTTCAATTCAACTTCAATCTAAAATAATTTCCTGTATTTCCATCAATTTCTGCAATTCCTGCACTCATTTTGGGATCATTTCCACACTGCCACGTAGGGCTGCACGATATGGGCCCAAAAAAAATCAAGGCCTTATTTTTAACAAAATGTTGCAATTGCGATTTGGATCAAAACATTTGGGTGAACAGTTGGAAATATAATGTTTATTCTAATTTTATAGTTAGAATATAAATAATAAGGGTCTCCCGAGTGGCGCAGCGGTCTAAGGCACTGCATCGCAGTGCTTGAGGCGTCACTACAGACCCGGGTTCGATCCCAGGCTGTGACGCTACCGGGAGACCCATGAGGCGGGGCACAACTGGCCCAACGTCGTCCGGGTTAGGGGATGGTTTGGCCAACCGGGATGTCCTTGTCCCATCGTGCTCTAGTGACTCCTTGTGGCGGGCCGGGCACCTGCAAGCTGACATCAGTCACCAGCTGTACGGTGTTTACTCTGACACATTGGTGCGGCTGGCTTCCGGGTTAAGGGGGCAGTGTGTCTTGGCAGGGTCGCGTTTCGGACGACGCATGGCTCTCGACCTTTGACTCTCCCAAGTCCGAATGGGAGTTCCATCAATGGGATAAGACTGTAACTACCAATTAAATATCATGAAATTGCAGAGAAAAAGGGGGTAAAATATAGATATAAATTATAGTGGGCACTTTGAATACAGTATTTGACATGACAACGAATGAAAATGCCAGGGAGGAGTTATTGTTACAGGGCAGGAATCAAAGTGTTGGTCAGTGTTTCCTAGGGGACCCTATAATCTTTGGCTACATTAAATGTTTCATCATGTAGCCAACATATTCATGCTTTGCCTATTCCTCTTTGATTTAGAAGATACTGTTGCACAAACAACGTTCTGATTTAGGCCTACAACATCACTGGTTTCAGGCTGTATTAGCTAGCTACGTTTGCTCTGACTCAGTATATTTTATTAGCTAGCTAGCCAGCTAACTAACGATTAGCTGCCAACACGATTTAGCTAAAACTTGCTAAGAAAAGACAAGCTAGCTGTTTTCAGATGTAAGAAACACAAACTAATAGTGTAATTATAGAACGCTTGTGGATTTATATTAAGAAGTAAAGTGGAAGCAGCATCGTAGCCATCAACATTGTTGCATGTGCTGCATTGACCATGCAGACTGAACGCAAGTGTTTCGTGGTCAAGCAACAACAAATGTGCTGCTTGAGTGGCGGGGGGCGGGGCTATGTCTGTGTGGAAAGTGGCATGGATAGAGAGAGAGAACGGAGAGGGATGACTCAAGTAACGGTGTAAACCAAAAAAATGATGTTACACATGGCATATGACATTTAACAAACCAAAACATTCAAATACATTTATAGAAGGTAAAGTAAAAACCCAAACCGGTCCGTGCATCAATACCGGTATATTGTAAAATATGGTATACTGCCCAGCCCTAGCACCTATCAGTTCAACACAGGTGCATAGGTTGTAGGTAGGCCATGGGGGAAAGAGGTCAATTTGAGATGCATACAAAAAAAAATTCTGTGAGATTGAGGGCTTTTGAGAACATGTTATGCTGCTGTCTTGTTCCCCTGTCAATATCTCCCTTTCTTTCTTTCTCTCTCTCATTGTAGCAAATCTGTACAATCAAAAGTGGACAACATATTGGTGAGTAGAGTTGTTATTAATAAATGGGCTTTGATGCAGCGCGAAAAACAACAGTTTAGCTTTTAGTTAAAAGTGCTCATGTACCGGTGTGCACCAATTTAGCAATCGCTTTGACTTCCTCGTGGGTTTGTGAAGAATATGGCTCAGATATTACTAGGGCAACGACTGTCTTTCAGTAACACTTTATTTAAAAGCTGCAGGTATAATACTTTATAACTGGGTATAAGCATGTATGAACCTTCATAGTGTCATAAGGCTTCATAAGCCTTATAAACTATCCAGGGTTGGGGTCAATTCCATTTAAATTCCAATTCAGAAAGTACACTGAAATTCCAATTCTCTTCAATGCTTTTCAATAAGGACAATTTGGAATTGGAATTTTGTTTACTTTCTGGATTCACTGGAATTTAAATGGAATTGACCCCAACCCTGAAGGGATCACTGGCTTTATTACGATGTAGCTACCTTGTCTGTGTCAACATTGAGAGCATGGCAGAGTGTCTGTCTGTCTGTTCTAGCGCTGGACTGATGTCGTCATGCAGTCTAAACCTGGGTTGTGTTCATTATGGCACACTGTAGCGTAAAAAAAACGGAATTTAAAAACAATCTGTTCTTATTGGACCTTATAGAGCCCCACAGTGGAAGTGTGTCATAATACCCGTAATACCTAGCAGTCAAACATGGAAATGGTTCCAATCGTTTTCCCACCATTCATTTTTCCAATAGCAGATTTTAGAAACACTTAAAATAAGGTCCGTGTTCGTGTAGGCTTACCCTGGCATGACATTTTGATAAACATCTAAATCTATCTAGGACAAGGTAACTTTTATCAATGTATTCGGCTCTATTTACTCTCAGATTCGAAAATGCAAATTAGAGTCAAAGTAGACATCATCCAAAACTACAAATCCCTGCAAGCTCCTGCAAGTCATCTCTAGCTGACATCTTTGCTAACAGGTGTTGTGTCAATTTAAAACTTGCACAAGACAGTTCACAGAATTGTCAATGTAAAGGAGTTTAGCCAATTTATTAATTACTAAATTTAGCTAACATAGTTCATCCAGAGATTCTTACCTTTGCCTCGATTCAGCTGTCTCGTCCAGATCATCATGGCATTTGTAGTGCTTTATCATAGCCACATTATCAGCTAATTAGCATTTTGGGGGGGTAAATAAAGGAAAATATATTGATAAAAGTCACCTTTTCCTAGAGAAATGTACACGGTTATCAAAACATCACGCAAGAGTAAGCCTACATGAAACATAGCCCTTATTTTAAATGTTTCTAAAATCCTCAATGGGAAAAATTAAGGGTGGGGAAAAACTATTGGAACCATTTCTTTGTTTGACCGCTGGGTTTAATGGGTAATTTGACTCTATCATGTCCAGTTCCTCCCTGTTTCAGTCCGTTTTCTTCCTTTTTGTGCCTTATATAACGAACACGACCCTGGTAATAAACCTAACCTCATATAAGGAGGACCCAATTAATATGTAAGCTTAGACCTACTTGTGTCAATCATAACAGAATGAAAGCAGACTATAGCTAGCCTATATTGTTAGAAAAGACAGTGGCAGGCGGTAGCTAACAAGCACACGGCATGCTGGTAGTGGTGGAATCCAGTGAAATGTGTTTTTTATTCTCCGTTGATTGGCTGACAACTCTCACCACGTTCATAAGTATGGGTTTCCCTAGCAACAAAGAGGCGAATAGAAAAGAAAGAGGTGAGATGAATTCCATTCTTAGAAGCCAATTGAAAAGGAGCTGGGGTGGAGTCTGTTGTGATGTGGAAATCAAAGACATGCTGTCATTGTGCCCGCTGACAGCACCTCTGTATACAACATGCATAGCGTATTTTTTTGATTATCATAATATCTAGGCTACATTTACAATACACTTGAGTCATTAGGAAGCACTCTTATCCAGAGCGACTTGGCTACAATCAGGTACATTCAACTAAGGTAGGTAACTAACTGGCAGTGACAGAGAAGCAGATTCCATGGTTCCCATGGTCACAGAGAAATACTATGTCTGTCCATCAAAACATGTTTTGTTTCCCCTCTGTCTTATACCTCTCTGTACATTTTACAGCAAGATGTTGAGAAGTTTACAGACATCGAGAAACTCTACCTCTACCTTAAGTTGCCTTCTGGTCCCAACAATGGCATTGATAAAAGGTAAAGTCTTCCCTTTTTCTCTCATTTAGTTGTATTTGATTTGACAATTCAAAATACATCAAATATTACACCAAGCGACAGATACAGTGGCCTTCAGAAAGTATTCATAACCACTTTACTTATTCCACATTTTGTTGTGTTACAGCTTGAATTCAAAATGGATTAAACCATTTTTTTATCTCTCTCTCTCACCCACCTATAACACAATACCTCATAATGACAGGGAAAACACATTTATTGAAAATGAAATACAGAAATATCTAAATTCACACCCCTGAGTGAATTCTTTGTAGAAGCACCTTAGGCAGCAATTACAGCTGTGAATTTTTCTGGGTAAGTCTATATAGCTTTGCACACCGGGATTGTACAATATTTGCACATTATTCTTAAAAAAGCTCTGTCAAGTTGGTTGTTGATCATTGCTAGTCAGCCATTTTCAAGTCTTGACATAGAATTTCAAGCCAATTTTAGTCATAACTGTAACTCGGCTACTCAGGAACATTCAATGTCGTCTTGGTAACCAACTCCAGTATATATTTGGCCTTGTGTTTTAGGTTATTGTCCTGCTGAAAGGTGAATTTGTCTCCCAGACTGAACCAGGTTTTCCTCTAGGATTTTGCCTGTGCCTGTCTATTCCATGTATTGTTATCCTAAAAACCTCCCTAGTCCTTGCCGATGAAAAGCATACCCATAACATGATGCAGCCACCACCATGCTTGAAAATATGAAGAGTGGTACTCAGTGATGTGTTGTGTTGGATTTGCCTCAAACATAACGCTTTGTATTCAGGACATAACGTTAATTTCTTTGCAACATTTTTTGCAGTTTTACTTTACTGCCTTATTGCAAACAGGATGCATGTTTTGGAATAATTTTATTCTGTACAGACTTCATTATTTTCACTCTGTCATTTAGGTTAGTATTGTGGAGTAACTACAATGTTGTTGATCCATCCTCAGTTTTCTCCTATCACAGCCATTAAACTCTAACTGTTTTAAAATCACCATTGGCCTCATGGTGAAATCCCTGAGCGCTTTCCTTCCTCTCCAGCAACTGAGTTAGGAAGGACGCCTGTATCTTTGTAGTGACTGGGTGTATTGATACACCATCCAAAGTGTAATTAATAACTTCACCATCCTCAAAGGGATATTCAGTGTCTGCTTTTTGCATTTTTACCCATCTACCAATAGATGCCCTTCTTTGCGAGGTATTGGATAACCTCCATAGTCTTTGTGGTTGAATCTGTGTTTTCACTGTTCAACTGAAGGACCTTTCAGACAATTGTATGTGTGGGGTACAAAGATGATGTAGTCATTCAAAACTCATGAGTCCATGCAACTTTTGTGACTTGTTAAGCAAATTTTTACTCCTGAACTTATTTAGGATTGACATAATAAAGGGATTGAATACTTGTTGACTCAAGACATTTCAGCTTTTCATTTTTAATTAATCTGTAAAAATGTCAAAAAAAAATAATTCCACTTTCACATTATGGGGTATTGTGTGTAGGTCAATGACACAAAATCTAAATGTAATCAATTTTAAATTCAGGCTGTAACACAACAAAATGTGGAAAAAGTCAAGGGGTGTGAATACTTTCTAAGTATTCTGTATCTCATTGTCGTTTGTAACCTATATTATTATTATTGCTGTGCTGATTGTGGTGCTCGCGACGGCGTGGCCTGATAATATAATTTTACCTCAGCTGTTTTTTGATCACAAGCTGTATTCATATTTCGGTGCATTTGAAAAGAAAGTGTCTCCAATTCCTTTTGCATCAAAATTCACCACTTCGGCGTCGGTCTTGTGATCTTATGCTAATGTCCGTTAATATAATTGTTTATTTGTATCATTAATGAAGCAATACTAGTATAATGATTGATTTGCTATTATACCCAGTTTTCTGTGTCCTTAATTATTTTTGTATTTTTTTTAAATCTCTTGTCTATCTACCCGTCACCTCAACCCTCCAACATCACTAGGACTGAGAATCAGAGAGCCTCCACTCCTGGACTATGGTACTTACTACATTACACACACACACACACACACTATTTATTGCAAGAAATAAAAAAAAATTGCACACTGCCTTGTCTGGTCAAACACATCACAAGAAAAAGTATCAGTTTGAATATTGTTTTGCCACTAACCTGTTTGTTGTTGTTGTAACTTTAACCGTTTCAGTGACCAGAGTGGCATGTCGTCCAGCCGAACACAGCAGATGTACGCTTTCAACTGGATCCGGAATCACCTAGAGGAGCATCCTGAGACATCACTGCCAAAGCAAGAGGTGTACGACGAATACAAGTGAGTATGACCTGTACATAGGGTTGAAAAGATTCCTGGAGTCAAAAGACAATAAGCAGGTCATCCTGAATCCTCCAAGTAGGATTTCTGGAAAACCTGGGAATTTGGGGAAATGTACGGGAATTTTGCAACCTTACTTGTGTTCTCAGTACAGAATTTCCATTAAAAGTGCTTTCTAGACTAGGTTTAAACTGTGTCTGGGAAAGCAGCCATTGAGTGGAGTATTAGTAGTGGTAGCGGTAGTAGTAGTAGCAGCGGTAGTAGTACTAGTATTGGTAGTAGTAGCAGTAGCAGCAGCATTAGTAGTACTAGTATTAGTAGTTGTAGTAGTTATAGTAGCAGCAGCATTAGTAGCAGTAGTAGCAGTAGTAGTACTTGCAGTAGTAGTGGTTGTGTTAGTAGCAGTGGTTGTAGTAGCAGCAGCAGCAGTAGTAGTTTATTATTAGTAGCAGTAGTAGCAGCAGTAGCATTGGTAGTAGTATTAGTAGCAGTAGTAGTAGTAGTAGCAGTAGCATTAGCAGTAGTAACCGTAGTAGTAGTAGTAGCATTAGAAGCATTAATAGCGGTAGCATTAGTAGCAGTAGTATTAGTAGCATTAGTAGCAGTAGCGTTAGTAGAATTAGCAGCAGTAGTAGTATTAGTAGTAGCAGCAGTAGTAACAGCAGGAGTAGTAGCGAGTGGCAGCAGCAGTAGTGTATTAGTAGTAGCAGTAGTAGTAGTAGCGGTAGCAGCAGTAGTTGTAGTATTATTAGTAGTAGCAGCAGTGGTAGTAGCAGTAGCATTAGCAGCAGTAGTAGTAGTAGCAGTAGCATTAGAAGCAGTAGTAGTAGCATTAGTAGTAGTAGCAGTAGCATTAGTAGCAGTAGCATTAGTAGCAGTAGTAGTAGCATTAGCAGTAGTAGTAGCAGCAGCAGTAGTAGTAGCAGTAGTAGTAGTAGTAGCAGTATTAGTAGCAGCAGTTGTAGTAGCTGTAGCAGCAGTGGTAGTATTAGTAGTAGTAGCAGCAGTAGTAGTAGTGGTAGCAGCAGTAGTAGTAGTGGTAGTGGTAGCAGCAGTAGTAGTAGTAGTAGCGGTAGTAGTAGTATTAGTAGCAGCAGTATTAGTAGCGGTATTAGCAGTTGTAGCAGCAGTAGTAGTTAGTAGTAGGTAATGTTAGTAGTAGTAGTAGTAGCAGTATTAGTAGCAGCAGTAGTAGTAGCGGTAGTAGTAGTATTAGTAGCAGCAGTATTAGTAGCGAGATTAGCAGTTGTAGCAGCAGTAGTAGTTAGTAGTAAGTAATGTTAGTAGTAGTAGTAGTAGCAGTATTAGTAGCAGCAGTAGTAGTAGCGGTAGCAGCAGTTGTGGCAGCAGTAGTAGTTAGTAGTAGGTCATGTTTATAGTAGTAGCAGTAGTAGGTAGTAGTAGCAGTAGTAGTAGTAGTTAGAGGTAGCAGCTGTAGTTAGTAATAGTTGTTCATAGTAGCAGTTAGTAGTTAAGGGAAAGGGCGATTTGTTTACATATTATTCACTTTAGTGTGTTTCTTTCTGTTAACTGTTCAGATCAATCAAATGTATTTTATAAAGCCCTTTTCACATCAGCAGTGCAGGGGCAGAAATACAGTGGCTAGGAATGACATGTACAGTATTGTGATAATACATGTACCTATTAGGTGAGGACGGCTCATAATAATGTCTGGAACGGAGCCAACGGAACGGCATCAAACACCTGGAAACCATGTTTTTGATGTATTTGATTCCATTCCACTGATTCCACTCCAGCCATTACCACGAGCCCGTCCTCCCTAATTAAGGTGCCATCAGCCTCCTGTACTACAGATTGTATTGTCATAATGCATGTTTATCATGTTGTGAATGTGTTTCAGGAGCTACTGTGACAGTCTTGCCTACCACCCACTGAGTGCTGCAGACTTTGGAAAGATCATGAAGAATGTCTTTCCCAACATGAAGGCTCGCCGCCTGGGCATGAGAGGCAAATCTAAATACTGTTATAGTGGACTGAGGAAGAAAGCTTTTGTTCACATGCCTTCTCTGCCCAACCTAGACTTACAAAAATCAGACGACGGGGTAAGTTTACATGATGGCTTTTTTTGCCAGGAATCGGCCATAATCATTTCAGAACAAGTACATGTAGATTTCAGGGTTGGGGTCAGTTCCATTTCATCAGGGTTGGGGTCAGTTCCATTTCATCAGGGTTGGGGTCAGTTCCATTTCATCGATGGTTGGGGTCAGTTCCATTTCATCAGGGTTGGGGTCAGTTCCATTTCATCGATGGTTGGGGTCAGTTCCATTTCATCGATGGTTGGGGTCAGTTCCATTTCATCGATGGTTGGGGTCAGTTCCATTTCATCGATGGTTGGGGTCAGTTCCATTTCATCAGGGTTGGGGTCAGTTCCATTTCAATTCAGTCAATTCAGGAAGCAAACTGATATTCCAATTCCAAATCTCATTGAAAAGCAAGTTTAGGAAAATTGGAATTTCAGTTTAGATCTGAATTTAAATGGAATTGACCCAAGTAGATCCACCCTAACTCCAGACAGGATATCAGATCTGAAAGACCTCTTCCCCTAACTCCAGACAGGATATCAGATCTGAAAGACCTCTTCCCTACTAACCCTCTTCCCTCATCTACCCCCAGTGTGAGTTAATGGAGCCGTCGTCGGGCCAGTCTCCCAGTGCAGAGGATGAGATGCGCTCAGCGGCCTGTGGCTTGGTGTGTGAGTGGGCTCAGAAGGTCCTCAGCAGACAGTTTGATGCTGTGGAGGACTTGGCTCGCTTCCTGCTCAACAGTCACTACATAGGAACCAAGTCCATGGCTGCTCTCACCGTCATGACTGGGGCTCCCACAGGTAGGCATGGCTAATGGGGATGGTGGTAAGGATGACCGCAGTCAATGGGGCTCAACTGTCAACAGGGGGCTCAGCTGTCAACAGGGGGCTCAGCTGTCAACAGGGGGCTCAGCTGTCAACAGAGGGGGCTCAGCTGTCAACAGAGGGGGCTCAGCTGTCAACAGAGGGGGCTCAGCTGTCAACAGAGGGGGCTCAGCTGTCAACAGGGGGCTCAACTGTCAACAGAGAGGGCTCAACTGTCAACAGAGAGGGCTCAACTGTCAACAGAGGGGGCTCAACTGTCAACAGAGAGGGCTCAACTGTCAACAGAGAGGGCTCAACTGTCAACAGAGAGGGCTCAACTGTCAACAGAGAGGGCTCAACTGTCAACAGAGAGGGCTCAACTGTCAACAGAGAGGGCTCAACTGTCAACAGAGAGGGCTCAACTGTCAACAGAGGGGGTTCAGCTGTCAACAGAGAGGGCTCAGCTGTCAACAGGGGGCTCAGCTGTCAACAGGGGGCTCAGCTGTCTTGCTCATGTATCAAGCTCTAGCTAAAGATGTAATGTTTTGGGTGACGGAGTCTAACGCTAGTTCTGAACATTCAAAAACGTTTCAAACTCTCAGGTGTGTTGACTCTAAAAAGTATTGGTTACTTCTCATCTGTATGTCTCGCCAGGTCTGAAGACGCCCACGCCAACCTCTGCGTTCGTGCCCACATCCGAGGCCTCGTCCTTCCAGCCGCAGGTGAAGACGCTGGCCTCTCCCTCAGTGGACGCCAAGCAACAGCTCCAGAGGAAGATCCAGAAGAAACAGCAGGAGCAGAAGCTCCAGTCCCCCTTGCCTGGAGAGGCCCAGGGACAGGGACAGAACCAGGCCAGGAGGACCGAGGCCAGCACCCCAGGGCCAGCTATCCCCTGTGGAAGTCCTGCAATGCTCTCACCACAACCTACCATTGGTATAGTGGTGGCAGCTGTCTCCAGCCCCATCACGGTAGGAAGGGGTTATTAAAACACACACACACACACACACACACACACACACACACACACACACACACACAAACACACACACACACACACAACACACACACACACACACACACACGAGGCTTACTGAAGTGAAACATTAAGACATTTGAGTTGTTTGATGATAACACAGTTTAAACACACACACACAGTTGAAGTCAGAAGTTTACATACACCTTAGCCAAATACATTTAAACTCTGTTTTTCACAATTCCTGACATTTAATCCTAGTAAAAATTCCCTGTCTTAGGTCAGTTAGCATCACCACTTTATTTAAAAAAATGTGAAATGTCAGAATAATAGTAGAGAGAATGATTTATTTCAGCGTTAATTTCTTTCATCACATTCCCAGTGGGTCAGAAGTTTACAAACACTCAATTAGTATTTGGTAGCATTTCCTTTAAATTGTTTAATTTGGGTCAAACGTTTCCGGTAGCCTTCCACAAGCTTCCCACATAAGTTGGGTGAATTTTGGCCCATTCCTCCTGACAGAGCTGGTGTAACTGAGTCAGGTTTGTAGGCATCCTTGCTCGCACAAGCTTTTTCAGTTCTGCCCACAAATTTTCTATAGGATTGAGGTCAGGGCTTTGTGATGGCCACTCCAATACCTTGACTTTGTTGTCCTTAAGCCATTTTGCCACAACTTTGGAAGTATGCTTGGGGTCATTGTCCATTTGGAAGACCCATTTGTGACCAAGCTTTAACTTCCTGACTGATGTCTTGAGATGTTGCTTCAATATATCCACATAATTTTCCTTCCTCACAATGCCAGGGATTTTGTGAAGTGCACCAGTCCCTCCTGCAGCAAAGCACCTCCACAACATGATGCTGCCACCGCCATGCTTCACAGTTGGGATGGTGTTCTTTGCCTTGCAAGCGTCCCCCTTTCTCCTCCAAACATAACGATGGTAATTATGGCCAAACAGTTCAATTTTTATTTCATCAGACCAGAGGACATTTCTCCAAAAAGTACGATCTTTGTCCCCATGTGCAGTTGCAAAACGTAGTCTGGCTTTTTTATGGCGGTTTTGGAGCACTGGCTTCTTCCTTGCTGAGCGGCCTTTCAGGTTATGTCGATATAGGACTCGTTTTACTGTGGATATAGATACTTTTGTACCTGTTTACTCCAGCATCTTCACAAGGTCCTTTGCTGTTGTTCTGGGATTGATTTGCACTTTTTGCACCAAAGTACATTCAACTCTACGAGACAGACCGCGTCTCCTTCCTGAGCGGTATGACTGCTGCGTCGTCCCATGGTGTTTATACTTGCGTACTATTGTTTGTACAGATGAACGTGGTACCTTCGGGAGTTTGGAAATTGCTCCCAAGGATGAACCAGACTTGTGGAGGTCTACACTTTTTTTTATGAGGTCTTGGCTGATTTCTTTAGATTTTCCCATGATGTCAAGCAAAGAAGCACTGAGTTTGAAGATAGGCCTTGAAATACATCCACAGGTACACCTCCAATTGACTAAAATGATGTCAATTAGCCTATCAGAAGCTTCTAAAGCCATGACGTCATTTTCTGGAATTTTCCAAGCTGTTTAAAGGCACAGTCAACTTAATGTATGTAAACTTCTGACCCACTGGAATTGTGATACAGTGAATTATAAGTGAAATAATCTGTCTGTAAACAATTGTTGGTAAAATGACTTGTGTCATGCACAAAGTAGATGTCCTAACCGACTTGCGAAAACTACAGTTTGTTAACAAGAAATTTGTGGAGTGGTTGAAAAACGAGTTTTAATGACTCCAACCTAAGTGTATGTAAACTTCCGACTTCAACTGTACGCACACAGATCAGACAAGATTGATAATGGGTGTCCAGGTTTGGCCAGTGTAGGCCGTCATTGTAAATAAGAATGTGTTCTTAACTGACTTGCCTCGTTAAATAAAGGTTAAATACACTATATAGTCAAAAAAATTACACAGAAATAAACCAGATAAGTGTTTTTCCTAGAAGTGTTTTTCGCGTTTAATGCTAATAGTCATAATTCCTAAATCGGACATGTTCCACCTTGTCCGTTGTCCCCCGGCAGGTCCAGAGGAGCAGGCAGCTGATGACTTCCCCTAGCCCAGTGGGATCCGCCGAGGGGAAGGTCCTGCCAACGGTCAATTTCCAGGTGGTCACCCACACCCAGTCTCTGACCCACAGGCAGTCCCCGAAGACGCCCCAAAACATCTCAGCCAGCCCCGTGGGCGACCGCCTGGCCAGGCACAGGTAACAACCATAATAAGGAAGTATAAACTACACCGTCAGAACCAAAACCTAAGGTTAGGCATAGAGGTCAAATTAAGTAAGGTTAAGGTTCAGGAACACGGGTTAAGTTGGGTATAGTTTCAGCGAGGTTAAGGTAAGGGTTAGGGTAATGCGTTATTGTTCTGCTGGTTAAATTGACTCTGTCTAATAGACATTAATAAACACTAAATCTGGAGTTTGTGTTAATCTATTTCCATCTCCTGGAACCACAGGTACCCCCAGATCCTCCCCAAGCCCTCAGCCACAGGGGCCATCACCCTGCGTTCGCCCCCCACCCTGCTCATCACCAACAGCCCCATCAAGACCCACCATGTTGTCAAGATGACCGCCATCTCCCTGGCCCCTAGCAACACTCTCAGTACCAGCAGTAACAGTATGGTCCTCAGGCCAGCTTCAGCCTCGGCCGGGGTGGGAACCACCACCACCACCACCACCTTTACCACCATCGCTGCCCTAGAGGAGGTCCAGCAAAAGGGACAGAGCCAGGGAGGCCCCCCAGCCCCAGCCACCCCCCAGTCCCCTGCAGCATGGCCTGGTGCCCCACCCTCCACCCCTATTCCCACAGTGGCCCCTGAGGCCATCATCACTGATAATAACCCGGGCTGTAACTCTGATAAACGGAGCACCATAAAGCAGTCCCCCTGTGGGGCCAAGGGTCCAGAGAGAGCCACCAAGTACCGGGCGGCCAGCGAACCCTCGCTTATGGTCAAATGCTCACCAGGACCTGACAGAGTGACCGCCAGGACCAAAAGCGTCTCATTCTCCTCCACCTCTCCTCCAGCTGCTGCCACCAATGCAGCGATCAAGTGGGCGGGGCCTCAGCAGGACTGCAATAAGAGCATCATCGCCACCACCTGTCACCAAGAAAGTCCTTTGTATCTGACCGTTGCTCCCTCGGCCAATCAAAATGCTCCTAGCGTCAGCGGAATGTCCTCTTCGTCCAATGGCTCGTCGGCTGTTACCTTATTGGCCCCTAAAGACTCCTCGTCCGGGGTCAAGAGCCCCAGGAAGCGGGCCGGCCCCGGGCTGGATTCCTCCCACGTCATCCCTGTGAAGCGCGTCTTCATCTCCCAGCAGCCTTTGAGTGTGACCTTTGACCCCAAACCATGGGTCCCAGCTAGACCTGGCACTCCTGCCAGACCTGAGAGCGCCCCCTGTCGAGTGACGGTGAAACAACACCTAGTGCCCACGAAGATCCTTGCGCTGTCCGACTCGCCTGTCACGAACGCAGAGATCTCCTCCCTCTCCTTCTCTTCTTCTCAGGCTGTTGTCAGTGTGAAGCCCCAGGTCTCCTCGTTGCTGGTAGTGAAACGCGAAGACCCGTCCTCTCAAGGACTAACACTAAGCACTGTCAGCAGTCACACCAGCAGCACTGATAGCACCACCACCACAGTGTCTGAGCAGCAGCAACCCTCTGAGGCCTCTGTCTCTGTGATGGCGGTAGGAGCACAGCAACACTCTGAGGCCTCTGTCTCTGCGATGGCAGTAGGAGCACAGCAGCAATCTGAGGCCTCTGTCTCTGTGATGGCGGTAGGAGCACAGCAGCAATCTGAGGCCTCTGTCTCTGCGATGGCAGTAGGAGCACAGCATCAATCTGAGGCCTCTGTCTCTGCGATGGCAGTAGGAGCACAGCAGCAATCTGAGGCCTCTGTCTCTGCAATGGCGGCAGGAGCACAGCATCAATCTGAGGCCTCTGTCTCTGTGATGGCAGTAGGAGCACAGCATCAATCTGAGGCCTCTGTCTCTGCGATGGCAGTAGGAGCACAGCATCAATCTGAGGCCTCTGTCTCTGCGATGGCAGTAGGAGCACAGCAGCAATCTGAGGCCTCTGTCTCTGCGATGGGGGACATAAAGAGCACAATGTGGGAGGAGTCAGCTGCGGGGCATCCGGAAGAGCTGCAGAAACAGACCTTCAGTCAGAATGTGAGTCTAAAGTTGTGTTCGAATACCCATACTGTGTATATACTATATACTATTAGTATACTGTAAACGAACGGTATCCTTTCAGTTGAGCGTACTAACTAGGGCTTCGCCTGTCTACCGGAAGTTAATGCTGTTGCTATGCAACTTCTTGCTAGCTTGTTAGCATAACAAATTACTAGCTAGACATTTTACGACTTCATTAAAGATGTCCAACACAACAACGCACAATGACTATACCACTAAGCTACCGCTAAGCTAAGAATGACTTGAACAATCAAGTCAATAGGTTGCGTTTGTAAATTAACTCTGGCTATCTACTCCAATTTCAGAGCACTCTCGTCTGAATGTGCCAAAGTGCAGAATAACTGACAAATTTACAAACACTCAACCCTCTTTGAATATGGCTGGTGTCAGTAAACGTTTGCAAAAAAGCGTCATTAAATTGTTTCCAGCAGCACAGTTACAGTCACCAACGCTCTGGATAACATAAAAACAGCATAACCAGCTCTGATGGTTGAGTTAAATGGTCAGAGAGAAGTGTTCTCTCATTTGTGTCTGGAAGAAGCTAGCATGCTAGCAAACGTTATACATTTAGCGTTATACAGTTAGCCTTGACTGCCGTTGTGAGGTCAGAACACTCGGTTCAACCCTACTCCTCGGCCAGAGCGTCCAGCGTGCGCTCTGAACGCTCCGTGAGCGAAACGCTTTGAATTTACGAACGGACAATCTGACGACGCTTTGATTTTACTAACGCACCCTGAATTTACGAACACACCCTTAGTAGCCAACTAACGTTAGGTACCTAGCTAACATACCGGTACATACTACTGTAATGATATGCTATGCGATTCGTAAGGCTAGCATAGCTAACAAATTGTCAGCCAACATAACGTGTAAGGTAACTTATTTGAAAATTCGTTACTTTATTACATTGCTCAACATTTTCTTAACATTTGTCATAAATATTTAAAGCAATGAATTTGTATCCGTTCTCGTCAGTCTGCATATTTTACGCCATTGTCTTCAAATCTGAAAACATTGTGAAGCCACGCCCATTTTATGAAGAATTGCATTATGGGCCCTAAAAGCACAGAAAGAGTGTCCACTGCTTGTATACTTCGTATTTTGGTGAATGTAGTAAGACATCCGGGAACTTTTGGCATACTAACTATATCCATACTTTGACCAATAAGCATATACTACATATACTATGTCACAAATAGTGCGGTTAGTATGAGTATTCCAACACAGTTTATATGTGTGTCCCTCTATGTCTATGTGTAGTGCTAACTATTTTAAATCGATAAAGAGTTTAGAAAAGTTGTAATGTCATTCCACAATATTTTAACACTGGACACCTTACTGATTAAAATATAATGTACCATTTTTAATCATCCTCTTGCCTACCTCATTTGAACACACACACTGTATATATACTTTTTTTCTATTGTGTTATTGACTGTATGTTTGTTTATTCCATGTGTAACTCTGTGTTGTCGTTTGTGATCGCACTGCTTTGCTTTATCTTGGCCAGGTCGCAGTTCTAAATGAGAACTTGTTCTCAGCTAGCTTACCTGGTTAAATAAAGGTGAAATAAAAAAAATCCATGTAGGATAATGTCAATGAAACATTGTCCCTCCTCTGATGGTCAATAAAGTTATATTCTGCTATTTTCAATTCTAGATACCAGCAGACCACACGAAGCAGCAGGCCCTGGGCTCCACCATGAACCAACACCAACTCCCAAACATCATGTCCCAGACTTCAGACTCCTCTGACCAGTTATCTGGCCTTCACCAGGAGATGGTGGACTTCGCCTCCTCAGCCTCCCAGCACGGCTCCACCATGGACTACTTCTCATTTAACGATGATGATATGACCCAGGACAGCATAGTAGAGGAATTGGTTCAGATGGAAGAACAGATGAAGCTGAAGGGCCTGCAGCCGCTGTTCAGTAGCTGTGTGGATAATATCTCTCTCCAGGGCCAGCCTGGGGGCCCCCAGGGGTCCATCCTCAACACCCACCACCAGGGGGGTAGCTCCTCTTTCTACCAGTCTGCCCATAGCAGCACAACCCCCATCCAGACTCCCACCCCGACTCCCACTCCGACTCCAACCCCGACCCCCACCGAGATGACTCTCGGTGGGCACGGGCTGACCAGAGAGAGCCCCTGCTGCCATCACAGCATGGCCCCTATCACGCCCGTGGAGGTCCCTCTAGGAGGCCGACACACCCCTATAAGCGCTCTGTCTAACTGTTCTAGCGGCATCCCGCCCAGCCCGGTGGAGTGCAGGAACCCGTTTGCCTTCACACCTATCAACTCCAGCATGGCAGGGGGTTACCATGATGCCTCCGTGGTGTCTGTCTCCTCCAGTCCCATCAAGCCCATGCAGAGACCCATGGCCACTCACCCAGATAAGGCTAAACTGGAGTGGATCAACAACCGTTACAACAGTAGTGGTACTGAAGCTATTGGAGGAGTCGGAGCAGGGCCAGGGTCTGGGTTATCCATCTCTAACCACAGCCTTGGTGGACTCCTGCCTAGTTACCAGGATCTAGTGGATGACCATTTCCGTAAGCCGCATGCCTTCGCTGTTCCGGGCCACAGTGGCCAGTCTTTCCAGTCTCAGTCCAGACTGCAGGATGGCGAACACTTCTCTCCCATCTCCCCGGTGCAACAGCAGATGACCAGCGTGTCGACCACGCCCACCAACACTCCAACCAAACAGGATGAGAGCTTTGCTGTGCCCGCCCCTTTAGACAACAAGGGCGGAGCCTTGTCGTCAGGGGGCGGGACGTTCCGTTGCCGTAGCGTCAGCCCCGCCGTGCGCCAGAGGACCTTCAGCGGTACCGGCATAACCCCCGGCACTGGCTCAACCACTCAATTGGTAGTCTCCCCTTTCAGCTCCCCCATGACCTCCTCCGAGATTCTCAGCTTCCTGTCCAACAGCCAATCGGTGGGCAGTAACCTCCACAGCATGGCCCAGCGCAGCCAATCGGTGCCCTTAAACATCATGATGCAGAGCGTTGTGGAGATGGAGCTGCTTCCTGTAGAGATGCAGGCCATCCAGGGACAGAACCAGAGTAATGCCACTAAGATCACCAACGTCCTGTTGAGTAAGATGGACTCTGGCGTGGACGACACAGTCAGGGGCCTGGGCATCAACAACTTCCCCTCCAACTACACTGCCCGCATGAACCTCACCCAGATGCTGGAGACCCAGTCTCAGAGCCAGGCCACCAATGGGAGCTTCACAACCGGAAGGGGAGGAGGTAACACCCACCAATCCCACCTTCAGCTGCAGACCGTCAGCTCCAGCCCTGCCTCCTTCGACCTCCAGCAGCATGGGGGCTACCTCACCAGCGCTGGAGGAGGCGGGGGGGGGATGAGCTTCTCCTCTGGAGACAACCAAGCACAATCAGGTCCTGGTGAGAACGTGGACCTGGAGCTACAGCAGATCCAGGGCCTCCAAGAGCTTCAGGGAGACTCTGGACAACTCCAGACCCAGCTCCAATCCCAGGCTAGACTGCTCCAGAGTCCCCATCCCCAGCTCCAGGGCGGGCTCCAGCTTCTCCAGCCCCAGTCCCAGGTACTCCTCCAGCCCACCCCCACCCAGCAGCAGCAGGAGGATGACGCCCAGCAACAGCTAGACTTCAACAACACTGTTAAAGACCTGTTAGGTGATGACGGCCTCAACGTTGACGCTGAAGGCCTCAACCCCAGCTCTCAACTGGTCGGTCAGGTGGCGTCAGAGCTTAACGCCGCCGTGGTGTCCGACTTCACCAATGACATCAGGTTGACCTCCGACCTCTCCAACAGCATCACTGACCTGAACACACTGGACGCCAACCTCCTGTTCAATCCGTCCAATCAGCAGCAAGAACAGTACGAAGACGCCACACTGGAAGAGCTGAAGAACGATCCTCTGTTTCAGCAGATATGTAGTGATACTGTGAACTCCTCGTTCGACTGGCTAGAGAGCAAAGACCAGCCTACTACCGTAGAGATGTTGGGCTAATGTTGTTATTGAATGCATCCCGAATGGATGCTTATTCCCTACATACTGCACTACTTTTCATCAGGGTCCATAGGGTCGAACCCATAGGGCCTGGTCAAACGAAGTGCACTATATAGGGAATAGGATGCCAATTCAAATGCAAACCGGTATTTTTAAATAAGTATTTATGGTTTCTGTTTTTGTTTTGTTGTCTTTTGTTTTGAACTGTGAGTAATTTGTATACAGTGCATTTGGGAAAATATTCAGACCCCTTCACTTTTTCCACATTTTGTTACGTTACATTCTTATTCTAAAATGGATTAAATTGTTTTTTTCCCTCATCAATTTACACACAATACCCCATAATGACAAAGAAAAAAATGGTTTTTAGAAATGTTTGCGAAAAAAATGTTTTTTTTTAAATACCGAAATATTACATTTACATAAGTATTCAGACCCTTTATTAAGTACTTTGTTGAAGCACCTTTGGCAGAGATTACAGCCTCGGGTCATCTTGGTTATGACACTACAAGTTTGGCACACCTGTATTTGGGGAGTTTCTCCCATTCTTCTCAGCAGTTCCTCTCAAGCTCTGTCTGGTCAGATGGGGAGCGTCGCTGCAGAGCTATTTTCAGGTTTCTCCAGAGATGTTCTCTCGGGTTTAAGTCCAACCTCTGGCTGGGCCACTCAAGGACATTCACAGACTTGTCCCGAAGCCACTCCTGCGTTGTCTTGGCTGTGTGCTTAATGTAGTTGTCCTGTTGGAAGGTGGACCTTCACCCCAGTCTGAGGTCCTGATCGCTCTGGAACAGGTTTTCATCAAGGATCTCTCTGTACTTTGCTCTGTTCGTCTTTCCCTCGATCCTGACTAGTCTCCCTGTCCCTGCCGCTGAAAAACATCCCCACAGCATGATGCTGCCACCACCATGCTTCACCGTAGAGATGGTGCCAGGTTTCCTCCAGACGTGAGGCTTGGCATTCAGGCCAAAGAGTTCAATCTTGGTTTCATCAGACCATAGAATCTTATTTTTCATGGTCTGCGTCCTTTAGGTGCCTTTTGGCAAATTCCAAGCAGGCTGTTATGTGCCTTTTACTGAGGAGTGGCTTCCGTCTGGCCACTCTACAGTACCATAAAGGCCTGATTGGTGCAGTGCTGCAGAGAAGGTTGTCCTTCTGGAAGGTTCTCCCATCTCCACAGAGAAACTCTGGAGCTCTGTCGGAGTGACCATCGGGTTCTTGGTCACCTCCCTGACCAAGGCCCTTCTCCCCCAATTTCTCAGTTTGGCCGGGTGGCCAGCTCTAGGAAGAGTCTTGGTGATTCCAAACTTCTTCCATTTAAGAATGATGGGAGGCCAATGTGTTCTTCGGGACTTTCGATGAGCAGAAATGTTTTGGTACCCTTCCCCAGATCCTGTGCCTCGACACAATCCTGTATCGGAGCTCTACGGACAATTCCTTCGACCTCATGGCTTGGTTTTTGCTCTGACAAGCACTGTCAACTGTGGGACCTTATATAGAGAGGTGTGTGCCTTTCCAAATCATGTCCAATCAATTGAATTTACCACAGGTGGACTCCAATCAAGTTGTAGAAACATCTCAAGGATGATCAATGGAAACAGGAAGCACCTGAGCTCAATTTCGAGTCTCATAGCAAGGGTCTTAATACGTATGTAAATAAGGTATTTCTATTTTTTTTATTTTATAAATTGGCAAAAATAAAAAAAATAAAACTGTTTCCGCATTATGAGGTACTGTGTGTAGATTGATGAGGACATTTTTTTATTTAATCCATTTTAGAATAAGGCTGTAATGTAATGTGGAAGAGCTCAAGCGGTCTGAATACTTTCCGAATGCTCTGTATATCTGTTTTTTTTATTACTGTTTGTTGGGGAAAAAACTTCTGGACTCTTGGCCATTTGTCCAGTGGAAAGTGCCAGCCTAACCAATCCTAGTGATATGTTGCTTTATAGCACTGTTAGCCTAACCAATCCCACTGACACACTGCTTTATAGCACTGTTAGCCTAACCTCTCCCACTGACACACTGCTTTATAGCACTGTTAGCCTAACCTCTCCTACTGACACACTGCTTTATAGCACTGTTAGCCTAACCTCTCCTACTGACACACTGCTTTATAGCACTGTTAGCCTAACCTCTCCTACTGACACTGCTTTATAGCACTGTTAGCCTAACCAATCCCACTGACACACTGCTTTATAGCACTGTTAGCCTAACCTCTCCCACTGACACACTGCTTTATAGCACTGTTAGCCTAACCTCTCCTACTGACACACTGCTTTATAGCACTGTTAGCCTAACCTCTCCCACTGACACACTGCTTTATAGCACTGTTAGCCTAACCTCTCCTACTGACACACTGCTTTATAGCACTGTTAGCCTAACCTCTCCCACTGACACACTGCTTTATAGCACTGTTAGCCTAACCTCTCCTACTGACACACTGCTTTATAGCATTGTTAGCCTAACCTCTCCTACTGACACACTGCTTTATAGCACTGTTAGCCTAACCTCTCCCACTGACACACTGCTTTATAGCACTGTTAGCCTAACCTCTCCCACTGACACACTGCTTTATAGCACTGTTAGCCTAACCTCTCCTACTGACACACTGCTTTATAGCACTGTTAGCCTAACCTCTCCTACTGACACACTGCTTTATAGCACTGTTAGCCTAACCTCTCCCACTGACACACTGCTTTATAGCGCTGTTAGCCTAACCTCTCCTACTGACACTGCTTTATAGCACTGTTAGCCTAATCTCTCCTACTGACACACTGCTTTATAGCACTGTTAGCCTAACCTCTCCTACTGACACACTGCTTTATAGCGCTGTTAGCCTAACCTCTCCTACTGACACTGCTTTATAGCGCTGTTAGCCTAACCTCTCCCCTGACACACTGCTTTATAGCACTGTTAGCCTAACCTCTCCTACTGACACTGCTTTATAGCACTGTTAGCCTAACTCTCCCACTGACACACTGCTTTATAGCACTGTTAGCCTAACCTCTCCCACTGACACACTGCTTTATAGCACTGTTAGCCTAACCTCTCCTACTGACACTGCTTTATAGCGCTGTTAGCCTAACCTCTCCCACTGACACACTGCTTTATAGCGCTGTTAGCCTAACCAATCCACAGTACCACTTAATTTCACCTTCCAATGAAATCAAAAATGAGTGCATTTCAAGAATTAGAAGGTATTTTTAAAGCATGCCGTGAGACAATGGGCTTCATCTGAAAATGATAGCTTATTCCCTACATAGTACACTGCTTTTGGCCAGGGCCCACCTTTTGGCCAGGGCCTGCCTTTTGGCCAGGGCCCGCGTAGGCATTTCAGTGGCAGACTTGTTGAAAGGGATACATTTCCCAAGGTATGATGAATACCACAAAGTTAAACCATATCTTACATTTTATTGTCTACTCATTCAACAATGCAATATGTTCTGAAATCACCTAATACATCACCTAATACACTCTGACACACACACACTTATCACACACACACACACACACACACACTTATCACACACACAATCACACAAAAACACAATCAAAAATGAACTTCACCCAAAAAAATATCTGTAGGATGTTGTTATCCTGTTTTAGAAGAGTGCGTTTCAAAAGTGAATCCAAACCGAAAAATACAATATTGGACTTAGTAGGCAACTTAATGACATGCACATTACATTGCCTGCCATATCCAAATACTAAATGGGTAGCAACCATCTGGGAGCTACCAGGTGCTGAATTTAAGACATTATCTTCATCATACATTATCATTATACCAAATCAATTGTACTGGTTCATATCTGAACAGCGTTATCCCACAGTGAAATCTTAAATCTCATGCTACTTGTACCGTTCAATATGTGGAAATGGGAGGAAGATTAGATGATTTGCTAGTGCTGGTAGTCTATCTGGGGAAGACACAATATGTCACTCCTAGGAAGGGAAGCAACAACAAACTTGGCTGCCTTATTTCCAAAGTCCAAGGCCTTACACCATCTTTACAGACAGACTGTATATAATAGTATAGTAGTACATAGAATCTGCACATTCTAGAAGCGATTCTAGAACCAAACAGATTCTGGATCTAGAACCATCCAGAGCTTCACCGTTCATATCAAGGCAGCTGTTTAAACTCTGATAATGTTTTCAATACTATTTCTTATGGTTCCTTTTTTATTTGCAGGGTCACTTAATGCATCCATACTGTATAAAACAAACCACACTGAGTGTGCCCTTACTTAGTATCAGTTGTAGATGGAGAATAATGTCGGAACAGGCAGACACACGTTTTAGTGGCCAGAGTGTTTCTCACAGGCTTGAAAAATACTGTCCACGTCCCAAATAGCACCTTATTCCCTTTATAGTGCACTACTTTTTTGGATCAGGGCCCTGGTCCAAAAGTAGTGCACTACATAGGGAAAAGGTTGCCATTTGGCTATGGGCGATGGTCTAAAGTAGTGCACTACATAGGGAATAGGGTGCCATTTGGCTATGGGCCATGGTCTAAAGTAATGCACTACATAGGGAATAGGGTGCCATTTGGGACGCATAGTTATATAAATGGTATGGCGATGGCTAAATATGTCATTGAAGGCAACTGAGGCTGCGAAGATAGTTGCATAGATTTGGTTTCTGGAGTTTGATGATGTCACCTTAAGATCTAGATACAAAACGAATCGTGATTGTCTTTCCCGGAGATCCAGCCTTATTTCCATACCAAAGAACAGCAGTTGTTTAAAAAGAACCTAATTTTACGTCAGAAGTTGTAATATCGTAGGAGGTTGTTATACATGGGATTTGTAATAATCCATGCATTCCTAGAGACTTATGTTATCAGTGAAAAGAAACGTACGTCCTTAATGGCACTCTATATAGTGCACTTGATTTTGACCAGGACACATAGGACCTTGGTCTAAAGTAGTGCACTATTTAGAGAATAGGGTGCCATTTTAGGGTGCCATTTGGAACACACTGTATAACTGTAAGGAGTTTTGTTTCATTTTGGGGGGGAGAAAAGAAAAAAGGAGAAGCTTTGAAAATCCATGTACAGCATGTTGCTAAGGAAACACTGGACCAGACAGCATGTAAACGTATATGAAATGGTAGAGGTCCTTGTTGTTGCTTAGGCAACACTGGACCAGACCGCATGTAAACGTATGAAATGGTAGAGGTCCTTGTTGTTGCTAAGGAAACACTGGACCAGACAGCATGTAAACGTATATGAAATGGTAGAGGTCCTTGTTGTTGCTTAGGCAACACTGGACCAGACAGCATGTAAACGTATGAAATGGTAGAGGTCCTTGTTGTTGCTTAGGCAACACTGGACCAGACAGCATGTAAACGTATGAAATGGTGGAGGTCCTTGTTGTTGCTTAGGCAACACTGGACCAGACAGCATGTAAACGTATGAAATGGTAGAGGTCCTTGTTGTTGCTTAGGCAACACTGGACCAGACAGCATGTAAACGTATGAAATGGTGGAGGTCCTTGTTGTTGCTTAGGCAACACTGGACCAGACACCATGTAAACGTATGAAATTATGGAGGTCCTTGTTGTTGCTTAGGCAACACTGGACCAGACAGCATGTAAACGTATGAAATGGTAGAGGTCCTTGTTGTTGCTTAGGCAACACTGGACCAGACAGCATGTAAACGTATGAAATGGTGGAGGTCCTTGTTGTTGCTTAGGCAACACTGGACCAGACAGCATGTAAACGTATGAAATGGTAGAGGTCCTTGTTGTTGCTTAGGCAACACTGGACCAGACAGCATGTAAACGTATGAAATGGTGGAGGTCCTTGTTGTTGCTAAGGAAACACTGGGCCAGACAGCATGTAAACGTATGAAATGGTAGAGGTCCTTGTTGTTGCTTAGGCAACACTGGGCCAGACAGCATGTAAACGTATGAAATGGTGGAGGTCCTTGTTGTTGCTTAGGCAACACTGGGCCAGACAGCATGTAGACGTATGAAATGGGGGAGGTCCTTGTTGTTGCTAAGGCAACACTGGGCCAGACAGCATGTTGTTGAAACCATCACTGCTAGCCAGCCAGCTATGTGATTATAATAGGATTATTTGCTTGAATTTTGGCTATTGTTATTGTGGTAAAAGTCATAGTCAAAATTAAAGCTCCATTAATTTGTAAATAGGATAGATACATAGAAATGTAATGTATCAAGAAAAAAGACTACTATATTATGGCCATCATTCTAGCTAAGTAAGTCTATGTGCCATTAAAGGAGAAGAGAAAAAAAGCTTAATGTATATTAGTCAAGATAATAGAGACTGTGTTGTGTGTTGCATTTCCGGCTCCTCGATGTATTTGTAAAAGTAATGCTGTCTGTTTGGTCTCTGGTTTGCTGATGTGTTTTCACTTTCCTTTCAAAGGTAATTATTATAATAATAATAATAATAATAATAATAATAGGTCTCTGATGTGTGCTCTGAGCGAGAACAATAGCATGGTTTATTGATAAGAAGAAGAAAAAAAAATCAAGAGTTATATGATATATATATATATATATATATTAGCTGGTTGCATACATTTCTGTAACATCGTCGATTCTATAGACATTGTGTTCATGTTTTCAACAACAAACTTTGTAGGTTCACTTTTTATTGCACTAAATTTCTATGATATGAAACATGGCTTTGTCACAAACCTTATAATGGACAAATGTCACGAAGGAATGATGAATGAAGGCCCGCAACAACAACAACAACAACAAACAAAAACAACAAAAAAAAATATTTTTTATGATCTAAGAAAGAATTGTCATGTAGAAAATGACTACTATAATTGTCATGTAGCAAAAAAAAATGTGCATTAATAATGATCTCAGTGAGATTTACTCATTCTCATCCACGAGAATATAATCTAAGCGTTAAGGAAAAATTAAATGTTTAAAATGATTTAAAAAGAAAAAAAGCGTTTAAAAACCTACATGTTTCATTATGTTAAACAATGACTGTGATACGTAGGCGTGCATGTCTTCATGATTTCTATCTACTACTTTGTATTGTCAGGTGCCTCCAAAATGGCACCCTATTTCCTATATAGTGCACTACTTTTTACCTGGTCAGAACTGTAGTAGTGCACTATATAGGGAATAGGGTGCCTTTTCGGATGCACACTTATTAAGGTAACCACTGTCTGCTGTGGTAAGGGCTGACTCTGTGTACCTGACTGGCAGTGCTACTGTAGTACCTGACTGGCAGTGCTACTGTAGTACCTGACTGGCAGTGCTACTGTAGTACCTGACTGGCAGTGCTACTGTAGTACCTGACTGGCAGTGCTACTGTAGTACCTGACTGGCAGTGCTACTGTAGTACCTGACTGGCAGTGCTACTGTAGTACCTGACTGGCAGTGCTACTGTAGTACCTGACTGGCAGTGCTACTGTAGTACCTGACTGGCAGTGCTACTGTAGTACCTGACTGGCAGTGCTACTGTATTACCTGACTGGCAGTGCTACTGTAGTACCTGACTGGCAGTGCTACTGTAGTACCTGACTGGCAGTGCTACTGTAGTACCTGACTGGCAGTGCTACTGTAGTACCTGACTGGCAGTGCTACTGTAGTACCTGACTGGCAGTGCTACTGTAGTACCTGACTGGCAGTGCTACTGTAGTACCTGACTGGCAGTGCTACTGTAGTACCTGACTGGCAGTGCTACTGTAGTACCTGACTGGCAGTGCTACTGTAGTTCCTGACTGGCAGTGCTACTGTAGTACCTGACTGGCAGTGCTACTGTAGTTAACTTAATTACAGTAAGTTGGGCGGGTTCTGTGTACCTGACTGGTAGTGCTACTGTAGTTAACTTAATTACAGTGAGTTACATTATTTTACATTGTGGGCTGTTTACTTAACATAAGTTAAAATTGTTCTGTGTGTATGGAGCTATGTTTCGTTAATGATTGACTTATGTTTTTATTTTTACATACTTTTTTTAAATGTAGCATTTGTAAAGAAATACGTTGTTTAAAAAAAAAAATCCAGATTTTTGCATTACTACTATAAGGCACTGATATTTGAATTCAATCTTTGAATGAAGGAAAATGCATCTCCATCTTTAGATGTACACGAGTTCCAACTATAGAATTAGAATGAGTTGTAATGATTCTATGGTTCCATCAAGCAGTGACTCTGTACGTTGTGAGTTCTGACTGACCCTGAGCCAGTACCAACTCAGTTTGACTATCCTGTTCATTCCTACCAGTAGAAGAAGCTCCCTCCCTCTGTTGTTGTCTGGTGTACTGTGTCATATGTACAGTAGCTTGTTAATATGGCAAAACAAAGCATTCATGTTTCTTTTTTTCAATGGAAAGTACTCACTGGTGAGATTTTTAAAGTGGTTTTAAAAGCCAATAAACTTTTTTTTAAAGAATCTTGATCTTTATCATGTTTGCTTCCTTTTGAAATGGTAAAGTTGATGTACACAGATCCACAGTATTCTTTTTTAAACACATACATATAATACTGATTGAAAGACTGTCCTACAGAAACAACACTATTGATGAAAGCATACTGAGCATGTCCTCTGTGTCCCCTTCGACGATGACCAGAAACTGGCACAACTACAAAGCTTTGAACATTTGTCCCTCCTACTTTATAGATCTTTTATCCGATTTGTTCTTTTTCATTGACAATATGGCAGAGCTGGGGGTCAACCTCAAGCCCCCAACCCCAAAAAGGTTAGAGGTCACCTCAGCCCATCGAATGGCTCCTGGAGTCACTGGGGGGGAAGGGGCCTCCCCTACTCCACCCACACTGCCTCTAGACCAATCAGAACGAAGTCTGTTGGTCACGTGTCTCCGTTCCCAGGCCCTCGACCATATTCATAACAAGTTAATGACCTTTACTCCTATTGGTCATGACTTCTCCCAGCCTGAACCCTGACCTCTTTCTCTTGACCCTGGCCGTGAGGGTGAGGAGCCCGGCCTGTGCTGTGCTACCCTCCACACCATGAGTGTTGTTTGGGCTGTATGTCTTCTAATCAACGACGACGTGAAGAAATAAAGAATGTACACCAACGTGTGAGTTCTACAGAGTGTATTTCGGCCTGTATGGTGGCAGGCACTATATTAGAATGGTGATAAGAGAAAGGTAGTTTTAAAAACTGCTGTTTAGAGTTCTATTGAGTTCCACAGAGTGCCATTTGGAATACATGAGTCACCACCTGTTAGTACAGAAAACCCATTCATTTCCCCATAGGCTTTGGCCAACAAGCCATGGTGGAATTAGTGTCTACAAAAAGACGCCATTACTATTGCTCTCAATCGTATTGCTGTTGAATGAGAGTCTGGGAACAGAGGGGAGGGGAGGAGGGTCATTGTCAAAAGGCCACGCCTCTCCAGGTACAGGTCTATTGGATCAATATCTGAATTCAGTAGGAAGCCAGCTGACTGGCTACCATCAATATATCTTAATAATTACCAAGTTCTGTCTTCAAACAGAGCAGCTGTCTCATATAGGGAGGGACCTGATCACTAGTTTAATATCCAATGGCCTTTGGTAATAATAACCAATACAGAATCTAACCAATATATTGTGTTTCCTGCAATTTCTGGTGCAAAGTCAACAAATATAATGGTGTTATAGTTCCATTCCTGTGAGAAGGCCTAGCCTACTCCAAATATGAAGGAATACTCAAATAAAGAGACTGTCAGACATTTTATCTAAGGAACCTGCACACTTTGTTGATAGTTGTTTCTCAATGGTTTTATGTGTTTTGTCAGAGAAAGAGAGAGATGCTTCTTGTTCTCTATAGGTGTAGAGTAGACCATACATTTGCTCTGCTCCAAGAGTCTTGGACCAAGACCAACAGAGCGCCAACGGATGAAAGCTTGGCTCGAGTAGCGCATGCGCGGTCAGGGGGAGAGGGTCCTCCTCAACTCAGGAGTTGTGTGGTTGCACCACTCGTGTCATTCGTAATTTGGGGAAGTTTGTAGTACGACGGGGAACTGCGATCCTAATTTATAGAATGACAGAACAATCTGGATAAATGGCGATTTTCAAAAAGAAACTTTACCAGCAATGTTTTCTGTTTTTTGTTTTGTTTATTCCACTATCAGGTAAATCATTTGTTTTTTGCTATATCTTATTTTCTGTTAGTCAGTAGTAGTTTCCCAGCAACTGAAAGTGTTTGAGGTCCGTGTGTGTGACACAGACTGTATACCAGACTGGATGACGACAGAATGTGACCGCAATGGGTCAATATTATACCGGGAAAAGAGACGCACGAGAATAAGCACAATCACTATTCTCTGTTTATGATCTAGTCACTTTACCCCTAAATTACCTACATGTACAAATTACCTCGACTAACCTGTACCCCCACACATTGACTCGGTCTGGTACCACCTGTATATAGCCTCATTATTGTTGTTTTATTGTTATTTGAAAAATTAAAATACACGTTTTTAACTCTATTTATTGAACTGCATTGTTGGTTAAGGGCTTGTAAGTAAGCATTTCACGGTAAGGTTGTATTCGGCGCATATGACAAATACAATTTGATTTGATAGTTTTAAACATAAAAGGATAGCAACGCTAATATTATCTGTAAAATTATATGATTAACCAGAGATTTTGAGGAAATTAGTGACTGATTTGAGTGACTGCGAATTTTTTTGCAACTGTCCAGTTCTTAATTTCCGCGCTGACTCTCCGACCACACATCATGTATTCCAATTAACTAACGTTTTCAAATTCAAACGGACTATTTACTGACTTACATTTTAATTTAGTATCTCTTGTAGGTCACATTAACACTGTAGTAACCTGAGCAATAACTAGACTATGCACTGTACCTGATATAAAACAAATCATTACCACTGTTTTCACTGGTCAAACTCACTCTTCATACGTCAAGTAGACTACCCATTGTCTTATGTCTCAAAGTGTTATGCTATTAATTGAAGGAATGCAAACAATCACACAGTTTTCATGGGTGACAAATACATTCAATATATAGACTATGGGAATAGAAGCGTTCTGTAAGTATGATACATAGAATAGTTTACAGAAAGTTGCTGTAAAACAAAAAGTGCACTGCTGTAATGACATACTAATCAAGGGTGCAATGAATACGTAGCAGGCTAATAAAAACAAGTGTACATCAATATCAAGAGTTCTACACATAGTCCGTTACTGACCAGTGGTTCTCCTTTGGCATGACAGGCCTGGCATATCAATGCACTCCTCTCCATCCTATCCTTCCACCCCTTTCCCCTCCGTGCCTCTGTAACCGATGTGAAATTGCTAGTTAGTTAGCGGTGGTGCGCGCTAATAGCGTTTCAATCAGTGACGTCACTCGCTCAGAGACTTGAAGTAGGGTTTCCCCTTGCGTTGCAAGGGCCGCGGCTTTTGTGGCGCGATGGGTAACGATGCTTCGTGGGTGTCAGTTGTTGATGTTTGCAAGGGTCCCTGGTCCGAGCCCAGGTTGGGCCGAAGAGAGGGACGGAAGAAAAACGGTTACACCTATCTCCTCTTCCCTCCTTCCATCTCACTAATTCCCCCCTCTCTTTCCAGGTGTTTTTTGTTTCAGTGAACTCTCCTTCATCATCATGCCCAGTGATATAACAGTGATACCCAAGGATCCAGTGGTCCTGGACTGTGTGGCCCACGGACAGCCTCCCATCGTCATCAGATGGCTGAGGAATGGAGTCAGGTTAGCGGAGAGCGAGCGGCATCAGTTCCTGTCCAACGGCTCACTGTACATACTGGAGGTCAGGAGAGATGGAGAAGGGTCAGACGGAGGGTTCTATCAGTGCCTCTCCCAGAACAAATATGGAGCCATCCTAAGCCAAAGAGCCCGCCTGACTATCGCAAGTAAGTATGGTGCTCGAGGTAACAAAGTGGAAAGGTTATAATGGAATCTATACATTTGTTTTTTACATTTAACCTTTATTTAAATAAGCAAGTCAGTTAAGAACAAATTCTTATTTACAATGACAGCCTACCCCGGCCAAACCCTAACGACGCTGGGCCAATTGTGTGCCACCCTATGGGAGTCCCAATCATGGCCGGATGTGATACAGCCTGGATTCGAACCAGGGACTGTACCGATGCAGTGCCTTAGACCGCTGCGCCACTCGGGAGCCAAACAACAACAACTGTAATAACTGACACAGTCCTCTAGAGCTTTCCTTAGTGAATTTTCCATGTCAATAGAAGTTGTCCAGTGTTTCAGGGAGAGGACAGGCTTATCCTTATTAGTGGTAAAAGCTTCTTGTGGAGTTATAGGCTGGTTTTAAAACTTTTAAGGGTCAATTAAGTAGTGACGGACAGTCTATCTGAAAGCTAATCAAATGAGGTAATCCGTGTAATTTCAGGTAAAGTAAGATGGAAACACAGAAACACAGAATCAGTCAGTCCTCTGTGTTCTATGATTGAACTGTCAGTGTAGACCACTGCTCTGCTCTGTGATTGTTCCGTGGTGTGGTCTGTTACACAGAGGAATCTCTCAAAAGGCCTTTCACTTTTAACCCTTTGTCTGGCCTGATCCTGACTGCCCCTAAAGAAAAGACTGTGTTTCATTTGTCCACATATCATTGGATTGGACAGCTGTTCAGGTCCGTGGTCTATTCAGCATCACCAGGCCCTTTCTGACACAACCACAGGGATTAGCTTTAGTTTAATCATGCTTATATTTTGGGTAGGATCTTTAGGATCCGTTTTTCATTGATTTTTCTGTATGATATGACTTAGAGACAGGGAAGAAAACTACAATAATTTGAGTCAGTAGAATAGCCTGGTGATACTTTATTATAAGTCTCACCGATTCCTTGTTGATCAGAAGCAACACCAATATCATTGTTGCTTTTAGTTTATTTGAAGTTTTGATATGGATTTATTTAATCTTTATTTAAGCAGAGACATTTACAGATGAGCCCTGCATCAATAAACAAGAATTACACTATATATATATATATATATCTATATACACATCAATTACACAATACATGAAAAGAAAAACTCAATCATATGAAACAAACATATTCTTCAGTAAAAAGGCCTTCTAACATCTGCCTGAATTGCCCTAGAGGCACCAACTCTAAAGGAGTTTTTCTAGATCATTCCACATTCTCCAGGGTTAGCCATCCCTGAGTCCAGGTCTGCTAACTTATACGTCTAAAGGTTAACAATGAGTTAAGGTGTGGTGGAAGTTTATATATATATTTATATACTTCTTAATTCCATTATTTTACTTTTAGATTTGTGTGTATTGTTGTGAATTGTTAGATATTACTGCACTGTTGGAGCTAGGAACACAAGCATTTAGCTACACCCGCAATAACATCTGCTAAATATGTGTATGTAACCAATAAAATTTGATTTGAGGTTGGAGGAGGGTCCTCTCTCTTTCTCTCTTTGCTGCTGCTCCCAGTCTGTCCAGAGGCCCAGAGAGTTCAAGGGTTACCTCTCTCTCTTTCTCTCTCTCTCTGTCTCAGGGAGATGTGATATATAATTCACGAGAAGCCACTTCTCGCTCATTGGGAAAGGCTTTGTGATGTCACGGCCTGGCCTGCTCTGAGCTCTGGCTGGGGTTGGGGGTTATCCTGTCCTGCTGTCCTGTGACCTGTCACTAATCTGCCTGTCATTGGTCCTTTCATTGGCTCTCCTACACTCGCCATCATTGTCGAGATCAACTCTATTGTTCTATGTATCTATAGGCTAGGCCCGATCTGTCATGTGGGTGACTAGGTTGTATTATCCACTCTGAAATAGTATTTTAGTTCCTCTCAAACATTTGAAAAAAGCTCAGGGAAGGAAAGCCACCAGAGTTCTGTGATGTTTATTGCGTCTGATTTCATTTTGATAACAGTCAGTGTTATACCACCTGCAGTAGCACACTGGTCTGCAACATGCTCTATGACATCACACTACATCCTCTATGACATGACACTACATTGTATCATATTTTCAAAAATGAAGAAAAAACATGAAGTAAGATGGCAGGGAGCCTAGCAGTTGGACCAGTAACCGAAAGGACTATGTGAAAAATCTGTCGATGTTCCCTTGAGCAAGGCATCTAACACTAATTGCTCCTGTAAGCCGCTCTGGAAGAGAGTGTTTGCTAAATGCCTAAAATGTAAAATGAAACATTTAGTATATGCAAGTCCCAGTTTTTGGGAGACAATAGCTGACCAGATGGGAACAGTCTTCGATCCCGCCAGGTCTCCCCCAATTTGCCTGAAATTGAATGGACAGAGGGCTGGGGTGAACCCTGACCTCTTTAAAGGGAATCTTTGTGCATTCTGACCTGTCGATTGATCTGCTGTTTACGACAGGGCTGGGATGACCGTATTAGTAGAGCAGTTTTCTGGCTTTGGCCACACACCCAACATGGCTGACCTCAACCACCGGCAGAAACACTCAACAGAGAGAATGGCCCCTCTTATCAAACGCTGGTGATTGGCTAGATGGACGTTAGATCATCTTAACAAGGCCAAGGGTAGTTTGCACAAGGCCAAGGGTAGTTTGCACAAGGCCAAGGGTAGTTTGCACAAGGCCAAGGGTAGTTTCCACAAGGCCAAGGGTAGTTTGCACTGGGTAGTGAGGACCTAGTACTACATGCCATAGTGGTGCCATGTTTTTTTTTCAAGATGTTTCTTCTGTTAACAATATTTTTTGGAATAATATATTAAGCTGATGGCCTCCTGAGTCGAGCAGCAGTCTAAGGCACTGACCTGGCAGGGTCACTAAACAGTGGAGCAGCAGTCTAAGGCACTGACCTGGCAGGCTCACTAAACAGTGGAGCAGCAGCAGTCTAAGGCACTGACCTGGCAGGGTCACTAAACAGTGGAGCAGCAGTCTAAGGCACTGACCTGGCAGGCTCACTAAACAGTGGAGCAGCAGCAGTCTAAGGCACTGACCTGGCAGGCTCACTAAACAGTGGAGCAGCAGTCTAAGGCACTGACCTGGCAGGCTCACTAAACAGTGGAGCAGCAGCAGTCTAAGGCACTGACCTGGCAGGGTCACTAAACAGTGGAGCAGCAGTCTAAGGCACTGACCTGGCAGACTCACTAAACAGTGGAGCAGCAGTCTAAGGCACTGACCTGGCAGACTCACTAAACAGTGTCACAGCAGTCTAAGGCACTGACCTGGCAGGCTCACTAAACAGTGGAGCAGCAGTCTAAGGCACTGACCTGGCAGGCTCACTAAACAGTGGAGCAGCAGTCTAAGGCACTGACCTGGCAGGGTCACTAAACAGTGGAGCAGCAGTCTAAGGCACTGACCTGGCAGACTCACTAAACAGTGTCACAGCAGTCTAAGGCACTGACCTGGCAGGCTCACTAAACAGTGGAGCAGCAGTCTAAGGCACTGACCTGGCAGGGTCACTAAACAGTGGAGCAGCAGTCTAAGGCACTGACCTGGCAGGCTCACTAAACAGTGGAGCAGCAGTCTAAGGCACTGACCTGGCAGGGTCACTAAACAGTGGAGCAGCAGTCTAAGGCACTGACCTGGCAGACTCACTAAACAGTGGAGCAGCAGTCTAAGGCACTGACCTGGCAGGCTCACTAAACAGTGGAGCAGCAGCAGTCTAAGGCACTGACCTGGCAGGCTCACTAAACAGTGGAGCAGCAGCAGTCTAAGGCACTGACCTGGCAGGGTCACTAAACAGTGGAGCAGCAGTCTAAGGCACTGACCTGGCAGACTCACTAAACAGTGGAGCAGCAGTCTAAGGCACTGACCTGGCAGACTCACTAAACAGTGTCACAGCAGTCTAAGGCACTGACCTGGCAGACTCACTAAACAGTGGAGCAGCAGTCTAAGGCACTGACCTGGCAGGCTCACTAAACAGTGGAGCAGCAGTCTAAGGCACTGACCTGGCAGGCTCACTAAACAGTGGAGCAGCAGTCTAAGGCACTGACCTGGCAGGCTCACTAAACAGTGGAGCAGCAGTCTAAGGCACTGACCTGGCAGGGTCACTAAACAGTGGAGCAGCTGTCTAAGGCACTGACCTGGCAGACTCACTAAACAGTGGAGCAGCAGTCTAAGGCACTGACCTGGCAGGCTCACTAAACAGTGGAGCAGCAGTCTAAGGCACTGACCTGGCAGGCTCACTAAACAGTGGAGCAGCAGTCTAAGGCACGGACCTGGCAGGCTCACTAAACAGTGGAGCAGCAGTCTAAGGCACTGACCTGGCAGACTCACTAAACAGTGTCACAGCAGTCTAAGGCACTGACCTGGCAGACTCACTAAACAGTGGAGCAGCAGTCTAAGGCACTGACCTGGCAGGCTCACTAAACAGTGGAGCAGCAGTCTAAGGCACTGACCTGGCAGGCTCACTAAACAGTGGAGCAGCAGTCTAAGGCACTGACCTGGCAGGCTCACTAAACAGTGGAGCAGCAGTCTAAGGCACTGACCTGGCAGGGTCACTAAACAGTGGAGCAGCTGTCTAAGGCACTGACCTGGCAGACTCACTAAACAGTGTCACAGCAGTCTAAGGCACTGACCTGGCAGACTCACTAAACAGTGGAGCAGCAGTCTAAGGCACTGACCTGGCAGGCTCACTAAACAGTGGAGCAGCAGTCTAAGGCACTGACCTGGCAGGCTCACTAAACAGTGTCACAGCAGTCTAAGGCACTGACCTGGCAGGCTCACTAAACAGTGTCACAGCAGTCTAAGGCACTGACCTGGCAGACTCACTAAACAGTGTCACAGCAGTCTAAGGCACTGACTTGGCAGGCTCACTAAACAGTGGAGCAGCAGTCTAAGGCACTGACCTGGCAGGCTCACTAAACAGTGGAGCAGCAGTCTAAGGCACTGACCTGGCAGGGTCACTAAACAGTGGAGCAGCAGTCTAAGGCACTGACCTGGCAGGCTCACTAAACAGTGGAGCAGCAGTCTAAGGCACTGACCTGGCAGGGTCACTAAACAGTGGAGCAGCAGTCTAAGGCACTGACCTGGCAGACTCACTAAACAGTGGAGCAGCAGTCTAAGGCACTTACCTGGCAGGGTCACTAAACAGTGGAGCAGCAGTCTAAGGCACTGACCTGGCAGACTCACTAAACAGTGGAGCAGCAGTCTAAGGCACTGACCTGGCAGGCTCACTAAACAGTGGAGCAGCAGTCTAAGGCACTGACCTGGCAGGCTCACTAAACAGTGGAGCAGCAGTCTAAGGCACTGACCTGGCAGGCTCACTAAACAGTGGAGCAGCAGTCTAAGGCACTGACCTGGCAGGGTCACTAAACAGTGGAGCAGCTGTCTAAGGCACTGACCTGGCAGGGTCACTAAACAGTGGAGCAGCAGTCTAAGGCACTGACCTGGCAGACTCACTAAACAGTGTCACAGCAGTCTAAGGCACTGACCTGGCAGACTCACTAAACAGTGTCACAGCAGTCTAAGGCACTGACCTGGCGGACTCACTAAACAGTGGAGCAGCAGTCTAAGGCACTGACCTGGCAGGGTCACTAAACAGTGGAGCAGCAGTCTAAGGCACTGACCTGGCAGGCTCACTAAACAGTGGAGCAGCAGTCTAAGGCACCAACCTGGCAGGGTCACTAAACAGTGGAGCAGCAGTCTAAGGCACTGACCTGGCAGACTCACTAAACAGTGTCACAGCAGTCTAAGGCACTTACCTGGCAGGGTCACTAAACAGTGGAGCAGCAGTCTAAGGCACTGACCTGGCAGACTCACTAAACAGTGGAGCAGCAGTCTAAGGCACTGACCTGGCAGGCTCACTAAACAGTGGAGCAGCAGTCTAAGGCACTGACCTGGCAGGCTCACTAAACAGTGGAGCAGCAGTCTAAGGCACTGACCTGGCAGGCTCACTAAACAGTGGAGCAGCAGTCTAAGGCACTGACCTGGCAGGGTCACTAAACAGTGGAGCAGCTGTCTAAGGCACTGACCTGGCAGACTCACTAAACAGTGGAGCAGCAGTCTAAGGCACTGACCTGGCAGGGTCACTAAACAGTGGAGCAGCAGTCTAAGGCACTGACCTGGCAGGCTCACTAAACAGTGGAGCAGCAGTCTAAGGCACTGACCTGGCAGGGTCACTAAACAGTGGAGCAGCAGTCTAAGGCACTGACCTGGCAGACTCACTAAACAGTGGAGCAGCAGTCTAAGGCACTTACCTGGCAGGGTCACTAAACAGTGGAGCAGCAGTCTAAGGCACTGACCTGGCAGACTCACTAAACAGTGGAGCAGCAGTCTAAGGCACTGACCTGGCAGGCTCACTAAACAGTGGAGCAGCAGTCTAAGGCACTGACCTGGCAGGCTCACTAAACAGTGGAGCAGCAGTCTAAGGCACTGACCTGGCAGGCTCACTAAACAGTGGAGCAGCAGTCTAAGGCACTGACCTGGCAGGGTCACTAAACAGTGGAGCAGCAGTCTAAGGCACTGACCTGGCAGACTCACTAAACAGTGTCACAGCAGTCTAAGGCACTTACCTGGCAGGGTCACTAAACAGTGGAGCAGCAGTCTAAGGCACTGACCTGGCAGACTCACTAAACAGTGGAGCAGCAGTCTAAGGCACTGACCTGGCAGGCTCACTAAACAGTGGAGCAGCAGTCTAAGGCACTGACCTGGCAGGCTCACTAAACAGTGGAGCAGCAGTCTAAGGCACTGACCTGGCAGGCTCACTAAACAGTGGAGCAGCAGTCTAAGGCACTGACCTGGCAGGGTCACTAAACAGTGGAGCAGCTGTCTAAGGCACTGACCTGGCAGACTCACTAAACAGTGTCACAGCAGTCTAAGGCACTGACCTGGCGGACTCACTAAACAGTGGAGCAGCAGTCTAAGGCACTGACCTGGCAGGCTCACTAAACAGTGGAGCAGCAGTCTAAGGCACTGACCTGGCAGGCTCACTAAACAGTGGAGCAGCAGTCTAAGGCACTGACCTGGCAGACTCACTAAACAGTGTCACAGCAGTCTAAGGCACTGACTTGGCAGGCTCACTAAACAGTGGAGCAGCAGTCTAAGGCACTGACCTGGCAGGCTCACTAAACAGTGGAGCAGCAGTCTAAGGCACTGACCTGGCAGGGTCACTAAACAGTGAAGCAGCAGTCTAAGGCACTGACCTGGCAGGGTCACTAAACAGTGGAGCAGCAGTCTAAGGCACTTACCTGGCAGGGACCCTAAACAGTGTCACAGCAGTCTAAGGCACTGACCTGGCAGGGTCACTAAACAGTGGAGCAGCAGTCTAAGGCACTGACCTGGCAGGGTCACTAAACAGTGTCACAGCAGTCTAAGGCACTGACCTGGCAGGCTCACTAAACAGTGGAGCAGCAGTCTAAGGCACTGACCTGGCAGGCTCACTAAACAGTGGAGCAGCAGTTTAAGGCACTGCATCGCAGTGTTTGAGGCGTCACTACAGACCCTGATTCGATCACAGGCTATGTCACAACCGGCCGTGACCGGAAGTCCCATAGGGCGGCGCACAATTGGCTCAGCGTCGTCAGGGTTAGGGGAGGGTTTGGCCGGGGGTGCTTGGCTCATCGCTCTCTAGCAACTCCTTGTGGCGGACCGGGCGCCTGCAGGCTGACTTTGGTCGTCAGTTGAAAGGTGTTTCCGCCGACACGTTGGGGCAGCTGACTTCCGGGTTAAACGGGCGGGTGTTAAGAAGCGCGGCTTGGCGGGTCATGTTTCAGAGGACGCATGACTCGACCTTCGCCTCTCCCAAGTCTGTTGGGGAGTTGCAGCGATGAGACAAGATCGTAATTGGATCGCAATTGGATATCACGATATTGGGGAGAAAAAGGGGGTAAAATACAAAAAAAATTATATGTATGTCTATTTAGCTGATTATCATATGCAATGGGGGAAGGCAAAGTCTTGGCCACATATGCTTGCTTTTCGTTCCAATCCAGGGCAAGGGTTAGCTGTTATTTGTGTACAGTATTGTTCCTTATTAGGAAAGATCTTTAATTCAAATCCTTTTGAGCAAGATTTAAATGTTGACTTTAAGTAGGAGAAGGTAGTCATTGATTTTCTTTAACATGGTATTGACCTGGTCCTATGACTGGGGTCTTTAACATGGTGTTGACCTGGTCCTATGACTGGGGTCTTTAACATGTTGTTGACCAGGTCCTGTGACTGGGGTCTTTAACATGGTATTGACCTGGTCCTGTGACTGGGGTCTTTAACATGGTATTGACCTGGTCCTGTGACTGGGGTCTTTAAACATGGTATTGACCTGGTCCTGTGACTGGGGTCTTTAACATGGTATTGACCTGGTCCTGTGACTGGGGTCTTTAACATGGTATTGACCTGGTCCTGTGACTGGGGTCTTTAAACATGGTATTGACCTGGTCCTGTGACTGGGGTCTTTAACATGGTGTTGACCTGGTCCTGTGACTGGGGTCTTTAACATGGTGTTGACCAGGTCCTGTGACTGGGGTCTTTAACATGGTGTTGACCTGGTCCTGTGACTGGGGTCTTTAACATGGTATTGACCTGGTCCTGTGACTATATATTATAAAAGGCGATTAGCAGAAATAAGGGCGTACTATCTCATAGTAGTATATGTGAGTTTCTCTTTCAAACAATCCCCTGGCCTTGTACACAGCTAATAGCTAACGTTAGCCAAAGCGAGTTAGTTAGCTACTGATTGTGCAACCCTAAGTAACAGTACAGATGAAGATGAAAAATGATCAGGTCTACTGTACATCTTACTGTTGAAGTTCTTGTTGAAAACAAGTCTAGGTAGGAACCGTTGCTGTTAAAATACAAGTGATCATTTTTATTCTGAACTGGAATAAACTGATTGAAGCAAGATAATTTTTGAGGCAAACACACATACAGTTCTGGGTTGCTCATCTACAGCAGGAAGCGGTCTCCTGCCTGACTGAGAAAGCAGTAGATGTTCTGGTCCAGTTTGGCACCACGTACCTTTGTCAGTCAGGGTTCTCAACTCTGTATTACTTAAAAAACAAGTACAGGAACAGTCTCAATGCTGAGCATGACCTCAATGTTGCACTGTCAAAAACAGAGCCCAGAATAGACATGCTGTAAGGGGTGCGTAACTGGTGGCAGTGAAGTCAGACGCAGGAGAGCAAAACTAGGTAATAGCCGGAGCAGTTTAATTTAAAAACCAACGGCGTAAAGAAATAACCAACATGGGTACAAAACCCGACGCACACCAGTAAACATGTGCACAAGCACTTACAACAAACAATTCCACACAAAGACATGGGGGGAACAGAGGGTTAAATACACAGCACTTAATGAGGGAAATGAGAACCAGGTGTGTAGGAAAACAAGACAAAACAAATGGAAAATGAAAAGTGGATCGACGATGGCTAGAAGACCGGTGACGCCGACCGCTGAACGCTGCCCGAACAAGGAGAGGAACCGACTTCGGTGGAAGTCGTGACACATGCTTGTTGAAAACTTCAACCAGCCACACACCTCTCATTAGGACTGTGTGTGTGTGTGTTTTCTGGTCTCCCAATCACGGCCGGATGTGATACAGCCTGGATCAATCAGTTTATTCCAGTTCAGAATGAAAATTATTTCTTGAATTTTAACAGCAACAGTTCCAACCTAGACAGATATGTCAGAGTGTTTAATGGGGGAAATAAACATGACTAGCTGTTTGTTTGGCTATTTCATTTCATTGTTATTTGTTTTTGTCTATATTGCATTTGTTTTAGGCATAAAGGCAATGAAATGTACCAATATTTACATATAGTTGCATATGTTCATAAGCTTGGGTCCTAGGAAAACACAGAATTTCTAATTTAGGTCCCAGGCTGAAAAAGTTTAAGAACCCGTGCTTTAGAGCTAACCCTTTTCAAGCTCCTGAGAGAAACATTTTTAGCACCTTCTTCTATCTACTCGTTTTTTATTTCTTTGTTTAACTAGGCAAGTCAGTTAAGAACAAATTCTTATTTTCAATGACGGCCTAGGAACAGTGGGTTAACTGCCTTGTTCATGGGCAGAATGACAGATTTTTACCTTGTCAGCTCAGGGATTCGATCTAGCAACACTTTACGGTTACTGGCCCAATGCTCTAACCACTAGGCTACCTGCTGCCCCACATAGAAGAACTCTTGCAAAGAAGAACTCAGTGGTTCTGTGACTTTACAGAGTTCATATTAAACTGAGAAACCACTGCTTCCTTTGCTGATTGTGTTTTCACCGCGTTGAAGATATCTCACCATTCGTGGTGCAGCCCGTTCCTTTGGAGGTGACCGAGGGTTCCGTGGCCAGGTTCACCTGCCAGGTGACCTCTAACCCTCCTGCCACCATCACCTGGGAGCAAGACCAAAGCACACTACCTTTGGAGACAGACAGGTAGGCACACTAGACACTACACACAAAGCGCACTACACCTGGATGCTAAAACAAAACACCCTACCGTTGGAGACAGACAGGTAGGTACCTGCTGGAACACCCTACCGTTGGAGACAGACAGGTAGGTACCTGCTGGAACACCCTACCGTTGGAGACAGACAGGTAGGTACCTGCTGGAACACCCTACCGTTGGAGACAGACAGGTAGGTACCTGCTGGAACACCCTACTGTTGGAGACAGACAGGTAGGTACCTGCTGGAACTTGGCTCTGTCTCAATTCATCTGTGAGAAGGAGGCGAGGAGAGAAGATGTGAGGAACGAGAAAGAGAAACTGTCTTCAGCCACCTCATACTGTATCTGTCTGTCTGTCCTTTACTTTGACTAGATTGGAATCCTTTTTTTGGGACTGTGTGTATACTGTTCTATCAGGCCCTGGTCAGTATTGATTATTTTAAACCCAAGAACATGTTTTAGAACAGTAATCTCAGTAAGAAATATGCTAACATGATTGCCATTGCTAGCTAGATAGCTAGCGAAAACAGTTGCCTAGCAACAACCATCTTAAGAAGATATTTGAGAAGTTCATAAGAAAATCATTAAATCTTAAGATATTGTTGAGGAATTGCACTTACGAACTATCTTATGAACTTCTCTTTTTTTTTTCTTAAGAAGTGTTTCGTGACTCTGGGCCCTGGTCCTGGCCATCATTGTCCATTTGTCTCTCTAGAATCACAGTCCTGCCCAACGGAGCTCTCCAGATTCAAAACGTCCAACTAGAGGATGCTGGGAAGTACCGTTGTGTGGCCACCAACATCGGCAACCGGGTCAAGAGTAGAGAGGCAACACTCTCCGTCATCAACCCAGGTGTGTGTGTGCTTTCAATTAAGATTATGGGTAGACTTGTTTATAAGCCCATCCTCCTTCTCTACCTCACCTGCACATACAGTATGTCTCCTTTCAAATTGTACTGGTTTTAACTGTGAAAATAAATGCACAACTAAAACTTTTTTTTGTCTCTGTGTAGGTTCTGGCCCTAAACCGCGTCAGAGGCCCCGGATCATTGCGGGCCCCCAAAACATGACAGCTTCCCTCCACTACACCGTGGTCCTGGAGTGTGTTGCTACAGGCAACCCCAGTCCCATCATCTCCTGGAGCCGGGCCGACAGTAAACCCATCGACGTGTTCAATGCCAGGGTGCTGGGCAGGTGAGAGGATGCATGATGCACCACTGTACCCATAATGCTCTGTGCAACATCGGCCATCACGTTTAAAGACCCACTTTTGTAGCTTGTCATTTATCTATCAGTGACATTTTTTTTTTTTAAAACATCCTTTGTGTTGTATGTGATTTTATTATTGTTATAAAAAAAATATATAGAAAAATGTATTTCCTGAAGGAAAATGTGTGCGGTTGCTTCAGCGGTCTAAAAGTACTGTTTGTACTGTAAAGTGTGTTGTGTTTTAATGCATTTAAAAAATATATATTTATTTGTGTTTGACAGTGGAAACCTGGTGATCAGTGATGTGAAGCCTCAGCACAGTGGAGTCTACCTCTGTAGAGCCACCACCCCAAGAACACGCAACTACACCATCGCTGCTGCCAACCTCACTGTGCTAGGTAAACTACTATATCCTTATATACCGATCCAACAATGTGTTTTCAGCTGAAATGGGAGAATATTGCTTTGGGTTTTGGTCTAGTGGTTACAGCCACTGAGTGGTTTCTCAATATGCATACTACCTAGCGTGCTCCACACTCTCATGCTCCCAGTGTATTCTCCGAGGACGTTCTCTTGAGTACGTTCTTGTGAGGACGAGAGTATGGAGAAGACGTGAAACATTCCATTTGAGCAGCATTCCCCCTACTGTATTACCTCACGCTGAGCAGCATTCCCCCTGCTGTATTACCTCACGCTGAGCAGCACTCCCCCTACTGTATTACCTCACGCTGAGCAGCCCTCCCCCTACTGTATTACCTCACATTGAGCAGCACTCCCCCTACTGTATTACCTCACGCTGAGCAGCACTCCCCCTACTGTATTACCTCACACTGAGCAGCACTCCCCCTGCTGTATTACCTCACGTTGAGCAGCACTCCCCCTACTGTATTACCTTACGCTGAGCAGCACTCCCCCTACTGTATTACCTCACGCTGCACCTCCCCCTGCTGTATTACCTCACATTGAGCAGCACTCCCCCTACTGCATTACCTCATGTTGAGCAGCACTCCCCCTACTGTATTACCTCACGCTGAGCAGCACTCCCCCTACTGTATTACCTCACGCTGCACCTCCCCCTGCTGTATTACCTCACGTTGAGCAGCACTCCCCCTACTGCATTACCTCACGCTGAGCAGCACTCCCCCTACTGTATTACCTCACGCTGAGCAGCACTCCCCCTACTGTATTACCTCACGCTGAGCAGCACTCCCCCTACTGTATTACCTCACGCTGAGTAGCACTCCCCCTACTGTATTACCTCACGCTGAGTAGCACTCCCCCTACTGTATTACCTCACGCTGAGCAGCACTCCCCCTACTGTATTACCTCACGCTGAGTAGCACTCCCCCTGCTGTATTACCTCATGCTGAGCAGCACTCCCCCTACTGTATTACCTGACGCTGAGCAGCACTCCCCTACTGTATTACCTCACGCTGAGCAGCCCTCCCCCTACTGTATTACCTCACGCTGAGTAGCACTCCCCCTGCTGTATTACCTCATGCTGAGCAGCACTCCCCCTGCTGTATTACCTCACGCTGAGCAGCACTCCCCCTGCTGTATTACCTCACGCTGAGCAGCACTCCCCCTACTGTATCACCTCACGCTGAGCAGCACTCCCCCTACTGTATTACCTCACGCTGAGCAGCACTCCCCCTGCTGTATTACCTCACGCTGAGCAGCACTCCCCCTGCTGGTATTACCTCACGCTGAGCAGCACTCCCCCTACTGTATTACCTCATGCTGAACAGCACTCCCCCTACTGTATTACCTCACGCTGAGCAGCACTCCCCCTGCTGTATTACCTCACGCTGAGCAGCACTCCCCCTGTGGTATTACCTCACGCTGTGCAGCACTCCCCCTACTGTATTACCTCACGCTGCACCTCCCCCTGCTGTATTACCTCACGCTGAGCAGCACTCCCCCTACTGTATTACCTCACGCTGCACCTCCCCCTGCTGTATTACCTCACACTGAGCAGCACTCCCCCTACTGTATTACATCACGCTGAGCAGCACTTCCCCTGCTGTATTACCTCACGCTGCATCTCCCCATTCACCGACCCTTCCTCTAGACAGGACAATGGCGACAATAGAGACCAAACAAGATATACACAAAGCAAACGTTTTACTTCATAACTATCAGCTAGCTATATGTGAATCTTAATAATGTAGCTAACCAGATAGTATAACAGGCAAAAATGACCTAAAACCAATGTTATCCATGGTAGATGTCAATTCTTCGTGGCTATCTGGCTAGCTAACGGTAGTAGCTAGCCAGTGAGATCTATTGACTTACTATGGACCTACGCACACTACAGTGGGTATTGTAGGCAGGTATCCATGCCAAAATTAACACAGCATGTATTTATTAATGTATCACGATAAAATATTGTAGTCAGGCAACATATGACATGTGAATAGGCAAAATTGCATTCGAAGACGGAGTGTATTTTTCTCTCGCTTCAGGTCAAATAATGGCCGCCGTTGATTTCAAGAAAACGTTCTTAATTTTTACGTGGTTGTGTCATATTTCTTTGCATACTTTCCATTGAAGCATCGATGCATGCTTCAAAATATCTACAAACGCATTCGAGAAGTGCCCTCCATGCTCCGTTTCGCATACTTTGATTTAGACTCATACTTCCGACCGTCCCGTACTCCCAATTTGCGTACTCGGAGCACAGTAGTATGCATTTTGAGAAACACCCCACAGCCTTTGGTGTATGTATGTCTGTGTGAGTGTGGGTTCAAACCCCGGTCCCACTGCTTCCACACACACTTCCTAATACTTCCTGTCTCTATCCACCAATAAAAAGTACAAATGTAAGAATATTATGCCATCCTTAGGGTTTTTCGTAACGTGTCGTCACCTATAAATAATACTGCACAAATAGACTGGATGTGTATAGTACAGTTAAATGATATAGTAAAAGGGTGATACCCACCTCCTCCACCACTTGTTCTGCCTCTAGAGCCCCCATCGCTGGTGGAGAGACCCGAGAGCCAGACCCGTCCCAGGGCTGGCACTGCCCGCTTCATGTGCCAGGCTCAGGGGGTGCCCCCGCCACGCATCACCTGGCTGAAGAACGGAGAGGAGGTGCACCTGAACGGCAGGATCAAGATGTACAACAGGTACTGTTACACCTGAACAACTCAGTACTAAATCTCAAATGAACACTTCACATTTTAAAATGGGATATTCAAAGAAAAGAGAAACCGAACGCTGCTCTCCTGCTTATATCACTTAGTTTATTGAACGTGTCGGCCTCATAGCGTTCATTGACGATATCATCACATTATCTCCACGCACCTGCAACAAGATAACACAGATGTTCAAGTGCTTTTTTAAAATTTAGAATTAAAACAAACTTTTTTTTTTATTGTCCACTCAATATGGAAATGTGTCTTTGACTTCACAATAACACTATTGACATAAAGAAAACCATAAAACATGTCAATGTGTCAGTCAAATGATCTCCAACAATGGTTTGTTGTAATAATAGTGAAGCTGTTCTCATCAAATCGAATGTTATTTGTCAAATGCGTCGAATACAACAGGTGTAGTAGACCTTACAGTGAAATGCTTACTTACAAGCCCTTAACCAACAATGCAGTTTTATGTATTTCAAATGGCGACCTGCCAGGCCATCATTGTAAATAATAATTTGTTCTTAATTGACCTGCCTGGTAAAACATTTAAAAAATAAAAATAATAATACAAGTATTGATTTAAGCTTGATGGCATTGTACACATACCATTAATAAAGACTGTACCGAAGTTCATGACTCTGTTTCCCTCCACAGTAAACTGGTGATCACTCAGATCACAACAGAGGATGATGCCATCTACCAGTGTGTGGCGGAGAACGAACAGGGCAGTGTTCTGTCCCTGGCACGCCTCATCGTGGTGATGTCTGAGGACCGGCCCAGCGCGCCCAGGAACATCCACGCTGAAACCATCTCCTCCTCAGCCATCCTACTGGCCTGGGAGAGACCCATCTACAACGCTGACAAAGTCATCGCTTATTCTGTACACTACATGAAGGCTGAGGGTAAATGTACTGTTATAAGCATGCATGAGCCTTTATAATGTCTGATTGTAATGCTGACAAAGTCATCACATACTCAGTTCACTACATGAAGGCTGAAGGTAGGACTAAAGACAGGGTGAGGGAGAGGTAAAGACAGGGTGAGGGAGAGTTAAAGACGGTGAAGGTAGGACTAAAGACAGGGTGATGGGGGAGTAAAGACAGGGTGATGGGGGAGTAAAGACAGGGTGAAGGTAGGACTAAAGACAGGGTGAGGGAGGAGTAAAGACAGGGTGATGGGGGAGTAAAGACAGGGTGAAGGGGGAGTAAAGACAGGGTGAAGGTAGGACTAAAGACGGTGAAGGTAGGACTAAAGACAGGGTGATGGGGGAGTAAAGACAGGGTGAGGGAGGTGTAACGACAGGGTGAGGGAGGAGTAAAGACAGGGTGGGGGTGGAGTAAAGACCGGGTGAGGGAGAAATTAGCAATATGCCATTTTACAGGATATGACAAAAGTAATGTCCACAAGCCACAAATCTCCTCTCTCACATACATTTTTGTAGAAAATGAAAATATGGTTTGATATGCGTCTAATGAAATCACTGGGGAGCATTACAGAGTTGTGGACATCGCTTTTTTTCAGACATTCATAAAATGTGTTCTTGTTGTACCAATATGTTACAGGCAACGATTGGTCACTGAGAAATGTTGAAAATGGTGGTTGAACTTTTTGAACTTCACAATGAAGGTATTTGAAAGGAGTGAAAAGGGGAGTCCAGTCCACCTCAATAGGTGATGGAGGCAGGCAGGCAGGCAGCGCTCTAACCTCTACGGCTCTAGTAGTCTAACGTGTGACCAGATTTCCTTGGAGGCCATCTGTTGTAGCCAATGCTGAGGTCAAGGTTTTATCAGGAAGAATGGCAAGCTCACCAAAATAAGCCATGGCCTGCCATTGTCCGCTCTCAACCTTCTCAACCTCTCGCTGCATGCTCTTAAAGGAACAGGACACCGTTTTTGAAGTGTCGTAAGCTTGGATGGCCTTGAAATAGGACTTAGGACTTAGGGAAAATCATTTAGGGAATAGGATTTAGGGAATAGGACTTAGCCAATAGACTTAGGATTTACTGTAGGGAATAGGATTTAGGATTTATGGAATAGGATTTATGGAATAGGATTTAGGGAATAGGATTTAGGACTAAAGGAACAGGATTTAGGAAGAGGATTTAGGGAATAGGACGTAGGACTTAAGGAATAGGATGTAGGACTCAGGGAATAGGATTTAGGGAATATGACTTAGAATTTAGGGAATAGGATTTAGGATTTAGGCAATATGATTTAGGGAATATGACTTAGGGAATAGGATTTAGGCAATAGGCCTTAACAAAGTCTTCTATACGCCACATTTCCCGCGCCCGCCGGACGGATGGGGATTCGGCGCTGGGCTCTTTCCCCTTCGCTCGCCGCTACTGAGGGAATCCTGGTTAGTTTATTTTCCTCTGCTTAGTAATATGCTTAAATTCAGCGGGTTGCCTCGTCTGATCTGAGGTCGTAGTCAAAGTGAATGGAGTGTGGCCGGGCGCCCGGGCTCACCTTCTCAATCCGGTTTAGGTCGGCGGTCGGAGCTCCGCGGCCCAAACCTAACCCCCAGCGCTACCCCGGGAACCGCATGCGTAACGCATGGGAAAGGAAGGACACACGGGGAGAGGAGAGAGAGCCGAGGCCCCCTCTCAACACTCCCACCGAGGCGTCCTGATCTGCCGTTATCGCGAGTCCCATAGGACGGCATACAATTGGCCCAGCATCGTCCGGGTTAGGGGAGTGTTTGGCCGGGGTAGGCCGTCATTGTAAATAAGAATTTCTTCTTAACTGACTTGCCTAGTTAAATAAAGGTTAAATAAAACATTTAAATAGGATTTAGGATTTAGGGCTTGGGGAATAGGACTTAGGGAATAGGACTTATTACTTAGGGAATAGGACTTAGGGAATAGGACTTATTTCTTAGGGAATAGGACATATTACTCAGGGAATAGGACATATTACTCAGGGAATAGGACATATTACTCAGGGAATAGGACATATTACTCAGGGAATAGGACATATTACTCAGGGAATAGGACTTTGGATTTAGGGAATAGGATTCAGGATTTAGGGAATAGGATTTATTACTTAGGGAAAAGGACTTAGGGAATAGGATTTAGGATTGAGGGAATAGGATGTATTACTTAGGGAATAAGATTTAGGGAATAGGACTTATTACCTAGGGAAAAGGATTTAGGGAATAGGACTTATTCCTTAGGGAATAGGATTTATGGAATAGGATTTATGGAATAGGACTTACCGCTATCTACTACTTGACTTTGTCAAAACCAAACAGACCAAACATTTGTAATGTGAGAAGATAATCTAGAAACATCATTTAACTGACATTGAAACAACAATAATAGCTGACAGTTGCTAAAAACACGGTTTAAAAAGGGGATGCAGACAAAAGTAAAAACATTTTTATTTAACTCCTTGTCATTTGGTTTGGACTGACCTCCTCCGAGGCCCTGTGGGCAGGAAAGACGTCACAGATTAGGACTGTTTGAGGCCTGTGAGCAGGAAAGACGTCACAGATTAGGACTGTTTGAGGCCTGTGAGCCGGTTAAGACATGTCACAGATTAGGACTGTTTGAGGCCTGTGGGCCGGTTAAAACATGTCACAGGTTAGGACTGTTTGAGGCCTGTGAGCAGGAAAGACGTCACAGATTAGGACTGTTTGAGGCCTGTGAGCAGGAAAGACGTCACAGATTAGGACTGTTTGAGGCCTGTGGGCCGGGTTAAAACATGTCACAGGTTAGGACTGTTTGAGGCCTGTGGACAGGAAAGACGTCACAGATTAGGACTGTTTGAGGCCTGTGGACAGGAAAGACGTCACAGATTAGGACTGTTTGAGGCCTGTGGGCCGGGTTAAAACATGTCACAGGTTAGGACTGTTTGAGGCCTGTGGGCAGGAAAGACGTCACAGGTTAGGACTGTTTGAGGCCTGTGGGCAGGAAAGACGTCACAGGGAATGTGACTCTGCTCTGCTCTGCATTAGTTCAATGTTTACAGAAAATCTGAGGGGCAAGAAGACTGTTAGCAGAAAGACTAGTTTACCCAAACAGTAAAACCAACTTGTTAACATACCACAGGGTTTGAAGATACTCATCTCTGGTCTTTTATATCTATTTTATTCATCTATTCATCTATTTGAGGCATCTTCCTTGTAACACGTTACATTAAAACCTTTTCATTTTCTCCCCTATCCATTCCAGGACTAAACAATGAGGAATACCAGGCGGTGATTGGCAACGACCCGACCAGCTACATTATAGATGACCTGGAGCCATCCTGGAACTACTCTTTTTACATGGTGGCTTATATGCCGATGGGAGCTAGCCGTATGTCTGACCAAGTCTGTCAACACACTCTGGAGGACGGTGAGTAAGCTCATACAAGTAGACTGTTGTCATGCCAATGAATAGAATGGAATGGAATTGAGCAGATAACAGGGATTATCAACTACTCCTTTCTGTAACTCACTTCATCACTTCATTTGTATGTGTTTTAAGTTTGACTGCATTGCATTCGGACTGTGCAGAATCACTGATCTACAAATCATCCCAAATAACTGCTCAATATTGGGATTAAGGTTAGAGATTCTGTGCCTCGCCTTGTCTCTAACTGATCCATTCCAACACGGTTGAATGTCTCCTCCTGTCCCCTCCAGTGCCCCTGCGTAACCCAGAGCTCAGCCTGACCAGCCACAGCCCTACAGACATCCAGGTTTTGTGGCAGCCTCTACCAACCAAACTGTCCCGTGGGCACATCTGGGCCTATCGTCTGTCCTACCGCACGGCTGCAGACACCACGGTTCTGTCTGTGGAGCTGGCCCAGAACAACACCCAGTACCTCCTGGGAGACCTTCAGCCTGATACCGTCTACCTGCTCCAGATCGCTGCAGCCACCAGGGTGGGGTGGTGTGAACCCTCCTCCTGGACCTCCCACCGTACTCCCAAAACCTCCAGCATCAAAGGTAACTAACATCACATCCTAACCCTCACCCTAAACCAGCATTAAAGGAATCTAACATCACATCCTAACCCTCACCTTAAACCTCCAGCATCAAAGGTAACTAACATCACATCCTAACGCTCACCCAGCATCAAAGGTAACTAACATCACATCCTAACCCTCACCCTAAACCTCCAGCATCAAAGGTAACTAACATCACATCCTAACCCTCACCCTAAACCTCCAGCATCAAAGGTAACTAACATCACATCCTAACCCTCACCCTAAACCTCCAGCATCAAAGGTAACTAACATCACATCCTAACGCTCACCCTAAACCTCCAGCATCAAAGGTAACTAACATCACATCCTAACCCTCACCCTAAACCTCCAGCATCAAAGGTAACTAACATCACATCCTAACCCTCACCCTAAACCTCCAGCATCAAAGGTAACTAACATCACATCCTAACCCTCACCCTAAACCTCCAGCATCAAAGGTAACTAACATCACATCCTAACCCTCACCCTAAACCTCCAGCATTAAAGGTAACTAACATCACATCCTAACCCTCACCCTAAACCTCCAGCATCAAAGGTAACTAACATCACATCCTAACCCTCACCCTAAACCTCCAGCATCAAAGGTAACTAACATCACATCCTAACCCTCACCCTAAACCTCCAGCATCAAAGGTAACTAACATCACATCCTAACCCTCACCCTAAACCTCCAGCATCAAAGGTAACTAACATCACATCCTAACGCTCACCCTAAACCTCCAGCATTAAAGGTAACTAACATCACATCCTAACCCTCACCCTAAACCTCCAGCATCAAAGGTAACTAACATCACATCCTAACCCTCACCCTAAACCTCCAGCATCAAAGGTAACTAACATCACACAGCATGTAAAGGTTTTCTATTCTTCAGAGTGATTTACAGAAGCAGTCAGTGCCTTGCTCAAGTGCGCATCAACAGATTTCTCTTGAACCAACTCAGCTCGGGGATTCGAACCAGTGACCTTTCAGTTACTGGCCGTTATAACGTTCTTAACTACTAGGGTACCTTCTGCACACCAACATTTGAAACACACGTAGTCATTGCGTCCTACAACTATGGGACCAACTACTAAACGTTTGACTACGTTAATACACATATAAGTAAATTTGTCCCAAGTCTTTTGACACCTTTAAATGGAGGGGGAAATTAAAGTGTTTTAATTTCCAAACGGTAAAACAGATATATGTATGAAAAAAATATAGATGGGGGTCGCACCTACAAGCATTTCTATACACCCGCAATAACATCTGCTAAATATGTGTATGTGACCAATACAATTTCATTTTGATTTGATATGAGTGTGGGTGTGTCAGTGTGTGTGTGTGTGGGTGGGTGAGTGTGTGTGTGTGTGGGTGGGTGGGTCGGTGTGTGTGTGGGTGTGTGGGTCGGTGTGTGTGTGTGGGTGGGTCGGTGTGTGTGTGTGGGTGGGTCATTGTGTTTGGGTGGGTGGGTGGCTGGGTGGTGGGTTAGTGTGTGTGGGTGGGTCAGTGTGTGTGTGTGGGTCGGTCAGTGTGTGTGGGTGGGTGGGTCAGTGTGTGGGTGGGTCTGTGTGGGTGGGTCAGTGTGTGTGTGGGTGGGTGGGTCTGTGTGGGTGGGTCAGTGTGTGTGTGGGTGGGTGGGTGGTGGGTCAGTGTGTGTGTGTGGGTGGGTGGGTCAGTGTGTGTGTGTGGGTCGGTCAGTGTGTGTGGGTGGGTGGGTCAGTGTGTAGGTGGGTCAGTGTGTGTGTGGGTGGGTCTGTGTGGGTGGGTCAGTGTGTGTGTGGGTGGGTGGGTCTGTGTGGGTGGGTGGGTCTGTGTGGGTCGGTCAGTGTGTGTGGGTGGGTGGGTCAGTGTGTGTGTGTGTGGGTCGGTCAGTGTGTGTGGGTGGGTGGGTCAGTGTGTAGGTGGGTCAGTGTGTGTGTGGGTGGGTCTGTGTGGGTGGGTCAGTGTGTGTGTGGGTGGGTGGGTCTGTGTGGGTGGGTGGGTCTGTGTGGGTGGGTCAGTGTGTGTGGGTGGGTGGTGGGTTAGTGTGTGTGGGTGGGTTAGTGTGTGTGGGTGGGTCAGTGTGTGTGGGTGGGTGGGTCGGTCAGTGTGTGTGGGTGGGTGGGTCAGTGGGTGGGTGGGTCAGTGTGTGTGGGTGGGTGTGTCTGTGTGGGTGGGTGTGTCTGTGTGAGTGGGTCAGTGTGTGTCTGGGTTGTGTGTGGGTGTTTAGGGGATAATATTATTCCTTAGCCAGCTGTTTCTTTTCAAGTCTGGCCTTCCCTGTAGCTCAGTTGGTAGAGCATGGTGTTTGCAACGCCAGGGTTGTGGGTTCGATTCCCACGGGGGGCCAAGTACGAAAAAAAAAAAATGTATGTAATGAAAAAAATTAAATGTATGCATTCACTACTGTAAGTCGCTCTGGATAAGAGCGTCTGCTAAATGACTAAAATGTAAAATGTAAATGTAAGTCATTTAATTTACCACAGAATAGATATGAAAACACTACAGTTTCACACACAATATAAAAGCTATTAACTATTGGTAAACGGTATTGGTTGCCATTGAAACAGAAACAATCTATTACCTAAGATACTCTGTTGGCTGTGTGGCCGTCAGTGGCTGGTTCTTCTTGTGGCAGTGGTAGTACGGTGACACTGGTATGTTGATATGTCTGTGTACAGTGATTTTTCTCCGATCCCTGCCTCTACTATGCATGTTCTTTACAGACCTTTATGCTACTGTACTGTACCTCATTCTGTAATCTTGATGTTGTACCATCACTCAGACACAGGAAGTCCCCATTGTGAGCAGGCAGTTCCTGGAAGCAAGGCTTTGTGCGTTGAATCCTTTCAATAACAGAATGATGTGTCTATAACAGAATGATGTGTTGCTGGTAGTGGTAGGGCTAGTGGTAGGGCTAGTGGTAGGGCTAGTGGTAGGGCTAGTGGTAGTGGTAGGGCTAGTGCTAGTGGTAGGGGTAGGGATAGTGGTAGGGCTAGTGGTAGGGGTAGGGGTAGTGGTAGTGGTAGGGCTAGTGGTAGTGGTAGGGCTAGTGGTAGGGGTAGGGCTAGGGGTAGTGGTAGGGCTAGTGGTAGGGCTAGTGGTAGTGGTAGGGCTAGTGGTAGGGGTAGTGGTAGGGGTAGGGCTAGTGGTAGTGGTAGGGCTAGTGGTAGTGGTAGGGGTAGGGGTAGTGGTAGTGGTAGGGCTAGTGGTAGTGGTAGGGCTAGTGGTAGGGGTAGTGGTAGTGTTGGGCTAGGGGTAGTGGTAGGGCTAGTGGTAGGGGTAGTGGTAGGGGTAGGGGTAGTGGTAGGGGTAGGGGTAGGGCTAGTGGTAGTGGTAGGGGTAGGGGTAGTGGTAGGGGTTGTTGGTTGGCTTTCATTGTAGACAGTGTGCATCTTAAATGGCACCCTATTCCCTATATAGTGCACTATTTTTGACCCCAGACCTATTTCAGACGCAGCCAGTATGTGTCCTTCATCATTCTCTTCATACCTGTTCTCCTTCCTGTGTCCCCACAGTGCCACCTGCCCCACTGCTGCAGCAACTGGAGCCTCTCAACTGCACCTCCATCTTGGTTCGATGGCAGCCATCTCCAGGCCCCGTGGTCGTCCAGGGTTACCGGCTCTGTTACCATGAGGAGGGTCAACCAGAACAGCCCTCCATCCAGCTCCAGCCTGAGGACACAGAATACACTATCAGTGGTCTGGGTAAGTGATGATTAGATATAGGTATAGATACTGTAGGTATAGATACTGTAGGTATAGATCGGGTAGAGGTAGAGATTGGTAGAGGTAGAGGTGGGTAGAGGTAGAGATGGGTAGAGGTAGAGATGGGTAGAGGTAGAGGTGGGTAGAGGTAGAGGTGGGTAGAGGTAGAGGTAGAGATGGGTAGAGGTAGAGGTAGAGATGGGTAGAGGTAGAGATGGGTAGAGGTAGAGATGGGTAGAGGTAGAGGTAGAGATGGGTAGAGGTAGAGGTAGAGGTGGGTAGAGGTAGAGATGGGTAGAGGTAGAGATGGGTAGAGGTAGAGATGGGTAGAGGTAGAGATGGGTAGAGGTAGAGATGGGTAGAGGTAGGGTAGCGGTAGAGATGGGTAGCGATAGAGATGGGTAGAGGTAGAGATGGGTAGAGGTGGGTAGAGGTAGAGGTGGGTAGAGGTAGAGGTGGGTAGAGGTAGAGGTGGGTAGAGGTAGAGGTGGGTAGAGGTAGAGGTGGGTAGAGGTAGGGGTGGGTAGAGGTAGAGGTAGAGGTGGGTAGAGGTAGAGGTGGGTAGAGGTGGGTAGAGGTAGAGGTGGGTAGAGGTAGAGGTGGGTAGAGGTAGAGGTGGGTAGAGGTAGAGGTGGGTAGAGGTAGAGGTGGGTAGAAGTAGAGGTGGGTAGAAGTAGAGGTGGGTAGAGGTGGGTAGAGGTAGAGATGGGTAGAGGTGGGTAGAGGTAGAGATGGGTAGAGGTAGAGGTGGGTAGAGGTAGAGGTGGGTAGAGGTAGAGGTGGGTAGAGGTAGAGGCGGGCAGAGGTAGAGGCGGGTAGAGGTAGAGGCGGGCAGAGGTAGAGGCGGGCAGAGGTAGAGGCGGGTAGAGGTAGAGGCGGGTAGAGGTAGAGGCGGGTAGAGGTAGAGGCGGGTAGAGGTAGAGGTGGGTAGAGGTAGAGGCGGGTAGAGGTAGAGGTGGGTAGAGGTAGAGGCGGGCAGAGGTAGAGGCGGGCAGAGGTAGAGGCGGGTAGAGGTAGAGGCGGGTAGAGGTAGAGGCGGGTAGAGGCGGGTAGAGGTAGAGGTAGAGGCGGGTAGAGGTAGAGGTGGGTAGAGGTAGAGGTGGGTAGAGGTAGAGGTGGGTAGAGGTAGAGGTGGGTAGAGGTAGAGGTGGGTAGAGGTAGAGGCGGGCAGAGGTAGAGGCGGGTAGAGGTAGAGGCGGGTAGAGGTAGAGGCGGGTAGAGGCGGGTAGAGGTAGAGGTAGAGGCGGGTAGAGGTAGAGGTGGGTAGAGGTAGAGGCGGGTAGAGGTAGAGGTGGGTAGAGGTAGAGGTGGGCAGAGGTAGAGGCGGGCAGAGGTAGAGGCGGGTAGAGGTAGAGGCGGGTAGAGGTAGAGGCGGGTAGAGGCGGGTAGAGGTAGAGGTAGAGGCGGGTAGAGGTAGAGGTGGGTAGAGGTAGAGGCGGGTAGAGGTAGAGGCGGGTAGAGGTAGAGGCGGGTAGAGGCGGGTAGAGGTAGAGGTGGGTAGAGGTAGAGGTGGGTAGAGGTAGAGGCGGGTAGAGGTAGAGGTGGGTAGAGGTAGAGGCGGGTAGAGGTTTGAGTGGCTGTAGGGACATCAACAGGTTACAAAGGGGAGAATCAGATATAGGTGGACAGCCATGGAATGGAGGGAGGGACCGGTAGTGGCCCCTAAAGCTGAGGAATATTTTGCATCCCCGATCAATATGGCCTCTCCTAAACAGACCTCCCTCGCCTCCCCAGCCCCCCAGTCCAGTCCCAAGTTCCTCCCCCAATCCCCTGTCCATCCATAGCCTGGTCCCAGATCTGTTTGTGCTTTCTTACCAACTCCTATGGTCATTATCACATTTGGTATCACAATGAGAAGACAACACCAACAGATCTGGGACCAGGCTAGTCCAGCCCCTGTCCAGTACCCTCCTCAGTGGCTCTCCCTCCCCAGTATTGTGTGAGCAGCAAAGCCTCCAAGAGGTTAGAGGTCAGGGCCCAGATGTCCTTCCCACCACTGTTTCCCATGGATCTCATCCCTGGCCTGCATACATTATCACTGGCTATTGTGCTATAGCTGCAGGGCCGCTGGGCCAGAGCTGCCCTGTGACACCCTGGCCACCAACCCACCCATAACCCTGAGTAGCACCCCCTCTACAGCTGGACAGGTGGACGTTACCACCACACCCCACAGCCCCCTGGGATTGGCCAGAGCTGGACAGACCTATGATCTATGGTCGTAAGACATTGGACTTGGATTAGAGAATTGCCATGTCTGCCCCCCCCCCCCCCCCCCCATTACACAATGGCCTGCTGTCTGTGTTGTCTGTGTAAATAGTGATGGCATGCTGTCTGTGTTGTCCATGTAAATAGTGATGGCCTGCTGTCTGTGTTGTCCATGTAAATAGTGATGGCCTGCTGTCTGTGTTGTCCATGTAAATAGTGATGGCATGCTGTCTGTGTTGTCCATGTAAATAGTGATGGCCTGCTGTCTGTGTTGTCCATGTAAATAGTGATGGCCTGCTGTCTGTGTTGTCCATGTAAATAGTGATGGCCTGCTGTCTGTGTTGTCTGTGTTGTCCATGTAAATAGTGATGGCCTGCTGTCTGTGTTGTCCATGTAAATAGTGATGGCCTGCTGTCTGTGTTGTCCATGTAAATAGTGATGGCATGCTGTCTGTGTTGTCCATGTAAATAGTGATGGCCTGCTGTCTGTGTTGTCTGTGTAAATAGTGATGGCATGCTGTCTGTGTTGTCCATGTAAATAGTGATGGCCTGCTGTCTGTGTTGTCCATGTAAATAGTGATGGCCTGCTGTCTGTGTTGTCCATGTAAATAGTGATGGCCTGCTGTCTGTGTTGTCCATGTAAATAGTGATGGCCTGCTGTCTGTGTTGTCCATGTAAATAGTGATGGCCTGCTGTCTGTGTTGTCCATGTAAATAGTGATGGCATGCTGTCTGTGTTGTCCATGTAAATAGTGATGGCCTGCTGTCTGTGTTGTCCATGTAAATAGTGATGGCCTGCTGTCTGTGTTGTCCATGTAAATAGTGATGGCCTGCTGTCTGTGTTGTCCATGTAAATAGTGATGGCCTGCTGTCTGTGTTGTCCATGTAAATAGTGATGGCATGCTGTCTGTGTTGTCCATGTAAATAGTGATGGCCTGCTGTCTGTGTTGTCCATGTAAATAGTGATGGCATGCTGTCTGTGTTGTCTGTGTTGTCCATGTAAATAGTGATGGCCTGCTGTCTGTGTTGTCCATGTAAATAGTGCCCAACAGATGCAGAGGAGTCCATGGGATTGTGAAATAGTCTCTAGACTGATAGAGGTCAGATAGATATCATTAATAGTCTCTAGACCGATAGAGATCAGATAGATATCATTAATAGTCTCTAGACTGATAGAGGTCAGATAGATATCATTAATAGTCTCTAGACTGATAGAGGTCAGATAGATATCATTAATAGTGTCTAGACCGATAGAGATCAGAGAGATATCATTAATAGTCTCTAGACCGATAGAGATCAGATAGATATCATTAATAGTCTCTAGACTGATAGAGATCAGATAGATATCATTAATAGTCTCTAGACTGATAGAGGTCAGATAGATATCATTAATAGTGTCTAGACCGATAGAGATCAGATAGATATCATTAATAGTCTCTAGACCGATAGAGATCAGATAGATATCATTAATAGTCTCTAGACTGATAGAGGTCAGATAGATATCATTAATAGTGTCTAGACCGATAGAGATCAGATAGATATCATTAATAGTCTCTAGACCGATAGAGATCAGATAGATTTGATTAGATCTTAATCTAGGCTTTTAATTCCCATTTCTTCTAACAGGTAAAGGATTTATCTGAAGTAAATCAACAGATTTATCTAGAAGGAATCAAACGTTATAGCAATCAAACGTTATAGGAATCAAACGTTATAGGAATCAAACGTTATAGGAATCAAATGTTATATGAATCAAAAATGATATGAATCACTACTTGCACATTCATCTTTTGCACATCTGTCACTCCAGTGTTTAATTGCTATATTGTAATTACTTCACCACTATGGCCTATTTATTGCCTACCTCCCTTATCTTACCTCATTTGCACACACTGTATATAGACTTTTTCTATTGTATTGACTGTATGTTTGTTTATTCCATGTGTAACTCTGTGTTATTTGTGTCGCACTGCTTTGCTTTATCTTGGCCAGGTCGCAGTTGTAAATGAGAACTTGTTCTCAACTAGCCTACCTCGTTAAATAAAGGTGAAATAAAAAAATATGAATCAAACGTTTTAGGAATCAAACGTTTTAGGAATCAAACGTTAAAGGCTCATGATGAGTTAAAGTTACATACTGGGCAACTGTCTCAACATCATTCTATTCTTACTTGTGTCTCAGCCTTCCTCCAGGCCTAGCCTATATGTCTGCAAGTTGAATGGTAGACAGAAGGGTGGAGGGGCAGCCAGGTGGAGGGTAGACAGAAGGGTGGAGAGGCAGCCAGGTGGAGGGTAGACAGAAGGGTGGAGGGGCAGCCAGGAGGAGGGTAGACAGAAGGGTGGAGAGGCAGCCAGGAGGAGGGTAGACAGAAGGGTGGAGGGGCAGCCAGGTGGAGGGTAGACAGAAGGGTGGATGGGCAGCCAGGTGGAGGGTAGACAGAAGGGTGGATGGGCAGCCAGGTGGAGGGTTGACAGAAGGGTGGAGGGGCAGCCAGGTGGAGGGGCAGCCAGGAGGAGGGTAGACAGAAGGGTGGAGGGGCAGCCAGGAGGAGGGTAGACAGAAGGGTGGAGGGGCAGCCAGGAGGAGGGTAGAAGGGTGGATGGGCAGCCAGGAGGAGGGTAGAAGGGTGGATGGGCAGCCAGGAGGAGGGTAGAAGGGTGGAGGGGCAGCCAGGAGGAGGGTAGACAGAAGGGTGGAGGGGCAGCCAGGAGGAGGGTAGAAGGGTGGATGGGCAGCCAGGAGGAGGGTAGAAGGGTGGATGGGCAGCCAGGAGGAGGGTAGAAGGGTGGAGGGGCAGCCAGGAGGAGGGTAGACAGAAGGGTGGAGAGGCAGCCAGGTGGAGGGTAGACAGAAGGGTGGATGGGCAGCCAGGTGGAGGGTAGACAGAAGGGTGGAGGGGCAGCCAGGTGGAGGGTAGACAGAAGGGTGGAGAGGCAGCCAAGAGGAGGGTAGACAGAAGGGTGGAGGGGCAGCCAGGTGGAGGGTAGACAGAAGGGTGGATGGGCAGCCAGGTGGAGGGTTGACAGAAGGGTGGAGGGGCAGCCAGGTGGAGGGTAGACAGAAGGGTGGATGGGCAGCCAGGAGGAGGGTAGACAGAAGGGTGGAGGGGCAGCCAGGTGGAGGGTAGACAGAAGGGTGGATGGGCAGCCAGGTGGAGGGTAGACAGAAGGGTGGAGGGGCAGCCAGGTGGAGGGTAGACAGAAGGGTGGAGGGGCAGCCAGGTGGAGGGTAGACAGAAGGGTGGATGGGCAGCCAGGTGGAGGGTTGACAGAAGGGTGGAGGGGCAGCCAGGTGGAGGGTAGACAGAAGGGTGGAGGGGCAGCCAGGAGGAGGGTAGACAGAAGGGTGGAGGGGCAGCCAAGAGGAGGGTAGACAGAAGGGTGGAGGGGCAGCCAGGAGGAGGGTAGACAGAAGGGTGGAGGGGCAGCCAAGAGGAGGGTAGACAGAAGGGTGGAGGGGCAGCCAGGTGGAGGGTAGACAGAAGGGTGGATGGGCAGCCAGGTGGAGGGTAGACAGAAGGGTGGAGGGGCAGCCAGGTGGAGGGTAGACAGAAGGGTGGAGGGGCAGCCAGGTGGAGGGTAGACAGAAGGGTGGAGGGGCAGCCAGGTGGAGGGTAGACAGAAGGGTGGAGGGGCAGCCAGTTGGAACAAAAGTTACTGAGGAGTTGAAACAAAGGGGCCCTTCTCTCCACTCCTCTCCTCTCCGTCCACTCCTCCTCTCTTTTCTCTTCTCCTCTTTTCTCCACTCTTCTCCTCTCCATCCACTCCTCCTTTCTCCTCTCTTCTCCTCTCCCACAATCCTGAAGCCCAGATTCCTTCTGTGACCCCTGACCCTAGTCACCCCTCCCCCCCCGGTCCCAGAGGCCCTGGATCCCAGCAGCTGAATGCTCCCCCTGGCCCCCCTGCCCCAGCCGAGCCCCCTGGCCACCATTCCCCACCAGCACACAACGGACCTGGACACACACACCACCTCCCTCCACCCCTCTCCACTGGTCAATACCCAGAACCTAACCTTTCACCCCAAGAGACGTAAAACAAATCCTTAATTCTCCCTTCAATACAGCGTTATTTACGAGGTGGTGGCCATGTCGATGGTGGGTTTCAAAGTGAAAGACACTGAATTAAATTGCACAGTTTTTAAGCGAAAGGGTAAATAACTTGTTTTAACTATATAAACCTTGTTTGATATTTTGTCTATTTCCTACTAATTTATCTGAATCGATTTGTTGCAGAATCCTACTCATGTGGTTAGCAGAGGTTGGGTCAGAAAGTAAACAGAAATTCCAATCCCAAATTTCATCAATGCTTTTCAATGAGAAAACTGAAATTTGAGTTTACTTCCTGAAATGAATGAATTGAAATGGAACTGCCCCCAGCCCTGGTGGTTATATACAACTAGTTAAAGTAGTTCTATATACAAAACAGTCCTATACAACTAGTTAAAGTAGTTCTATATACAAAACAGTCCTAGAAAGACCTAATTTCACCCCGACCCCCCTTCCTTCAGCTGGCCTCTTCACAGCTGCTGTTTCTACTGTTTATATGGTATAGCACCGTATAGCACAGCCTAGTGTCCATGTTCTCCTCTGTGTAGAGTTGACTTTGCAGTAACAGCATGGATGAAAGGCAGCACTAGTTCATCTAGCAGAGCATGAGGACTCGGTGGATCATTTCTTTTTGGATGAAGAGAGACAGTCAGTACTGTCTGTTTATAGGGCTCAGTAGTAACTCCTCTGTTTCTGAAGGTCTACAGGCAGACTATGGGATCATTCTAAAGCGCTCTCCTCTCTGCTCTGTGACAAGATATGATAGATAGACTGGGGTCAAGGGGCACACGGGAGAGCTTCTCTGTGTGAATAGGGAACTGACAGCAGAAACCAAAGGGTTGACGTTGCCCTCCAGCGCTTAACTGTCATCCTAATCTGTTGGAGGCTAGTCCTTTAACTGAAAAGAGAAACTTGAAATCAGATCCGCTTTAGCCGATATCCGCATAGAGGTGGAACTGCATTAGATCTGTCAAATCCACAAGCGGCTCCCGCCATTATACCTAAAGCGGACATTGCCATTGGCCGCACAAAGTCGCATTAAGAGAAATCCCAATGCAGCCTTGTTTACAAATTGGAACACTGGACTGTGAGATGTAATATACACCTCCATTAGGATGATAGATGATAGATGTAATCTACTCCTCCATTAGGATGATAGATGTAATCTACACCTCCATTAGGATGATGGATGTAATCTACACCTCCATTAGGATGATAGATGTAATCTACACCTCCATTAGGATGATAGATGTAATCTACACCTCCATTAGGATGATGGATGTAATCTACACCTCCATTAGGATGATAGATGTAATCTACTCCTCCATTAGGATGATAGATGTAATCTACTCCTCCATTAGGATGATAGATGTAATCTACTCCTCCATTAGGATGATAGATGTAATCTACTCCTCCATTAGGATGATAGATGTAATCTACTCCTCCATTAGGATGATAGATGTAATCTACACCTCCATTAGGATGATAGATGTAATCTACTCCTCCATTAGGATGATAGATGTAATCTACTCCTCCATTAGGATGATAGATGTAATCTACTCCTCCATTAGGATGATAGATGTAATCTACACCTCCATTAGGATGATAGATGTAATCTACACCTCCATTAGGATGATAGATGTAATCTACACCTCCATTAGGATGATAGATGTAATCTACACCTCCATTAGGATGATAGATGTAATCTACACCTCCATTAGGATGATAGATGTAATCTACACCTCCATTAGGATGATAGATGTAATCTACACCTCCATTAGGATGATAGATGTAATCTACACCTCCATTAGGATGATAGATGTAATCTACTCCTCCATTAGGATGATAGATGTAATCTACTCCTCCATTAGGATGATAGATGTAATCTACTCCTCCATTAGGATGATAGATGTAATCTACTCCTCCATTAGGATGATAGATGTAATCTACTCCTCCATTAGGATGATAGATGTAATCTACTCCTCCATTAGGATGATAGATGTAATCTACACCTCCATTAGGATGATAGATGTAATCTACTCCTCCATTAGGATGATAGATGATAGATCTAATCTACTCCTCCATTAGGATGATAGATGTAATCTACACCTCCATTAGGATGATAGATGTAATCTACACCTCCATTAGGATGATAGATGTAATCTACTCCTCCATTAGGATGATAGATGTAATCTACTCCTCCATTAGGATGATAGATGTAATCTACTCCTCCATTAGGATGATAGATGTAATCTACACCTCCATTAGGATGATAGATGTAATCTACTCCTCCATTAGGATGATAGATGTAATCTACTCCTCCATTAGGATGATAGATGTAATCTACTCCTCCATTAGGATGATAGATGTAATCTACACCTCCATTAGGATGATAGATGTAATCTACTCCTCCATTAGGATGATAGATGTAATCTACACCTCCATTAGGATGATAGATGTAATCTACTCCTCCATTAGGATGATAGATGTAATCTACACCTGCATTGCTTGCTGTTTGGGGTTTTAGGATGGGTTTCAGCTGATGTAAGAAGGGCTTTATAAATACATTTGATTGATTGATTGTGACTGATAGTGGACACCTCAGCATTGTGTTGGCCCAGTTGTTTTAAGGTATTATGGTGGTCAGTTGATAATAAACAGAACATGTAATATTTATTTCCACTTATGTTATTTATTAATCTACAATTTACTGTTTTCCAGACCCAAGGAGGAAGTACCAGGTGAAACTGTTGGCATTAAGTCATGTAGGAGATGGTTACCAGGCCGACCAGACACTCAGCACCCCAGGATGTGTGTGTAAGTACACAAAGAAATCAGATCAATTCTTACTATTGATCTGCTTCAGCTTCTGTTCATCCTGAATATCTACATTGGCCTCTAACACATCTCCCACTACCATAAAAAAAATACTTCTAGACAGCTGAAGCAAGAGCACACATTTTCTTCTGGAAATGTACCTTTTCTAGTTGTGACTAAAAACATTTGTGCATCTGTGTGTGTCTAGCAATCCGTGAGCACCTGGTGGCCCAGCCTCCAGCCCCGGACCATGTGAATGCGGTGGCTAACAGCTCGTCAGCGGTGTACCTGCGTTGGAGCCGTCCTGCCTTCTCCTCTAGGAAGGTTGTTAGCTACACAGCTCGTTGTACACCTGTGGGCCTGATGAACGCATCAGCCATACGCTACATACAGACGTGAGTTCATGACCAGTTCTGCAACAGAACTGCTCAAGGTCTAGACACTTATGATGTTTATACCTGTATACTGGGGTCTGTTGAAGTAGATGAAGAATACTTTACTACTACTTTAATACTAAGATTATTACTTTACTACTATGCTATTGTCCATTGTAATTTTTCAGATCATTGGACATTTATTTATATTACATGTGGTCATTTAGTTCTACACTTAGTTTCTAAGAGACTGAAAATAAAGATTGTTTTGACACAGTTGTTGGATTGAACCTGTCATGATTGTCCTCGTCAGTACCAATCAGACTGTGGCGATACAGGGTCTGGAACCCAACACCCGCTATGAGTTAGTGGTGCGTCTCCATGCCGACCAGCTGTCCAGCCCCTGGAGTTCTGTTGTCCACCAGAGGACCCTTCCTGCAGGTGAACAACCATCTTCTAATCTTTCTCTGACTATCATCTCCCAAGGGTAACCAAGGTAACCAGGGTAACCAGGGTAACAAGGGCCCTCTATCTATAGATCATGAAGCAGTCTAATTAACTTTAAAAAGACATCAACAGTAGAGCTTCCTTTCCAGTCTACCCCAAGCTGGGCTCCAACCAAGGACCCCTCTGCACACAACAACACTCACCTATCAAAGCGGACCGTACTAGATGACGGACCAAGATACTTTTAAACTAAAGAGTCTCAAAATTACCCTTTTCTGTTCATCAGCGCCCAGCCATCCACCTGAAGGTGTGAGGGCGTCTCTGATTGAGGACGGCACAGCCCTGGTTTCCTGGAGGGAACCAGAGGAGAACAACCTGGCAGTGACACACTACACCATCCTGTACGCCTCACAGAGGGCCTGGCTGGCTGGACACTGGCAAACACTGCAGAGGGAGGGTGAGTATGGACACTAGCAAACACTGTAAAGGGAGGGTGAGTATGGACACTAGCAAACACTGTAGAGGGAGGGTGAGTATGGACACTAGCAAACACTGTAGAGGGAGGGTGAGTATGGACACTAGCAAACACTGTAGAGGGAGGGTGAGTATGGACACTAGCAAACACTGTAGAGGGAGGGTGAGTATGGACACTAGCAAACACTGTAGAGGGAGGGTGAGTATGGACACTAGCAAACACTGCAGAGGGAGGGTGAGTATGGACACTAGCAAACACTGCAGAGGGAGGGTGAGTATGGACACTAGCAAACACTGTAGAGGGAGGGTGAGTATGGACACTAGCAAACACTGTAGAGGGAGGGTGAGTATGGACACTAGCAAACACTGCAGAGGGAGGGTGAGTATGGACACTAGCAAACACTGTAGAGGGAGGGTGAGTATGGACACTAGCAAACACTGTAGAGGGAGGGTGAGTATGGACACTAGCAAACACTGTAGATGGAGGGTGAGTATGGACACTAGCAAACACTGCAGAGGGAGGGTGAGTATGGACACTAGCAAACACTGCAGAGGGAGGGTGAGTATGGACACTAGCAAACACTGTAGAGGGAGGGTGAGTATGGACACTAGCAAACACTGTAGAGGGAGGGTGAGTATGGACAGCTAGATTTTGACCTCTCATCTCTTAAACCCTTTTTGACATAACTGAGCCGGGCTGGGCTGGGCTGGGCTGGCCTGGTTACATATCCACCGTGGTTACTGTAACCGTGCTGGAAAGGACAATGTAAAAAGAACAGACTAAACCAACACGGTACGTTTCCTCATCCTATTCAGCGCTCTCTAACACCAGTCCTGTCTTTCCCCTACAGGAAGTAACACCATGGTCCTGCTGGAGCGTCTGGAGCCTGGTAACGTCTACCTGGTGAAGATATCTGCCTCCAACCTGGTGGGAGACGGGCCCTTCTCTACCACTGTGGAGCTGGCCCTGGGGCCTGGGCCTAGACACAGAGGGAAGAGCCCCAGGCATTCAGACAGCGGATCCTCCTCAGACACTACAGGTTACTATGATTACATGGACAGCAGGTAGCCTAGCAGTTAAGAGTGTTGGACCAGTAAACGAAAGGTTGCAGGTTCGAATCCCCTAGCCGGGCAAGGTGAAAAAAATGCATCTGCCGTTCTGCCCTTGATCAAGGCAGTTAACCCCCAACAACAACTGCTCCCTGGGCGCTGATGATATCGATTAAGGCAGCTCCCCGCACCTCTGTGATTCAGAGGGGTTGGGTTTAGTCCGGAAGACACATTTCGGTTTAAATGCATTCAGTTGTACAACTGACTAGGCATCCCCCTTTCCCATGGAGTGTTGGACTGGGGAGATATTTTGAATGTTGATAATACTGCTGTTAGAGACATATAAACTGAACCAGTACAGTATATAGCATCAAACAAATTATATTTCTGTCTTGTCTTAATGCTAATAGGCTGGTCCTAGATCTGTTAGTGGTGTATAGCTAACAGTTGTATAGTTCCAGTAGCCTATAGTACTTGCCCAAAGTGAGATGATTTGTCTTGTGTAACAGTATGCCTTTTGTTTGTCTCAGTGTTCTCTGATGGCCTGTACCACATGGACCAGAAGTCCATGACAGGCATCATGGTGGGGGTCTGCATCACTCTGGTTTGTATCGCCATCTGTGCCCTCATCCTCATCAACAACGGCAGATCCAGGTACATATCTATACTATTCTTCTTCTTTTATAGTAATCTTTTTCTTTTACAGTAATTTATTCTTCTTCTTTTACAGTAATCTTCTTCTTCTTCTTTTACAGTAATCTTCTTCTTTTATAGTAATCTTCTTCTTTTATAGTAATCTTCTTCTTTTACAGTAATTTATTCTTCTTCTTTTACAGTAATCTTCTTCTTCTTCTTTTACAGTAATCTTCTTCTTTTATAGTAATCTTCTTCTTTTATAGTAATCTTCTTCTTTTATAGTAATCTTCTTCTTTTACAGTAATCTTCTTCTTTTACAGTAATCTTCTTATTTTACAGTAATCTTCATATTTTACAGTAATCTTCTTCTTTTACAGTAATCTTCTTCTTCTTCTTTTACGGTAATCTTCTTCTTCTTCTTTTACAGTAATCTTCTTCTTTTATAGTAATCTTCTTCTTTTACAGTAATCTTCTTCTTTTACAGTAATCTTCTTCTTTTATGGTAATCTTCTTCTTTTACGGTAATCTTCTTCTTTTATAGTAATCTTCTTCTTTTATGGTAATCTTCTTCTTGTTCTTCTCATATTCCATTTACTCACTATGATCCATCAGCCATTTTTGAAAGACCTCTCTTCAAATAGATTATTTCATATTGTCCACTAACTTCTACTCTTTACTCCAATAGGAAATCGTCCATCTGTAAGATCATCGACGTAGTGAACAGTGAGAGACCCCACGGTCCACGTGCTGGTTTGGCCCTGGCCAATGAACGCCAGGCTGACAACATAGAGGCCCTGATGCCCGTGATGACACAACACTTCATTGATGCCAAGGTGAGACATGGCTCCACAGACACAGGCCATGAGTGGTATGAGAATGTATTTAAGACATCACTATGACAACCTTTATGATGCCATGATAAGGTTTCAACGTCTTTTTAGCAACCAGCAACAGACCTCTTTATTTGTTTGTAATCTCTCTGTTTCAGGGTGGTTCTAACCTGGTGGTTAGTAGAACAGGTCCAGTCAATGGCAGCAACCGCGGTAAGAGATGGCAATTCTTCAAGAGGGAGAGACGTAATACAAATACAAGCCAGGTAAAGTCTTCAGACGGGAACTTGATGCTATTATAGAGCCTATCCTGAACATCAATACTGAACCAAAATATATTTTTTTAAATGCAACATGCAACAATTTCAACAATTTGACTGAGATACAGTTCATATAAGGAAATCAGTCAATTGAAATAAATTCATTATGCCCTAATCTTTGGATTTCACATGTCTGGGTCAGGACTGGGCATGGGTGGGCCTGGGAGGGCATAGCCAATCAGAATGAGTTTTTCCTCGCAAAAGGGCTTTATTACAGACAGAAATACTCCTCAGTTTCATCAGCTGCCAAGGGTGGCTGGTCTCAGACGATCCCGCAGGGTGTGGAGGTCCTGGGCTGGCGTGCTTACACATGGTCTGCGGCTGCCAAATTCTCTAAAACGACGTTGGAGGCAGTTTATGGTAGAGAAATTAACATTAAATTATCTGGCAACAGCTCTGGTGGACATTCCTGCAGTCAGCATGACAATTGCACGCTCCCTCAAAATTTTAGATATCTATGGCAGTGTGTTGTGTGACGAAACTGAACATGTTAAGAGTGGCCTTTTATTGTCCCCAGCACAAGGTGCACCTGTGTAGTGATCATGCTGTTTTATCAGCTTCTTGATATGCCACACCTGTCAGGTGGATGGATTGTCTTGGCAAAGGAGAAATGTTTACTAACAGGGATGTAAACAAATTTGTGCACAACATTTGAGAGAAATAAGCTTCTTGTGCATATGGAACATTTCTGGGATCTTTTATTTCAGCTCGTGAAACATGAGACCAACACTTTACATGTTGCGTTTATATTTTTGTTCGGTATAGTTTTACAGAGTGGAGTATTGTTATACAATGACAAACTAACAAATATCAAAAAATATCCTCCTCTCCTCTATCTCTAGGCTGAGAACAGAGTGTGTCTGTACGAGGCAGGGAAGACCGTGCTGTGTTACGAGGATAAGGTAGACGCTGTGTCCCTCCAGCCCTCCAGCCTGCAGATCCTGTTCGGGCCACTAGGGGGCTTACAGAGCTCCGTGGGTAGCAGTCAGGGAAGCAGCTCTGGGACCACTGAGGCCAGCGAAGGAAGCCACGAGACAGGAGACTCCGGTCACTACTCCAACGAAGAGATGAGCAACGAGAGTGAGATTGAGTAACCCGTCCACAGCTACGTTCGGGCCGTAATTCCAGGCATGCGTCCTTCGGGTCGGAGTTGGATGACAGCTCAACTCCAGAGGATGAAGAGTGTTTTAGAAGTGGAGGAAGAAGGAAAGCCTGGTTTTAAAGTGGAATCTGAGGTGACGACACCAAGCCAACCCTTACCATCATCACCATCACCTCCACCGGCCTGGTTATGACACTGTCCAGCAGCCCTCACGTCCCTGTTCCCTCTCAGCTGAGGAAACTGCTTATCCTGCCCAGGGCACGGTCCAGTCAGCAGGCTCCTCCTGACGATATGCTACCCAGCCTGAATGTGACTTATCTACAGCTGAAGCTGCCCACTTCTCTCCCTTCTTGGCCTCTTGAAAACAGGTCCTTGGGCATAGAACATACGAGGAGTTATGAGGAGGGATCAGGAAGTTGAAGATTGAAGAGGAAACAGGTGTTTTCTTCAGGTCTACCTCAGGATATTTGTAAATTAATGTTGTTGTTTTCCTGTTTCATTTTGATCTCATTTTCAGTCTGTCTGGTTTTCGTCTGTGTGTCTGTTCGGTCTTTAGGGCTGGTTTTTGAACACAGATTAAGCCTTGTCCTGGATTGGTGACAGGTATGTTATGGGATCCTGAAAAACATGTTTAGTGATATTCTCCATTCAAAGTGGCTTCTTTGTACAGGACCAGGCTTAATCTGTGTCCAGGGAAACGAGTCCTTAATGTCTGTTCTAAACCAAAGCTCACGCCAAAAATGAATGTTCAAAAGAATGTCAAGAAATCTATTGCTATTGTGATACATTTTCTAATATGTTAATGTTGATTTATTTCTTCCACTGAAATAGAGGGTGTAGTTGCTGACCACTCATTGCTGATTGTCTACCTCAGTGACTCTGATTGTATATAGTGCTGCCTCATCTTAACGGTATATTGTGCAGTGCTGTAAAAAGTACTACCTCATCTTAACAGTATATTGTGCAGTACTGTATATAGTACTACCTCATCTTAACGGTATATTGTGCAGTACTGTATATAGTACTACCTCATCTTAACAGTATATTGTGCAGTATTTCCCCATAACTCAGGGAATGAAATTGAAAACATTTAAAAGCCATGTCTAACCTGCATTAATATCTTGCAGGACTTATAAAGGCTTAATTTGTTTAGAAGTTTTGTGAAAATTCCTTTTGAATTATTAGATGTTTTTTTACAAGGTTGGAAAAGCTTTTAAGTTTTGAATGATGAGTCTCTTCAGTATAGTTCTACTATTTAAGTGCATTAGATATCATCAGTCTCTATTTGAGTAAGATCAAGTAACCAAAAATAAACATTTAACTGGCATTTCCAGTCCTTAAAAGCTTTAAAATGGCCTCACAACGTGGAAAAGGGCTTTGCAGATGACCGTAGATATAGAGATCCAAAGAAAGGTATCCAAAGAAAGAGTTGTTCGCCTATAAGTAAACAAAACCTCAAAAGCAACAACAATAACAAAAAATTATACATGCAATAGGCACACAGATTTTGCCAAAATCATGGATTCTATGTACAACCGTTTCCACAGAGTTCTACAAGGAACTCAAAAGGGTTCTACCTGGAACCCAAAAAGGTTCTACCTTGAACCAAAAAGGGTTAACCTATCAGGACAGCCATGGAACCCTTTTGGAACCCTTTTTTCTTAGAGTGTATGTCTATTCCTCTTTGAGTTGAATGAATTTCTTATTGTACATTTTTATACCTGGTTGAAAGCTTTAACTCTTTGTCTGTCTTTCAGACAATTGTTCTCCGTTTGCATTCTATCTAAATCACTGATACTAAACGCAGCAGTGACACATATGTCCCACTGAGCAAAAACTGGTTCAATCAGTGTTTCCACAACAAAAATGCAATGCGATAACATTGAATCAATGTGAAAAACTGATTGGATTTGAAAAAAAGTCATCGCTGTAAGAGAATTTCATATTTTTTCAGCTTTTAACCTAAGTCCAATGACATGGCGACATTTTTTGGTTTATTTCATGTTAGTTCACAACTCAACCAGATGTAATTCAAAACTAGACGTTGAAGTGACGTCTGTGCCCAGTGGGGCGCTATCGGATGCCTTCTATCTAGATCATTGATGCTAAAAGCAGCGGTGACACAGATGTGCTATTAGATGCCAAAGAGTTGTCTACTTCCTCAAATGGGGAGGACTGATGGGTCCTTCAGATTGATCCTTGGAATAATGTCATTTGAAGCCAGGGTTGGGATCTGTTCCATTTCAAATGTCAATTATGGGAGTAAACTGACATTCCAATTCCAATGCTTTTCAATGAGCAAAGTTGGCATTTTGAATTTTTGTTAACTTCCAGAATTGACTGAATTGGAATGGAATTGAGTCCAACCCTGACAGTAGTTGCTGCTCACACAGGACCAAAGAATCCAGTCAGTGTATTGACAGTGATAGTGGGTGGATGATGATTTTTTATTTTGGGGGATTTTTCATCCATCAACCAGATTCTAACCTGGCTACTACGATATTCTGTATTCTAACCTGACTAATACTATATTCTATATTTCAGTGTGACAATACGACAAGGATTCTGACTATCAAATCGATAACGACTGTGTGAAGAGCAATATAATCAAGTTTTATATCTTTGAAAAACAAATAATCTTAACCAAAGAATAATTTAAAGTCACTGTTGTTTATTCATTTGGTTTGACATTTTTTACGTAACAGTATTTGCATAATGTGATATGTTTTTATGATTTTGATTCACTGGAAAGGGCATTTTATAGTCGATTCGTGGTGATGCCAAGTTCCATTTTGTATAGAGCGGCTTGAGAGGTCAAAAAGTGTTCAGTTTAGTTGTTGATGTGATTTCACCTTAAAGATCTTAAAAGTTAACTTTGGGACTTTTAAAAGATTTGTTATTGTTTTGTTCTTTTAGGATAATTTTATTGAGTGTTAACGCATATTTTTCACAGATGGATATAAGAAAAGATTGGTCTATTTTCCCTCTGTCTGTGTTCTCAGAGCCTGTGCCAGTGGCAGGTTAGTCAGTGAGCCTGTTGCCAGTGCAGGACACCAATTGAACATTTTGAATGTGTTGCTTATTTTTATTATTTGACAATTTTTTAAAAATAATTTCCTGCTTTTGTAATGCATATTTACCATACCATATCATTTATAATGTTTTTCTCTCAATTGTTAAAACAAAGGTGTTTCTGTGTTACAATGCACAAGCCAAACGGTTTGGTCCTCTCAAGATTGTCTCATCATTTGAATAAAACAGTTCCTGAAAAACTATTCCTGTCTGGTGCAGTGGTGCTGTTGTGTTGTGTGGTAGTGTTTTTTGTAATTCTCAGTTGATGTGGATGAGATATAATGAGGACATTGTTTCACCTCAATGTAAAAAAATAAATAAAATACACAGTATACAGCATTGACTGATATGTGGGTAAGGCTCCATCCCAAATAGCACCCTATTCCAGATGTAGTGCACTACTTTAGACCAGGACCCTATGGGGGATAGGGTGCACTACTTTTGATTCTTCAGTTTGGCTTGTGCCCTACTTTTGAGCAGGGCCAATTGGGGATAGGGTGCACTACTTTTGACCAGGGCCAATGGGGAATAGGGTGCACTACTTTTGACCAGAGCCCATAGTTGCCCTATTTTTTTGTGGAAGAATTATTTGCAATGTAAACAAATTTGCTATTCAAATTTCAGCAGATATAAATAGGTAATCTGTGAATTGTTAAAAACTTCTTCGGGATTGGTGCCCGTCCACGGGACGTTGAGCTAGCGTAGGCTAATGCGATTAGCATGAGGTTGTAAGTAACAAGAAAATTTCCCAGGACATAGTCATATCTGATATTGGCAGAAAGCTTAAATTCTTGTTAATCTAACTGCACTGTCCAATTTACAGTAGCTATTACAGTGAAATAATTCCATGCTATTGTTTGAGAAGAGTGCACAATTTTGAACATGAAAAGTTATTAATAAACAAATTAGGCACATTTGGGCAGTCTTGATACTACATTTTGAACAGAAATGCAATGGTTCACTGGATTAATCTAAAACTTTGCACAGACACTGCTGCCATCTAGTGGCCAAAATCTAAATTGCACCTGGGCTGGAATAATACACTATGGCCTTTATCTTGCATTTCAAATAAGATGGTACAAAAAAATACAAAAGAACGGTCGTTTTTTTTCTTTGTATTATCTTTTACCAGATCTATTGTGTTATATTCTCCGACATTCCTTTCACATTTCCACGAACTTCAAAGTGTTTCCAGTCAAATGGTACCAAGAATATGCATATCCTTGCTTCAGGGCCTGAGCTACAGGCAGTTAGATTTGGGTATGTCATTTTAGGCAAAAATTTCAAAAAGGGGCAGATCCTTAAGTTAAAGCTAGAATCCTTAGGTGCTACATCCATTTTTGGACTTGTAAATTAATAATATATGCCCATTTATTCTTGAAGAAAGTAACTTATAAATGACTCATGGCCTTAGTTTAACTGTCAAAGTGGCATTATGTTAAAAATGTATATACAGTACGAGTCAATAGTTTGGACACACCTACTCATTCAAGAATTTGTCTTTATTTTTACAATTTTCAAAATGTTTGAATGATAGTGAAGACATCAAAGCTATGCAATAACACATATGGAATCATGTAGTAACCAAAAAAGTGTTAAACAAATCTAGATAGATTTTAGATTTTAGATTCTTCAAAGTAGGCACCCTTTGCCTTGATGACAGCTTTGCACACTCTTGGCATTCTCTCAACCAGCTTCATGAGGAATGCTTTTCCAGCAGTCTTTTTATTTTTTATTTTTTTTATTTCACCTTTATTTAACCAGGTAGGCAAGTTGAGAACAAGTTCTCATTTACAATTGCGACCTGGCCAAGATAAAGCAAAGCAGTTCGACACATACAACAACACAGAGTTACACATGGAGTAAAACAAACATACAGTCAATAATACAGTAGAAAAATAAGTCTATATACAATGTGAGCAAATTAGGTGAAATAAGGGAGGTAAAGGCAAAAAAAGGCCATGGTGGTGAAGTAAATACAATATAGCAAGTAAAACACTGGAATGGTAGATTTGCAGTGGAAGAAAGTGCAAAGTAGAAATAGAAATAATGGGGTGCAAAGGAGCAAAATAAATAAATACAGTAGGGGAAGAGGAAGTTGTTTGGGCTAAATTATAGATGGGCTATGTACAGGTGCAGTAATCTGTGAGCTGCTCTGACAGCTGGTGCTTAAAGCTAGTGAGGGAGATAAGTGTTTCCAGTTTCAGAGATTTTTGTAGTTCGTTCCAGTCATTGGTAGCAGAGAACTGGAAGGAGAGGCGGCCGAAGGAGGAATTGGCTTTGGGGGTGACCAGAGAGATATACCTGCTGGAGCGCGTGCTACAGGTGGGTGCTGCTATGGTGACCAGCGAGCTGAGATAAGGGGGGACTTTACCTAGCAGGGTCTTGTAGACGACCTGGAGCCAGTGGGTTTGGCGACGAGTATGAAGCGAGGGCCAGCCAACGAGATAATACAGGTCGCAGTGGTGGGTGGTATATGGGGATTTGGTGACAAAACGGATGGCACTGTGATAGACTGCATCCATTTTATTGAGTAAGGTATTGGAGGCTATTTTGTAAATGACATCGCCGAAGTCGAGGATCGGTAGGATGGTCAGTTTTACAAGGGTATGTTTGGCAACATCAGTGAAGGATGCTTTGTTGCGAAATAGGAAGCCAATTCTAGATTTAACTTTAGATTGGAGATGTTTGATGTGAGTCTGGAAGGAGAGTTTACAGTCTAACTAGACACCTAGGTATTTGTAGTTGTCCACATATTCTAAGTCAGAACCGTCCAGAGTAGTGATGATGGACGGGCGGGCAGGTGCAGGCAGCGATTGGTTTAAGAGCATGCATTTAGTTTTACTTGTATTTAAGAGCAGTTGGAGGTCACGGAAGGAGAGTTGTGTGGCATTGAAGCTCGTCTGGAGGGTTGCTAACACAGTGTCCAAAGAAGGGCCAGAAGTATACAGAATGGTGTCGTCTGCGTAGAGGTGGATCAGAGACTCACCAGCAGCAAGAGCAACATCATTGATGTATACAGAGAAGAGAGTCGGCCCAAGAATTGAACCCTGTGGCACCCCCATAGAGACTGCCAGAGGACCGGACAACAGGCCCTCTGATTTGACACACTGAACTCTATCAGAGAAGTAGTTGGTGAGCCAGGCGAGGCAATCATTTGAGAAACCAAGGCTATTGAGTCTGCCGATGAGGATGTGGTGATTGACAGAGTCGAAAGCCTTGGCCAGGTCAATGAATACGGCTGCACAGTATTGTTTCTTATCAATGGAGGTTACGATATTGTTTAGGACCTTGAGCGTGGCTGAGGTGCACCCATGACCAGCTCTGAAACCAGATTGCATAGCGGAGAAGGTGCGGTGGGCTTCGAAATGGTCGGTAATCTGTTTGTTGACTTGGCTTGCGAAGACCTTAGAAAGGCAGGGTAGGATAGATATAGGTCTGTAGCAGTTTGGGTCAAGAGTGTCCCCCCCCTTTGAAGAGGGGGATGACCGCAGCTGCTTTCCAATCCTTGGGAATCTCAGATGACACGAAAGAGAGGTTGAACAGGCTAGTAATAGGGGTTGCAACAATTTCGGCAGATAATTTTAGAAAGAAAGAGTCCAGATTGTCTAGCCCGGCTGATTTGTAGGGGTCCAGATTTTGCAGCTCTTTCAGAACATCAGCTGACTGGATTTGGGAGAAGGAGAAATGGGGAAGGCTTGGGCGAGTTGCTGTGGGGGGTGCAGTGCTGTTGACCGGGGTAGGGGTAGCCAGGTGGAAAGCATGGCCAGCCGTGGAAAAATGCTTATTGAAATTCTCAATTATAGTGGATTTATCAGTGGTGACAGAACCCACTGCACTATCCTCAGTGCAGTGGGCAGCTGGCAGGAGGTGCTCTTATTCTCCATGGACTTTACAGTGTCCCAGAACATTTTTGAGTTTGTGTTGCAGGAAGCAAATTTCTGCTAGAAAAAGCTAGCCTTGGCTTTTCTAACTACCTGTGTATATTGGTTTCTAACTTCCCTGAAAAGTTGCACATCACGGGGGCTGTTCGATGCTAATGCAGAACGCCACAGGATGTTTTTGTGTTGGTTAAGGGCAGTCAGGTCTGGAGAGAGCCAAGGGCTATATCTGTTCCTGGTTCTAAATTTCTTGAATGGGGCATGCTTATTTAAGATGGTGAGGAAGGCATTTAAAAAAAATAACCAGGCATCCTCTACTGACGGGATGAGGTCAATATCCTTCCAGGATACCCGGGCCAGGTCGATTAGAAAGGCCTGCTCGCTGAAGTATTTCAGGGAGCGTTTGACAGTGATGAGTGGAGGTTGTTTGACCGGTGACCCATTATGGATGCAGGCAATGAGGCAGTGATCGCTGAGATCTTGGTTGAAAACAGCAGAGGTGTATTTAGAGGGCAAGTTGGTTAGGATGATATCTATGAGGGTGCCCGTGTTTATGGCTTTGGGGTGGTACCTCGTAGGTTCATTGATCATTTGTGTGAGATTGAGGGCATCAAGCTTAGATTGTAGGATGGCTGGGGTGTTAAGCATGTCCCAGTTTAGGTCACCTAGCAGCACGAGCTCTGAAGATAGATGGGGGGCAATCAGTTCACATATGGTGTCCAGAGCACAGCTGGGGACAGAGGGTGGTCTATAGCAGGCGGCAACGGTGAGAGACTTGTTTTGAGAGAGGTGGATTTTTAAAAGTAGAAGTTCAGATTGTTTGGGTACAGACCTGGATAGTAGATCAGAACTTTGCAGGCTATCTCTGCAGTAGATTGCAACACCGCCCCCTTTGGCCATTCTATCTTGTCTGAAAATGTTTTAGTTAGGGATGGAGATTTCAGAGTTATTGGTGGTCTTCCTACGCCAGGATTCAGACACGGCTAGGACATCCGGGATGGCAGAGTGTGCTAAAGCAGTGAATAAAACAAACTTAGGGAGGAGGCTTAAGTCATCAAAAGAGAGCGCCTGGGGAATAGGAGTGGAGCTAGGCACTGCAGGGCCTGGATTCACCTCTACATCGCCAGAGGAACAGAGGAGGAGTAGGATAAGGATTCGGCTAAAAGCTTGAAGGAGTTCCCACATATGCTGAGCACTTTTTGGCTGCTTTTCAAATAGCCCTTACACAGCCTGGAGGTGTGTTGGGTCATTGTCCTGTTGATAAACAAATGATAGTCCCACTAAGCGCAAACCAGATGGGATGGCGTTTCGCTGCAGAATGCTGTGGTAGCTATGTTGGTTGAGTGTGCCTTGAATTCTAAATAAATCACTGACAGTGTCACCAGCAAAGCACCCACACACCATCAGACCTCCTCCTCCATGCTTCACGGTGGGAAACACATTCCGAGATCATCCGTTCGATCTACTCTGCGTCTCACAAAAACACGGCGGTTTGAACCAAAAATCTCCAATTTGGACTCATCAGATCAAAGGACAGATTTCCACCGGTCTAATGTCCATTGCTCGTGTTTCTTGGCCCAAGCAAGTATCTTCTTATTGGTGTCCTTTAGTAGTGGTTTCTTTGCAGCAATTTGACCATGAAGGCCTGATTCACGCGGTCTCCTCTGAACAGTTGATGTTGAGATGTGTCTGTTACTTGAACTCTGTGAGGTGCAATCTGAGGTGCAGTTAATTACTGATTTCTGAGGCTGGTAACTCTAATGAACATGTCCTCTGCAGCAGAGGTAACGCTGGGTCTTCCTTTCCTGTGGCGGTCCTCATGAGAGCCAGTTTCATCATAGTGCTTGATGGTTTTTGCGACAGCACTTAAAGACACTTTCAAAGTTCTTTACATTTTCCAGATTGACTGACCTTCATGTCTTAAAGTAATGATGGACTGTCGTTTCTCTTTGCTTATTTGAGCTGTCCTTGCCATAATATGGACTTGGTCTTTTACCAAATAGGGCTATCTTCTTTATACCACCCATACCTTGTCACAACACAACTGATTGGCTCAAACGCATTTAGAAGAAAGTCAATTCCACAAATGAACTTTTAACAAGGCACACCTGTTAATTGAAATGCATTCCAGGTGACTACTTCATGAAGCTGGTTGAGAGAATGCCAAGAGTGTGCAAAGCTGTCATCAAGGCAAAGGGTGGCTACTTTGAAGAATCTCAAATATAAAACATATTTTGATTTGTTTAACACATCTTTTTTGACATCTTCACTATTATTCTACAATGTAGAAAACAGTGAAAATAAAAGAAAACCCCTTGAATGAGTAGGTGTGTCCAAACTTTTGATTGGAACTGTATATATATTTCAAATACATGTAAGATAAATACTACCCATCTAATTATGTGTTGCTCACTATAAAAATAAATTTTAGGGATTACTTTGAAGAAGAAAGGGTCCAATATATTCCAAAGGGCCCCGGAGCTCCCCCATCGTCTCGTGTTTTACAACGTTCTACAATCTGCTGCAACACAGAAGAAAAAAAAGTGAGGGAGCGACTTTAGAGAGTGGTGCGAACCAGTTCAAACATACGGCCATTGTTGTATGGGCTAGCCATATATGTGCTGTGTCTGCACTGCAGTTTTGTTGGTGTGCAAGTTTAACCTCTCGTCAGTTTTGTAGAAAAACTGATATTTACATACTTTTTTTTGGCCATGTCCGAGGAGATTGAAGGAACAAGGCCCGCCATCGATGAGGCAACCCACAAGGAACAGCAGGTCAGATTTGAATTATTTTGATGCTAGCAAGCTAGGGTAATGCTAATGCTACATTGCCAGTAGCTTGCTAGCCATGATAATTGTCAAATATGGATGTCTAAGCAGCATTTTAATTAGCTACCAACTTGGTTAGTGTATTTCAAATGTATCATCACCGTGCATAATTATTATTTTAGTTATCAAGATGAGTTAGCGCGTTAAAGTTAACTACCAACACAAGTCTTTCTCAATTTACCGCTAGTTAGCGCTGTATGTTGGCTAACCAGCTAGCTAACTATATGTTGTCCATATTGTTTTGTCTACGTGCGTTCATGCTTGCAGCTAAGCTACTTCTTTTTTTTGCCACACTGCTACTACGCAGAAGGCTAACGTTGTGTGCTGCTAGCTAGTAAACTAACCCCAACCGTTAGATAATCAAACCAAAGGACATCCTTTTCTCTGAGAATCATAGCTAGTAGTTAAACTAACCATGACTTGTCAACCACGAGATTGATAAAACGATATTGCTGCCTGAACTATAATGGTACTAACGTCATGACATTAACGTTAAATCACCCCATCTCTCCATGCGTGTTTATACTGTGTATTGTGTGTTCTTCTGCCAACACAGGAGATTGATGATAACGTGATCAGTCCAGAGAAGGCAGAGGAGGTGAAACTGAAGGCCAGGTACCCTCATCTTGGAGCCAAGCCTGGGGGCTCTGACCTGCTCCGGAAACGCCTTCAGAAAGGGGTATGTGTTTTTCTTCTTCAGAGCGATTCATTGTTTAATAGTCACATGTACAGGGTTGCACGTGTGATTGCAGGGTACATTGGACTCCCTAGTGGCGCAGTGGTCTAAGGATTTTTATCTCAGTGCTAGAGGTGTCGCTACAGGCACCCTGGTTTGAATCCAGGCTGTCTCACAACCGACCGTGATTGGGAGTCCCATAGGGCGGTGCACAATTGGCCCAGCGTCGTCTGGGTTTGGCCAGGGTAGGCCATCATTGCAAATAAGAATTTGTTCTTAATTGACTTGCCTAGTTAAAAGGTTAAATAAAAATACTCATTGGCTCTGAGCTCCAACATGCAGCACTAAGTGAAATTAAAATGGTAATTAAAAAAAAAAAATAGAAATAGCACTGTCTGCATCATAACAGCTGTAGCAGTGGTGAATACATGTTCATTGGGGTGGAGGCAGATTAAAGACTGTTGAGGGGGTGATGACCATAGAGGGATCAGCAGGAAGAGTAAAGACTGTTGATAGGGTGGGGTGGGAATGACCATAGGGGGAACAGCATGATCATTGAGGGGTTGTGGGGACCAAGTTAAATAAATACAATAAAAAATGTCTAATAAAACAATTATATGTAATGTGTGTGTGTGTATAACAACTGCAACAGTGATGAATGTCGTTGGGGTGGGGACAGAGTAAAAGTCAGTTGTGGAGAAGTGTCCATAGTGGGTGCAGCATGTAAGGTAAGTGACTTGAATGGGTGTGGGGGGGAAATTCTCAAGCTGTCCCTCATACCATCACGGTCACCAAATCATCCCCAGCTTACAATTGGCTCATTCATCCCCCTCCTCTCCCCTGTAACTATTCCCCCGGTCGTTGCTGTAAATGAGAATGTGTTCTTAGTCAACTTACCTGGTAAAATAAATAATGTCCATAGGAGGGGGAAGCAGGTAGCTGACTAGTGGTGGCTATTCAGCAGTCTTGAGGGTAGAAACTATTAGCCAGTCTTCCAGTTTTTGCCATGATGCTCTTGTACTGCCTCCTGAGTGATTGGAGCGGGGAGAACAGGGCGTGGTTGGGGTCCCTGATGATCTTCTTAGCATTCCTGCCACACCTGGTGATGTAGGTGTCCTGTAGGGCAGGCAGTGTGCACCCAATGGTGTGTTCGGCTGCACGTATCACCCTCTGAGGAGCCTTGCGGTCCACGGCCGAGGAGGTGCTGTACCGACAGTAGGCTCTCGGGGTGGTGCTCCTATAGAACACTGAGGGTCCTAGGGGACAGGCCGAATATCTTCAACATCCTGAGGTTGAAGAGTCGCTGTTGTGCCATCTGCACCACCGTGTCCGTGTAGTTAGACTAGGAGACACATCTGTCTGTGCCCTTGAGCAAGGCACTTAATCCTAATTGCTTCGTTGAGGGAGAAGTGGTTTACCTGGCACCACGCAGTCAGAGAGCATACAGGGAGGAGGTAGGCAGTCTCGTCGTTGTTGGTAATCAGGTCTACTACTGTCGTGTCGTCAGCAAACTTGATGATGGAGTTAGAACCGTGGGAGGCCGCGCAGTCGTGAGTATACAGGAGGGGGCTGAGGACGCACTCTTGTGAGGCCCCCGTGTTGAGATTCAGTGTCGAGGAGATAATTCTGCGTACCTTCACCACCTGGGGGGTGGCCTGTCAGGAAGTCCAGGACCCAGTTGCATAGGGAGGAGTTCAGACCCTGGGCCATGAGCTTTGTAATGAGTTTATAGAACACTATGGTATTGAAGGCTGAGCTGTAGTCAATGAACAGCATCCTCACACATTCATTCCTTTTGTCCAGGTGGGTGACTGCAGTGCAATGGCGATTGCGTTGTCCATGGATCTGTCAGGGCGGTAGGCAAATTGGAGAGGGTTGAGTGTGTTGGGGAGGGGAGGGAGGAGGTGATATGGTCTCTGACCAGCCTCTTGAAGCACTTCATGATGATGGAAGTGAGTTCTACAGGTCGGTAGTCATTCAGTTCTCTTTCTTGGGCACAGGGATGATAGTGGACATCTTGAAGCAGGTGGGTATAGAGGCCTGAGCTAGGGAGAGATGTCTGACAACAGCCAGCTAGTCTGCTCATGCTCTGAGGGCACGGCTAGGGATGCCGTCTGGGCCAGCAGCCTTGCAAGGGTTAACCCGTTTGAGTGACATATATGTCCTCAGTGGAGACCGTGAGCGTGTAACCCACGTTGTCATCGGGTGCCCTCCTCTGCAGCTCAGGGTCATTGTGCTCGAATCGTGAGAAAAAGGTTTTAAGCTACTCTGGTAGGGTGGCGTTGGTGACCGCGATGTGGCTGGCTTTCTTAAGAGCCCCTGCCACATACTGCCTTGTGTCCGACCCACTGAATTGCTCCTCCACATTGTCCCTATACTTGTGTTTCGCCATTTTGATCGATCTGTGTAGGTCATATTTGTACAGTTTAACCAAACAATTGTCCCCGGTAACCTTGCCCTGTTTATAAGCAGCATCTGTCTCTTTCAGTTTTCCTACAAGGCTGCTATCGATCCGCATTTGTTGATTTGTGAACGTTTTGAAGATGCTATCGGTATCACGTCATTTATGCTTTTAAAAAAAAAATGTTTTATTAATCCGGTGACAGTCTGCGTATTCATGTTATCTCCAGAGGCGACCTGGAACACATTCCAGTCCATGTGATCAAAGCAGTCTTTGAGTGTGAATTCTGATTGGTCAGACCAACGATGTACAGACCTGACCACTGGAACTTCCCTCTTGATTTTTTTTTATTTAACCTTTATTTAACCAGGTAGGCCAGTTGAGAACAAGTTCACATTTACAACTGCGACCTGGCCAAGATAAAGCAAAGCAGTGCAGTAAAAACAACAGAGTTACACAAAAACAAACGTACAGTCAATAACACAAATCTATGTTCAGTATGTGCAAATGTAGAAGAGTAGGGAGGTAAGGCAATAAATAGGCCATAGAGGCGAAATAATTACAATTTAGCATTAACACTGGAGTGATCGATGTGCAAGTAGAGATACTGGGGTGGAAAAAAGCAAGAGGATAAATAACAATATGGGGATGAGGTAGTTGGGTGTGCTATTTACAGACTGGCTGTGTACAGGTTCAGTGGTCGGTAAGCTGCTCTGGCAGCTGATGCTTAAAGTTAGAGGGAGATATAAGACTCCAGCTACAGTGATTTAAAAAAATAAAATTGCAAATCGTTCCAGTCATTGGCAGCAGAGAACTGGAAGGAAAGGCGGCCAAAGGAAGTGTTGGCTTTGGGGATGACAATCTATTATGCCCCTATGGTTGTGCCCTACAAACACTTTGGTAGCTGTAGATGCGCTGAACATGTAAACTATATTATTTTCACTTTACATTCACCTACTTGCGCAGCAATGCAGTTTGTTACGGAATCATTCTCGTGCTTTTATAGGCATCCGTTTTTCTTTTCTGGGAAAGAGAGTCAAACACAGACTTCTCTGAACCCAAAACACATTTTTAAAGGCTGTACTATGAATGTGATAAATCATAAAATTACCTTTTATTTGAATTTTTTTAAATCACAATTCAGAGATGGCCTTTTGTATAGTCACTAGGAGGCAACGCAGTTCAATCTACTGTAGTCATGGCTACTAGACTGCGCACACCTTACTGCTGTCCCCCCACCCACTCAGCAACGATGGTAGATTTTATGAAGTTTTTAGGTTCTCTGCTGTGTGCCTCTCCTCCATGTTGTCGGTATGTACTTCATGTCCCACTTCTCATCAATATGATGGCTTGTTGCTGTGATGTATGACAGCGTGTTCATAGATGTCCAACAATCTGTTGTTAATGCCACGTATTGTGTGAGAGCTCGCGCTTTGTCCATTGTACAATTTCTCCATCCGGGCCTTCGCATTTTTAAGACATGGCATCTTGTAGTCGTTCTAGATACAGTGCATTCAGAAAGTATTAACACCCCCTAAACCTTTACCATATTTTGTTACGTTACAGCCTTATTAAAAAATGTATTAGAATTTTATTTATTTAATCCATCTACACACTACCCCATAATGACAAAGCAAAAACTGTTTTTTAATACATTTTTGCAAATGTATATGAAAATAAACAGATACCTTATTTACATAAGTATTCAGCCCCTTTGCTATGAGACTCTAAATTGAGCTCGGGTGCATCCTGTTTCCATTGATCATCCTTGAGATGTTTCTACAACTGGATTGGAGTCCACCTGTGGTAAATTCAATTGATTGGACATGATTTGGAAAGGCACACACCTCTCTATATAAGGTCCCACAGTTGACAGTGCACGTCAGAGCACAGATCTGGGGAAGGGTACCAAAACATTTCTGCAGCATTGAAGGTGTCCAAGAACACAGTTGCCTCCATCATTCTTAAATGGAAGAAGTTTGGAACCACCAAGAGCTGGCCGACCGGCAAAACTGAGCAATCGGGGGAGAAGGGCCTTGGTCAGGGAGGTGACCAAGAACCCGATGGTCACTCTGACAGAGCTCCAGAGTTCCTCTGTGGAGATGGGAGATCCTTCCAGAAGGACAACCATCTCTGCAGCACTCCACCAATCAGGCCTATATGGTAGTGGCCAGACGGAAGCCACTCCTCAGTAAAAGGAACATGAAAGCCTGCTTGGAGTTTGCCAAAAGGCACCTATAGGACTCAGACTATGATAAACAAGATTCTCTGGTCTGATGAAACCAAGATTGAACTCTTTGTGACGGAATGCCAAGCGTCACGTCTGGAGGAAACCTGGCACCATCCATACGGTGAAGTGTGGTGGTGGCAGCATCGTGCTGTGGGGATGTTTTTCAGCAGCATGGACTGGGAGACTAGTCAGGATCAAGGGAAAGATGACTTGAACCCAATTGAACAAGTCGGGAGAGACCTGAAAATAGCTGTGCAGCGACGCTTCCCATCCAACCTGACAGAGCTTGAGAGGATCTGCAGAGAAGAATGGGAGAAACTCCCCCAAAATACCCAAGAAGACTCAAGGCTGTAATTGCTGCCAAAAGGTGCTTCAACAAAGTACTGAGTAAAGCGTCTGAATGCTTATTTAAATGTGATATTTTTTTACTTTATTTTTTACATTTGCAAGCATTTCTAAAAACCTGTTTTTGCTTTGTAATTTTGGGGTATTGTGTGTAGATTGATGAGGGGGGAAAACAATTTAATCCATTTTAGAATACGGCTGTTACGTAACAAAATGTGGAATAAGTCAAGGGGTCTGATTACTTTCCGAATGCAGTGTATGCCATCAGGGCATTGAAGCCCACATCCTCAACCATATCATATTGCATATCAACTGCAATCATTTCTGTAGTCAGCGCTGTGATTTTCTCACTCTGTCCCTTATCGAACTGCTGCTAGCAACGGGTTGGGTCTCACGGTGACTCCCGTTTCAGCATTGCACCTGTACTGCCACTGTAGCAAAATTTCAGCTCTCAAAGGTTTTCATTTCACCATCTTCTCATTTAACTTTTCAAGGTATTTCCATACAGGACGTCACTGCTGTTGTTTCCCTGTCTCACTCAGCCATTTTTTTCCCCCCAACTGTTAACGACGATGACGTGCAGAGCGCTTTATATCCGTGGCAAATAATTTTAAAGATGCATATCTTCTCCTTACATACCTCCTCCTACTAATGTTACAGCATTGTTGCATTAGGTATTTAAATGTTTCCCTTTATGATGATCTGGACCTGTTAGTGGTAGTTTTGTAATAACTGCACTGTGAATTTAATTTTGGTTTAAAAAAAAAAAAAAATGTTGGTTAGTGGATTTTTCTAAATTTTAACAATCCCAATTTGGTTTTTAAAGGTTCACATCCTTAGACCTGTACCATAGCTAATCTGTGTTTTTGTTTTGTGTGTCTACAGCAAAAGTTCTTTGACTCTGGGGACTACAACATGGCCAAGGCTAAGGTGAAGAACAAGCAGCAGCTGCCTGCAGTGACGCCGGCTGAGAAGGCAGAGATAACCGGGGACCACATCCCCACACCCCAGGACATCCCCCAGAGGAAGCCCTCTATCGTGGCTAGCAAACTGGCTGGCTGAGTGGGTTGATGGAACTAGGAACTTTGGAACTGTTTTGTTCTGTTACCATTCCATCGCTCGCTCGCTCTTGTTCTCTCTCTGAGCCGGTCTCAATTAGTTCCCTATGTCTACCGCTTGGCACTAACCCTTCAATGCATGCATATTTTGCTGGCCCTTCCACCATATTCCTCACATTTGTTCAAACATTGAAGAGGTAGGGGGGGGGGGGCAAAGGGGAAGAGGTAAGGGGGCTCAAGGGGAATGGGGTGGGGCCTTTGGGAAGGGTTATGGCGCCAATGGGTTTGACCATGGAGAAGGGTTAGGGAGCCAAGGGGTAGGGAGCCGTGGGGGGGGGGGGGGTTAGGGAGCTGTGGGAGAAGGAGCCATGGGGTAGGGAGCCAAGGATAGGGGTGTGGCCATGGGGAAGGGTTAGGGAACCAATTACCTCTGTCTTCTGCCCCCTTTCTTTCATTCCTGCACCTTCTACATACAGTGCATTCAGGAAGTATTCAGACAACTTCCCTTTTTCCACATTTTGTTATGTTACAGCCTTATTCTAAAATGGATTCAATAAAAAAAAAAATGTCCTCATCAATCTACACACAATACCCCATAATGACATCACAATACCCCATAATGACAGGGGGAAACAGGTTTATAGAACTTTTTGCAAATGTGTTAAAATGTTTTTAAAAAAAATACTTATTTACATATGTAATGAGACTCAATTAAGCTCAGGTGCATCCTGTTTCCATTGATCATCCTTGAGATGATTATACAACTTGATTGGAGTCCACCTGTGGTAAATTCAATTGATTGGACATGATTTGAAAGGCACACACCTGTCTATATAAGGTCCCACAGTTGAAAGTGCTTGTCAGAGCAAAAACCATGCCATGAGGTTGAAATAATTTTCTGGAGAGCTCCGAGACAGGATTGTGTCGAAGCACAGATCTGGGGAAGGGTACCAAACAATTCCTGCAACGTTGAAAGGCCCCAAGAACAGAGTGGCCTCCATCATTCTTAAATTGAAGAAGTTTGGAACCCGAGTGGCGCAGCGGTCTAAGGCACTGCATCTCCATGCAAGAGGTGTCACTACAGTCCCTGGTTCGAATCCAGGCTGAATCACCTCTGGCCGTGATTGGGAGTCCCATAGGGCAGCGCACAATTGGCCCAGCGTCGTCCAGGTTTGGCCGGGGTAGGCCGTCATTGTAAATAAGAATTTGTTCTTATCTGACGTGCCTAGTTAAATAAAATTCCTAGGGCCACCTGGCCAAACTGAGCAATTGGGCGAGAAGGGCTTTGGTCAGGGAGGTGACCAAGAACCCGATGGTCACTCTGACAGAGCTCCAGAGTTCCTCGGTGGAGATGGGAGAACCTTCCAAAAGGACAACCATCTCTGCAGCACTCCACCAATCAGGCCGCTATGGTAGTGGCCAGACGGAAGCCACTCCTCAGTAAAAGGCACATGACAGACAGCCTGCTTGGAGTTTGCCTAAAGACTCACAGACCATCGGAAACAAGATTCTCTGGTCTGATGAAACCAAGATTGAACTCTTTGGCCTGAATGTCAAGCGTCACGTCTGGTGTGGGGATGTTTTTCAGCGGCAGGGACTGGGAGACCAGCCAGATCGAGGGAAAGATGAATGGAGCAAAGTACAGAGATCCTTGATGAAAATCTGCTCCAGAGCGATCAGGACTTCAGACTGCGGCGAAGGTTCATCTTCCAACAGGACAACTACATTAAGCACACAGCCAAGACAACGCAGGAGTGGCTTCGGGACAAGTCTCTGAATGTCCTTGAGTGGCCCAGCCAGAGCCTGGACTTGAACCCAATCGAACATCTCTGGAGAGACCTGAAAATAGCTGTGCCGTGATGCTCCCAATCCAATCTGACAGAGCTTGAGAGGATCTGCAGAAAATGGGAGAAACTCCCCAAATACACGTGTGCCAAGCTTGTAGCGTCATACCCAAGAATTCTGAAGGCTGTAATCGCTGCAAAAGGTGCCCCAACAAAGTACTGAGTAAAGGGTCTGAATACTTATATACATTTCTAAAAACCTATTTTTGCTTCGTCTTTATGGGGTATTGTGTGTAGATTGATCGGGGGGGGGGGAAACTATTTAATCCATTTTAGAATAAGGCTGTAATGTAACAAAATGCGGAAGAAGTTAAGTGGTCTGAAATACTTTCTGAATACGCTGTACAAATTCTAAAATGAAAATCAAGCAGAAATAATCTTGAGGAAAATTGCTGCCGGAGGATCACTGTCCTCGGATAGTGGTTTAAAATGAGAAGTTAAAATATATATTTTTGCAAAGTGTACTCCAGAGGGCCTATATATCTACTGTGGTGACTGATTGAAACCGTATATAGCCTATCACCATGTATCTGAGAGGACAAAGTCAATATTTTAGACATGTTTTACCTTCTATATATTCCATTTGACATTTTCAATTATGAGGTAATATTATAGAACAATCTAATTTTATCCTTCTAATTACAATTCTGATCCCACCCCTGCCTTCATAGCCTGGTCACACATCTGTTTATGCTGTCTTGCCAGCGCCAACTCTTATGGGCCAAACCAGCACAAACGGATCTGGGACCATCAGGCTAACGCCTCTTCCTCTCCAATGTCCGACGCTATGTTCTTTGTTCTGATACGTTGATTGAAAATAGCCTGTGTCACACAGTAGCTGTTGTTAGCTAGCTAGTCATGTTCCAATGAATATTTGCAGCATTGGCTCGCCTATAGTCCTTAAAAGGCTGCTGTTGTATATTATGAATGTATATATTGGGCTCCCGAGTGGCGCAGCGGTCTAAGGCACTGCATTTCAGTGCTAGAGGCGTCACTGCAGACACCCTGGTTCTAGTCCAGGCTGTATCATAACCGGCTGTGATTGGGAGTCCCATAGGGCGGCGCACAATTGGCCCAGCGTCGTCCGGGTTCGATTTTTGGCCAGGATAGGCCGTCATTGTAAATAAGAATTTGTTCTTAACTGACTTGCCTAGTTAAATAAAATAAAAAGCAATGCATCTCTTAACAGTTATGAGCCGTAGTTTTCTCTTGGGCAATATTTGCCCATTCACTCCAGTGAGAGAATCTCTGCTTGTGTCTAAAATGGCACCCTATTCCCTATTTATAGGCCCTGGTCAAAAGTAGTGCACTACATAGAGAATAAGATGCCCTTCTCAGACGACCTCTGAACCTAGCCCAGGAATGCCTGCCTGCCACTATCTGATACTCAAGTCATTTAGGTTTAATCGTCAAGCAACTCACTTAAATGAAATGTTGGTCTGAAGGGTGTGCATGTGCATTGACTTGTCACATTATGCCATTTTTGTTTTGTAAATAAACTAGTTTTGCACAATAGCTTTGTCTGGACTTTGCCTTTTTTTTAATGTTTTATTCACAATTTTTACTTGTGCTTTTTGCTTTTACACTAGCTATAATACAACTATGTCAACAAGCCTCGTTCTTTTAATATGCATGTTGATTCATCCAGTAACTCACACTGTTGGCTGTTTTTCTAAACCAAACTGTTCAAATGTAATGGAATCTTCATAGTCCAAAAGGGTTGATTTATTTTATCTACTTGACACATTTGTACTTAGACAAATCTGGGCCATATTTTTTTGATAACATCACTACGTAAATATAGTTGTTTTCAGTAGCGACCTGTCATTTTAGGGCAGAGCCCCACCTGTTTAGCATGTTATCTTGGCATTAATAAATGTCCCATCAGTTTGCAAACAATTTAAAAAAATAAAACGAATCATTGAGTTCAATAAAGCCGCAAACAAACATGGTGTCTTTTTTGCTTTCTTGAGTAAGGCAGCTCCAAAATGCAGGTGTTTCAGTCTAGCTCAGTGCTTTCTGTGGTGGGGCAGCCAGTGGAAAATACGGAGCGTAGGGGTTGGTCATGTTGTCTAGTTACACCGTGATTGGTTCAGTGTTCTGTCACTCATGGGGACACTACGTCACCGCCAAATCTAACGGTAGAGATCGAAAATTCAAGCCCCTTGGATACTGCTGTAGAGTTACATTAGAAGTGCCCATCCAAGAAGGCTCAAGGTCATTGGCCACAGATAAAATGACATCAAATGACATTTTATCTACACTAGCTTTGATTGGACTGATCATGTCAACATCATACTTTCAAAATCTTAACTAGCAAGCTAGCAGTTATCATTATGGATCACGTCATCAGTGATCTTCAGGTTTTTTTCAAAGTTCCCAGTTGTCTTGAAAGCACCATAAATCCAGAGAATGACAGTTTGATGACAAAGTTTGCTGACAAAATTTGCCCATGAAGGTCCGCCACGCCCCCTTCCTGTTCAAGTGAGCACAGCACAACAAGGTGAGTCCAAAAATGTAATGTACGCTGCTGCATAAATGATGTAATATGCCAGGGAGATATGTATACTGTAGAAAAGAAAGTAATACTAAGTGTATGTTGTGTAGTAAGCTGTTAGTAGCCCTTGTGCCTCACCATAATAATTTGGTGTATTTCCCCTCTTAATTTGGCCTACTGTTCTGACTTGGTGGTGCACATGTATCCTATAACCTGTTTTAGAAGAATGTAATCGTTGAATATTGTCAGAGCTTTCATTGTTTGCTTATATGCCCCCTTTATTTATCCTACGGTTCTGACTTGGTGTACAGGGAGAACACTGTAAGAACGGCCTATGTTCTGAATTCTGTCGCTGTACATTTTAAAAAGTGCTGAACAAGTAGTTATATTGACTATGTCCGTCCTAGCTCGCTCATTAATGTCTTAATTGAAATTACGGATTGCCTCTTATCTGCTTGTCGTCCCCTTATGCCATAGTTTGTACATCTCAATTGTCTGTAGAAACCACATTTTGACTAAGCATGTCAGCCATATCAGCTGTTTTTTTTTTATGGCAGTAAATAAAGCTGACTGAACTGTTTCACTGCCAGACGACAGGGCTCTGCTGATAACCAGGTGTAACAGTGGTAAGGTTTTGGGACTGCTGTTGGGACAGCTTTATGTAGGCCCTAACAGTTTGAGGGCACCGTTTGTCACCGTTATAGTGCAATTAATGTATTGTTTAGTGTTGTGTAGTGGCATTACTGGCATGCATCTCCCAATTTTTTTGTGAGGTTTGCCCCACCAAGATTTACATGCTAAAATCGCCACTGGTTGTTTTTTGGCTTACATATTCATTTGTAGATGATGAAAATTAGCAATACTTTTGATTGACATGAAAATCTAATAGTCTGGCTCCAGCAGATACCTCCTCAGGGCACTGACGCTGCGAAATGGTGTCAGACGATGCTAACAAGCTAGTAGCTACCTACCTACAGTAAATTGTCAGACCGAAAACATGCAAGGAAACGTGATCAGGTGAAATTATGAAAGCGAATGGAAAGAAAAATACAGCTTCTCTCTATCCAATCAGAGCAACAGAATCAACGTACAGCCCGCCCTTTTCTTTACAGACAGGCAAACTAGCCAGTTGAGATATTTAGACCGCACAAACGACTGACTCAAAGACAGTACAGTATGGTTTATAAACTGTGACTGACTTACAACAACAAAAATACTCGGATCATAATCGTATCCAGAAAATTGCCCATATCCGTTAGGATATTATTTTTGTCCGACTACTCCGCACACCTCTGCTGAATGTATCTCACCGGGGAAAGCATCCGAACGAGTCTCAGTATGTGCAGCCCATCTATCTGATGCTGTCTGGTCAAAAACAGTATGACACTGCTGTCGCCCATAGCATTAAATCCACGGGAAGTCAGCGAGCATTTTAGTTGTCACTGTATTAGACTAAGCATAGTTGGTTAGATTAAATGTTGAAGTTGAAATGGTCCTGGAATAGTGGAGGCACCACTTTATTTGTGACTTGCGGTAACTTCCTGTGGTTATAAATCAATAGTTGTTTAGTAGTCCGAAAATGTCGGTAACATTAACTTGCTTGTGTAAAGGATGTCACGCTGCTTGCACCACTGCCTTCGGATTTGTGCCATATACTTGCCGTGAACTCGTAACCTCTGCCTTGCTAGCACACGTGAAGCGTCCTACCACTGCTGCCCCCATGTGCTACACTTTGACCATGCAGCGGCTCACCGAACTGTTTATACTTTGTGGACTTCACTGGACAGTTTTGTGTTGATACAATGGTGTGGTCGAATTTCTTCTTCTTATTGTCTCAGCCTTTAGGCCTATATATATCACGCTGTCACGGCATATGAACTAACAGGTTCTAGAGCAAACAACGTAATTATCACAACACATAGATTGTAATATGCCTTCTTTTTTGGGCTTCCCTGGTGATGAGAGAGAGAGAGAGAGAGAGAGAGAGAGAGAGAGAGAGAGAGAAAGAAAGCGAATGATGCGTGCATATTGTAATGAAACAGCAAGGGAGCAGGCACACGCACTGTCATGGGTGCAAGGTCCGATCACTTCTGACACCAGTGTAATGAAACAGCAGGGAGCAGGTCTCCAACCCTTGACCGAAGTCCAGCGCCCTATCGATTGTGCCCCAAAAGCATGCTCATGCGGCAGACTCGATATCCGTGCTAATAAACCCAGGGTCGTTACAATATCTTCAATAGCAGGTGATTTTATCTTTGTCATTTTTGTATTAATTAAGGCAGTTATATACAATAACAAAAAAAAGTGTATGCCCTCAGGCCACTACTCTACTACCACATATTTACAATGCAAAATCCACGTGTACGTGTGCGTAGAGTGCGTGTGTCTGTACCTGTGTGTGTGTTTCTTCACAGTCCCCGCAGTCATTTTGTGGGCTGAGCAAGAAGCCTATAAAGGGTTTATACAGACATTAGCAAGAGTGCGAATTACACCATGACGTTCGGGGCTGTCGCGTGCACTTCATTTTTTTTTATATGGGCCTAATAATACGACGGAATTTAAACGGTAAAATATATTTACTTTTTAATGAACACAACCAGTTATGATATTTTCATCGGATTGTCATCCAAATCACTTCAAAAAGTAGACTACCTGTGTATGTTCGTCTACTCCAAAACAATTCCAGCATCCAAACTGCATGTATACATGCGCCATTTGTTGAATGGAGCAAAACAAAAATTATAATGACGTTTAGCTATTGCTATTGATTAGGACTACATTAATTGATGCGTCTTGCAGACAAATGTAGGGTACTAAGGGGTTACAAGAACAATGTCTATTTGCTGACACAAAAAAAAGCAACATTTGGAAAATAATTAGTATGTGGATGAAGGTCGTGCTTAGACAAATAAACTATAAAGGGAAATAAATGGCTACAGTTAACACTTTCTTGACCCCCCCCCCCCCCCCCCCCCCCCCCCCCCCCAAAGAAAAATCGGTCTTCTCATGAGAACGTCTGTATCATCCGAAAGGTTTGGCCTACTAACTAATATGACCACTCTATAGAAAGGGGAGACTCTAACGAACACGATGGTTGTTCTCCATTTTGCTCTACGGGACTCGTCAGAAGTCGGTGTAACGCTGATGCAAGGGCGCATCCCCCCAAGTTCTGAAATTAAATGTTTGTTCCCCCACCAGTTTTATCATTGCACTGTGATACAAAAAAAAAAAAAATGTATTCGGTGTGCTTTAGGACCATGCCGCCGCCTCAGAGCGGTTGAATGGCTGTTTGGAGGTTTCAGGTTTGCTGCTGCTACTGTCTATCCTGTTGCCTAGTCACTTTACCCCTACCTATATTTGTATTTATACATTTTTATTTAACCTTTATTTAACAAGGCATGTCAGTTAAGAACAAATTCTTATTTATAATGACGGCCTACCAAAAGGCAAAAGGCCTGCGGGTACGGGAGATGGGATTAAAAATAATATATATATATATAAATATTGGACAAAACACACATCCCGACAAGAGAGAAAAGAGAGACCTAAGACGACAACATAGCAAGGCAGCAACACATGACAACGCAGCATGGTAGCAACACAACATGACAACAACATGGTAGCAGCACAAAACATGGTACAAACCTTATTGGGCACAGACAACAGCACAAAGAGCAAGAAGGTAGAGACAACAATACATCACACAAAGCAGCCACAACTGTCAGTAAGAGTATCCATGATTGAGTCATTGAATGAGGAGTCCAGTTTGAGTGTTTGTTGCAGCTCGTTCCAGTCACTAGCTTCAGCGAACAGAAAAGAGGAGTGACCCAGGGATGTATGTGCTTTGGGGACCTTTAACAGAATGTGAATGGCAGAACGGGTGTTGTATGTGGAGGATGAGGGCTGCAGTAGATATCTCAGATAGAGGGGATTGAGGCCTAAAATTGTTTTATAAATAAGCATCAACTAGTGGGTCTTGCGACAGGTATACAGAGATGACCAGTTTACAGAGGAGTATAGAGTGCAGTGATGTGTCCTATAAGGAGCATTGGCCGAATTGTAAAGAACATCTTGCCGCTCGAGAGCACCCTTACCTGCCGATCTATAAATGATGTCTCCGTAATCTAGGATTGTCATCTGAATCAGGGTTAGTTTGGCAGCTGCTGAGTTATTCTGACACTGTTGTCCTCAGGCCCCCCCGGGCAGTGGAGAATATCCAGATACCAAGCTCTCTCAACCTAGGGTTCCTCACACGGGTCTAAACCCTTCTGGGAGGGTATCCGGGAAGGTTTTTTTCAAATGTTTTTCTGTTTGTCTTGATTTAGGGTTTATTTTTGTTTCCTTTATTATTATTTCTGTTTTGATACATCCACTTAGTTTTTTTTGTGTGTGTCCATTCTGTTTAAATGCATGTTACTGTTGCATGTTAAAAAGGGAGTGAGTTCACCAATCTGATTGTAAACTTGGGCACATGATTGTATTTTCCACAATAAAACCTATTTGAAACATAGTGCGTCACAGTGGTTGTTTTAGTTACTCATGACTGTAATTCAATAAATGTGTTTGTGTTTGTTGACCATGCGGCAGGTAGTCTAGTGGTTGGAGCGTTGGACTAGTAACCGGGAGGTTTCGAGATCGAATCCGTGAGCTGATAAGGTAAAAATCTGTCGTTCTGCCCCTGAACAAGGCCATCATTGAAATTAAGAATTCGTTCTTAACTGACTTGCCTACTTAAATAAAGGTAACATTTAAAAAAATGACACGTCACCTTAAACAGTGTTTTCTCATGCACCTTTATATTATGGGTTTGCAGTTGGATATTGAAATATGGTGAACGTTATTTGGAAACTCAATTTAAATAAATGTGCTATAAATACTGAGATCAACTTTTTTTTAAAATTGGTGCATAAGACACGCGTGATGGATTATTATCACACAACCACGTACTATGAAAAAGTTTGGGAGAAATGTAGGCTAGATTTCCATCTGTGTCCCATGCCCTGAGTAAACGCAAGGCGCATGCGCCGTAGAATCACCCTCACAATTTAAAGTTTGCGGCGGTATAATGTATCCTGTTTATGTTATCGTCTCGAGTCCTTGTTCAAATGAACACGCCTGTAAATCTGCTGTCACCCTGATGGGCGGGACGAGCAAGACAAAGTCCACCTCACCTGGGGAAGTTGTCTACTTTCACAAATCGTTCTGCACCGGCGCACAACTGGGCTGCAAGATGTTGTGGACATAAGGAACCTCATGTTGACAATAAAGGGATGTACAGTATCGATTCGCACTTGACTGTATATAAATATGTTGTAGGCTAAACGCACGGATTATTATGCGTTACCATGGCTTTGTCGGAACTCTATACGAAGGTGAGGAAATTATATGAAAGAAAAAGTGATAACGTGTTTTTATCTCATTTAATCTTCCTACAGAATCTCCATCGCTTTGTTGACACACCTGTTCAAAATGGTGACAGATTAATTTTACACTGTACTCTGCTTTCGGTTGAGCGTCTGTTAAACGAATGAATGACCGGCATTTTTCATTCTACATGATGACAATAAAACCCGCATGAAATCCATTACAACTGACGTATGGCACAGTACACACTGTAATGATGACGTCACGTCAACCTTGGGAAAGTTTAGGATATTATTATGGTAAATTAGCTTCACACTTCTCTTTGTTGGACATCTTGAAAATAATACATTGCAATTGCATTACAAACAACTAATACATGACAAAGATGGTGTTACATAATGTAGCCAGTTTGTAGGCTACTGTAATTGTATTTAGCAATTGAAAGGGAATGGGTCACATAAATGTGACATGACATAGAAATACAAATTCATGCATTCATTAATTTTCTCCTTCAGTACAACAGAGTGTGGATACCGGATGCAGAGCATGTCTGGAAGTCAGCAGAGATCCTGAGAGACTTCAAACCTGGAGATGATACTTTAAAACTGCAGTTTGAGGATGGCACTGTAAGTACTGAACACAGAGACTATTAACTATAGATTATACAGTTCTCTGTCTGCACTGTAAGGAACACAGAGACTATTAACTATAGATTATACAGTGCTCTGTCTGCACTGTAAGGAACACAGAGACTATTAACTATAGATTATACAGTGCTCTGTCTGCACTGTAAGGAACACAGAGACTATGAACTATAGATTATACAGTGCTCTGTCTGCACTGTAAGGAACACAGAGACTATGAACTATAGATTATACAGTTCTCTGTCTGCACTGTAAGGAACACAGAGACTATTAACTATAGATTATACAGTTCTCTGTCTGCACTGTAAGGAACACAGAGACTATGAACTATAGATTATACAGTTCTCTGTCTGCACTGTAAGGAACACAGAGACTATTAACTATAGATTATACAGTTCTCTGTCTGCACTGTAAGGAACACAGAGACTATTAACTATAGATTATACAGTGCTCTGTCTGCACTGTAAGGAACACAGAGACTATTAACTATAGATTATACAGTTCTCTGTCTGCACTGTAAGGAACACAGAGACTATGAACTATAGATTATATAGTGCTCTGTCTGCACTGTAAGGAACACAGAGACTATGAACTATAGATTATACAGTGCTCTGTCTGCACTGTAAGGAACACAGAGACTATGAACTATAGATTATATAGTTCTCTGTCTGCACTGTAAGGAACACAGAGACTATGAACTATAGATTATACAGTGCTCTGTCTGCACTGTAAGGAACACAGAGACTATGAACTATAGATTATACAGTGCTCTGTCTGCACTGTAAGGAACACAGAGACTATGAACTATAGATTATATAGTGCTCTGTCTGCACTGTAAGGAACACAGAGACTATGAACTATAGATTATACAGTGCTCTGTCTGCACTGTAAGGAATACAGAGACTATGAACTATAGACTATACAGTTCTCTGTCTGCACTGTAAGGGACACAGAGACTATTAACTATAGACTATACAGTTCTCTGTCTGCACTGTAAGGAACACAGAGACTATTAACTATAGACTATACAGTTCTCTGTCTGCACTGTAAGGAACACAGAGACTATGAAGCTGTAGACTATACAGTTCTCTGTCTGCACTGTAAGGAACACAGAGACTATGAACTATAGATTATACAGTGCTCTGTCTGCACTGTAAGGAACACAGAGACTATTAACTATAGATTATACAGTGCTCTGTCTGCACTGTAAGGAACACAGAGACTATTAACTATAGATTATACAGTGCTCTGTCTGCACTGTAAGGAACACAGAGACTATGAAGCTGTAGACTATACAGTTCTCTGTCTGCACTGTAAGGAACACAGAGACTATGAACTATAGATTATATAGTGCTCTGTCTGCACTGTAAGGAACACAGAGACTATTAACTATAGATTATACAGTGCTCTGTCTGCACTGTAAGGAACACAGAGACTATGAAGCTGTAGACTATACAGTTCTCTGTCTGCACTGTAAGGAACACAGAGACTATGAACTATAGATTATACAGTTCTCTGTCTGCACTGTAAGGAACACAGAGACTATTAACTATAGATTATACAGTGCTCTGTCTGCACTGTAAGGAACACAGAGACTATGAAGCTGTAGACTATACAGTTCTCTGTCTGCACTGTAAGGAACACAGAGACTATGAACTATAGATTATATAGTGCTCTGTCTGCACTGTAAGGAACACAGAGACTATTAACTATAGATTATACAGTGCTCTGTCTGCACTGTAAGGAACACAGAGACTATGACGCTGTACACTATACAGTTCTCTGTCTGCACTGTAAGGAACACAGAGACTATGAACTATAGATTATACAGTTCTCTGTCTGCACTGTAAGGAACACAGAGACTATGAACTATAGATTATACAGTGCTCTGTCTGCACTGTACTGTATGTGCGGTCTCAGTCAGAATGGCGATATACTCTTGCATTATAATTCATTTATTGGGAGAATCTTTCATTTATCTCTGAACTCATTACTTTCACTCATCTTCTATCTGTCAGTGACAAGAGTAGGAATTGTGAAAGGCCTAAAAGTCAGCATTTCAACATGTGTTTTTTAGTCCAGGACCAGGCTTAGTCTATGTCTGGGAAACTGTCCATAGAGCCTTTACATCTCCAGTATCACACTGTTTTTTTTCCTCTGTAGGAGATGATGTACCCCCTGGACAAATCCAGTCCTCAGCTCCCTCACCTCCGCAACCCTGATATCCTGGTGGGAGAGAATGATCTGACAGCTCTCAGCTATCTCCACGAGCCTGCCGTACTACACAATCTCAAAGTGCGCTTCGTGGAGTCCAACATTATCTACAGCTACTGTGGTACTAAAAAGGAAATGTTTCCCCAGCTTTCTAATGGGACATCTTTGTTTTACTGTTCGTCTGCTGTCTTTACTGAACGTAGAGAGGGAACTGGAAATGTAATGTCTGGGTGATGAGTTGTGGTTTGGCGTTTGTGTAAAATGTCCATGCCGAGTTGTGAAAAATAGTATTCTTCTCGGAGTATAATACACCTATTGTATTGTATTGTATTGCATTATATGGTATTTTAATGTATTGTATTGTATTGTATTGTATTGTATTGTATTCTATTGAATTCTATTCTATGCTATTGTATTATATTCTCTTATATTCTATTATATTCTATTGTATTCTTTTCTGTTCTATTGTGTTCTATTATATTCTGTTGTATTCTATTCTATTATATTCGGTTGTATTCTATTATATTCTGTATTCTATTCTATTCTGTTGTATTCTATTGTATTGTATTGTATTCTGTTGTATTCTATTCTATTATATTCTGTTGTATTGTATTGTGTTCTATTGAATTCTATTCTGTTATATTCTATTGTATTCTATTGTATTATATAGTATTCTATTGTATTTTATTGTAGTATATTCTGTTGTATCCATTTGTATTATCTTATATTCTGATGTATTATATTGTATTGTATTGTATTGTATTCTATTCTATTCTATTGTATTATCTTATATTCTGTTGTATTCTGTTGTATTCTATTGTATTGTATTATATTCTATTGTATTCTATTCTATTCTATTGCATTGTATTATATTCTATTCTATTGTAGTCTAGTGTATTCTATTGTATTCTATTCTATGCTATTCTATTGTATTGTATTCTATTGTATTCTATTGTATTATGCTATATTCTATTATATTCTGTCAAATCAAATCAAATTGTATTTGTCACATGAGCCAAATACAACAGGTTATATTCTATATTAGAAGCATACTATGTGAAAGCAAGTAGGATAACTCTGACTGTACTGTATGCCCTGATGGTTTCCTTCACTCCCTTTCAGGAATCATCCTGGTGGCTGTCAACCCATACAAGCAGCTTCACATCTATGGAGATGCAGTCATTCAGGCGTACTCTGGACAGAACATGGGAGCTATGGACCCTCACATATTCGCTGTGGCAGAGGAGGCTTACAAACAGATGGCCAGGTAAGAATGAGACAGACTGTCCCCGGGGGGGGGGCTGGTTTTGTGGTAGTGATGCCGTCCCCCGGCCCAACGCTATGCTCCTGGAGACAGCGGTTCAATCCCTGAGCCCCCCCACCAACGTCCTATTCTATAGCCTTTAATCTATTTTACCATCATACATTTTTGCCCTTTGGGCCTATCTGTCAATAGAACTTCTCCTTAAAAATGAGATCAACTGTCCAATGTTACACAAATGAGAAGCAACGAGTGTGACTATTCTATATATTCCTACTCAGATACATACATTTTTCTTTCTCAGGAACAATAAGAACCAGTCTATTATAGTGAGTGGTGAGTCTGGAGCGGGAAAGACTGTGTCTGCTAGGTATGTCATGAGGTACTTCGCTATGGTTAGCAAGTCTAGCAGCAAAACACGCGTGGAAGACAAAGTTCTGGCATCCAATCCAATAACTGAGGTATGTTTTTGGAATCCACGAGTCCTAGCAGTGAGTCCACGTTACATGTAACCTCACAGTATGTCAATGAGTAATCTTAGGTAATCTGTGGATTTGATAATCTGTCGATAAAGAAAAGAAAGGCTCACAGTTCTAACGTGATAATCGGACAGATCATGTCCGGTGTGCCACAGAGTGTTCGAGGCACAGATTGGCCTCATCAGCCACCGTACTTCCCATAACTCTCAATCTACAATGTGTGTTGATTATCATCAACTACGTGTGTAACCTGTGTTTTTTGTTGTCGTCAGGCTATAGGAAATGCCAAGACGACCAGGAACGACAACAGCAGTCGCTTTGGGAAGTACACAGAGATCAGCTTCGACAGGAGATATCAGATCATCGGGGCCAACATGAGGACGTATCTCCTGGAGAAATCTAGAGTGGTTTCCCAGGTCATACGTCACACACTTGATTCTCTGATTATATGTGGTGTTGTTAGCTACCGTATAGTTGGGTCATGTTTAAAATGATCAAGGCTTCAGTGAATCATTCTAGCCTGGTTCCAGATCCGTTTGTGTTGTCTTGCCATCTCCTTGCCATGACAACGACCGTAGGAGTTGGCAAGACAACACGAACAGATCTGGGACCAGGACATCAGACAGTAATACCACATTTTACTTTTCAGTCAGAGAACGAGAGAAACTACCACATCTTCTACCAGATGTGTGCCTGTGCAGAGCAATCTGAGTTCAAGAGCCTGAGATTGTGTGAGTTTCATTGAACCATTATTTTCTAAAGGTTATTCTCATTGAGGGTTAGACCTGTGTAGTGACTGGAGAAGGAAGGAACAGTCCACTGTTACTGTATTTACACGATAGGCGCATCATACAGCCATAAATAGTCCATGAATGTCATCATCTTATTTATTTAATCTTTATTGAATCAGGCGAGTCAGTTAAGGACAAACTCTTATTGTGTGTGTCCAGTGAGTGCAGATGAGTTCAGGTACACCTGCATGGGCGGGGAGACAGGTATCGAGGGGGTGGACGACAGGAAGGACATGGAAGAGACACGCAGGACCTTCTCGCTGTTGGGTAAGAGTCATCACTTTGTTCATCACTCTTTAGGTCAACATACTGCTGTGTGAAGCAAGATCAAGTTTTATTAGACATATGTATACACAGTGGTGGAAAAAGTACACAATTGAGTCAAAGTAAACATATGTTAATAGAAATTTACTCAAGTAAAAGTGAAAGTCACCCAGTTAAATACTACTTGAGTAAAAGTCTAAAAGTATTTGGTTTTAAATATAGTTAAGTATCAAAAGATAATGTATTTGCTAAAGTATACTTAAGTATCAAAGGTAAAAGCAAAAGTATAAATAATTTCAAATTTCTTATATTAAGCAAACCAGACAGCAGAATTTCTTGTTATTTACATTTACAGACAGCCAGGGGCATGCACCAACACTCAGACATAATTTATAAACGAAACACTTGTGTTTAGTGAGTCTGCCAGATCAGAGGCAGTAGGGATGACCAGGGATGTTCTCTGTTTAGTGAGTCCTCCAGATCAGAGGCAGTAGGGATGACCAGGGATGTTCTCTGTTTAGTGAGTCCGCCAGATCAGAGGCAGTAGGGATGACCAGGGATGTTCTCTGTTTAGTGAGTCCTCCAGATCAGAGGCAGTAGGGATGACCAGGGATGTTCTCTGTTTAGTGAGTCCTCCAGATCAGAGGCAGTAGGGATGACCAGGGATGTTCTCTGTTTAGTGAATCTGCCAGATCAGAGGCAGTAGGGATGACCAGGGATGTTCTCTGTTTAGTGAGTCTGCCAGATCAGAGGCAGTAGGGATGACCAGGGATCTTCTCTTGATAAGTATGTGAATTGGACAGTTTTTCTGTCCTGCTAAGTATTCAAAATGTAACGAGTACTTTTGGGCTGTCAGGAAAAATGTATGGAGTAGAAAGTACATTATTTTCTTTAGGAATGTAGTGAAGTAAAAGGAAAAGTTGTCATAAATACAAATAGTAAAGTACAGATATCAAAAAAAAAAAAAACTTAAGTAGTACTTTAAAGTATTTATACTTAAGTACTTTACACCACTGTATGTACAGGATGCACATGGTGTACATAGTCCAATGAAATGCACACTTGCAGATTCCCTCTCGATAATGAAACAACAAGTAACACATAATAAAAGATAAGAATAAACAATACAATTATATTAAGTCCTACATAAGGACATATTCATAACATGTGGTTGCTACATAAGGACACATTCATAACATGTGGTTGCTACATGTGTTTATCGAATCCTTATGTACTGCTTATGAATGTGTTATGTCCTTATGTAGGTACGTCTGCAGGATACTGTCTCACCCCCTGTCCTCTGTCCTATTGTAGGGTTAACGGAGGACTTCCAGTTATGTCCTTATGTAGGTACGTCTGCAGGATACTGTCTCACCCCCTGTCCTCTGTCCTATTGTAGGGTTAACGGAGGACTTCCAGTTATGTCCTTATGTAGGTACGTCTGCAGGATACTGTCTCACCTCCTGTCCTCTGTCCTATTGTAGGGTTAACAGAGGACTTCCAGTTATGTCCTTATGTAGGTACGTCTGCAGGATACTGTCTCACCCCCTGTCCTCTGTCCTATTGTAGGGTTAACGGAGGACTTCCAGTTATGTCCTTATGTAGGTACGTCTGCAGGATACTGTCTCACCTCCTGTCCTCTGTCCTATTGTAGGGTTAACGGAGGACTTCCAGTTATGTCCTTATGTAGGTACGTCTGCAGGATACTGTCTCACCTCCTGTCCTATTGTAGGGTTAACGGAGGACTTCCAGTTATGTCCTTATGTAGGTACGTCTGCAGGATACTGTCTCACCCCCTGTCCTCTGTCCTATTGTAGGGTTAACGGAGGACTTCCAGTTATGTCCTTATGTAGGTACGTCTGCAGGATACTGTCTCACCTCCTGTCCTCTGTCCTCCCTGTAGGGTTAACGGAGGACTTCCAGTTATGTCCTTATGTAGGTACGTCTGCAGGATACTGTCTCACCTCCTGTCCTCTGTCCTCCCTGTAGGGTTAACGGAGGACTTCCAGTCAGATGTGTTCAAGGTGCTGGCTGGGATTCTACACCTGGGGAATGTAGAGATCAGAAACGTTGGATCAGACAGATCATCAGTTAGTGTATGCAGTACTCAGATTTTACTTTGGTTTAAGTTTTACTAAGGGTTTGACTTGAGCTAGACTGACTACTTCAGATAAGATTGATCATATTTGTAATAGTCCTTCGAGCCAGATTAGGGCATCATATTTTACAGAATAATATCTCTCTCTCTCTCTCGCTCTCTCTCTCTCTCTCTCTCTCTCTCTCTCTCTCTCTCCTCTCTCTCCCTCTCTTTCAATTCAATTTAATTGAAGGGCTTTATTGGCATGGGAAACATATGTTAACATTGCCTAAGCATGTGAAGTAGATAATTAACAAAATTGAAATAAACAATACAAATTAACAGTAAACATGACACTCACAGAAGTTCCAAAATAATACAGACAGTTCATATGTCATAATATGTCTATATACAGTGTTGTAACGATGTGCAAATAGTTAAAGTACAAAAGGGAAAAGAAATAAACATAAATATGGGTTGTATTTACAATGGTGTCTCCCTCCCTCCCTCCCTCCCTCCCTCCCTCCCTCCCTCCCTCCCTCCCTCCCTCCCTCCCTTCAGTCCAGTGATCAACACCTAGCTGCTTTCTGTGACCTTCTCGGGGTCAGTCCTGATGGTGTTACCCGTTGGCTGTGCCATCGCAGGATAGCCATGGTGGCAGAGACGGTGGTGAAGCCTGTGCCCAGTGAACGGGCTGTGAACGCCAGAGATGCCCTCGCCAAGCAGATCTATGCCCACCTGTTCGACTGCGTCATCCAGAAGATCAATGCAGCCCTGCAGGTGCCAGGGAAACAGCACTCCTTCATAGGAGTACTGGACATCTATGGGTAATTTGGATTCATGACATTACTGTATATTTCAGTTGTTTAGTTGTTTGTATATTCAACTATACAATCACATGTTGCGATCACGATCATTGCAAGTAAAAACTTCTTCAAAAATATATTAAACATGAAAATAAAAAACATGTCTGTTCTTTTTGGCTATTTATTCTCCTCCTCTCAGATTTGAAACATTTGACATCAACAGTTTTGAACAGTTTTGCATCAACTATGCCAATGAGAAGCTTCAGCAGCAATTCAACTTGGTATGTAACCTCACCAAGTCCAAGTCCAACTTGGTATGTAATCTCGCCAAGTCCAACTTGGTATGTAACCTCACCAAGTCCAACTTAGTATGTAACCTCACCAAGTCCAAGTCCAACTTAGTATGTAACCTCACCAAGTCCAAGTCCAACTAGGTATGTAATCTCGCCAAGTCCAACTTGGTATGTAACCTCACCAAGTCCAACTTAGTATGTAACCTCACCAAGTCCAAGTCCAACTTGGTATGTAACCTCACCAAGTCCAACTAGGTATGTAACCTCACCAAGTCCAACTTGGTATGTAACCTCACCAAGTCCAAGTCCAACTAGGTATGTAACCTCACCAAGTCCAACTAGGTATGTAACCTCACCAAGTCCAAGTCCAACTAGGTATGTAATCTCACCAAGTCCAACTAGGTATGTAACCTCACCAAGTCCAAGTCCAACTAGGTATGTAACCTCACCAAGTCCAAGTCCAACTAGGTATGCAACCTCACCAAGTCCACTTGGTATGTAACCTCACCAAGTCCAAGTCCAACTTAGTATGTAACCTCACCAAGTCCACTTGGTATGTAACCTCACCAAGTCCAACTTGGTATGTAATCTCACCAAGTCAACTTGGTATGTAACCTCACCAAGTCCAGCTTGGTATGTAACCTCACCAAGTCCAACTTGGTATGTAACCTCACCAAGTCCAACTTGGTATGTAATCTCACCAAGTCCAAGTCCAACTAGGTATGTAACCTCACCAAGTCCAACTAGGTATGTAACCTCACCAAGTCCAACTAGGTATGTAACCTCACCAAGTCCAACTTGGTATGTAACCTCACCAAGTCCAAGTCCAACTAGGTATGTAACCTCACCAAGTCCAAGTCCAACTAGGTATGTAACCTCACCAAGTCCAAGTCCAACTAGGTATGTAACCTCACCAAGTCCAACTAGGTATGTAACCTCACCAAGTCCAACTAGGTATGTAACCTCACCAAGTCCAAGTCCAACTAGGTATGTAACCTCACCAAGTCCAACTAGGTATGTAACCTCACCAAGTCCAAGTCCAACTAGGTATGTAACCTCACCAAGTCCAAGTCCAACTAGGTATGTAACCTCACCAAGTCCAACTAGGTATGTAACCTCACCAAGTCCAACTAGGTATGTAACCTCACCAAGTCCAACTAGGTATGTAATCTCGCCAAGTCCAACTAGGTATGTAACCTCACCAAGTCCAACTAGGTATGTAACCTCACCAAGTCCAACTAGGTATGTAACCTCACCAAGTCCAACTAGGTATGTAACCTCACCAAGTCCAACTAGGTATGTAACCTCACCAAGTCCAAGTCCAACTTGGTATGTAACCTCACCAAGTCCAAGTCCAACTAGGTATGTAAACTCACCAAGTCCAAGTCCAACTATATTTGCCGTACTGTATGTACTAAATACATTGGAATCTTACTCACTAGAGATCTTACAACAAAAACAGCAGTATGGAAATGTTGAAACAATAAAGATTTTTAAAAAATTGTTTCCTCAGCATGTGTTCAAGCTGGAGCAGGACGAGTACATGAAAGAGGATATTCCCTGGACTCTGATAGACTTCTATGACAACCAGCCGGTCATTGACCTGATTGAAGCTAAGATGGGCATCCTGGACCTGCTGGATGAAGAATGTCTGGTGAGACCAATGATGTATATAACAAGGATGTGCATAGTTTTTGTATGACAGGACAGTGGGGATGTAAAATGGATTATATACAAGGTGGAGGGTGTTTCACACACACACACACACACACACACACACACACACACACACACACACACACACACACACACACCCTTCACCGGAGACTTTATGCATTCCAGAGTCGGTAGCTCTACCACTAGGCCAGACCTGTTGTTATGTATTTCTAACGCTGTTCATGTATATTGGAATCCATCTCTCTCGCTCCAGTTCCCCCAGGGTACAGATCAGAACTGGCTTCAGAAACTGTATAACTACCAGGCTGACAACCTTCTGTTTGAGAAGCCCAGGATGTCCAACGAGGCCTTCATCATTCAACACTTTGCTGACAAGGTAAAATCACAGTCACAGGCCCTTTGCGTTACTGTGGAACTCAGTAGGGTTGGACTGAATTCTATTTCAATTCAATCATTTCAGGAAGCAATTGTATTTTCAGTTTTATTTCCCGAATTGACTACATTTCAATGGAATTCAATGGAATCCAACCTTGCTTCTGGATTTTACATCAATGTATAATGTTTTTATAGTTCATAGTTATATTTTCAGGGATTTGTAAAGAAAATATATTTTCTAATAACTGATTTGAACAGTCTAGTACACCTGTTCACCAACACACACCTCAAATCTGTGGCTTTGCTTTGAAATGTGTTTTGTACCGTTACAGGTAGAATATCAATGCTGGGGTTTTCTAGAGAAGAACAGAGACACACTGTATGAAGAGCTGGTGGATACCATGAGAACCAGTAAGGTATTGTCTGCTGTTCCATTCCCATAGTGTTTATTGACACACTGTTGCATGCTTAGTACATTTATATTGTTGTTTAGTACATGTACATACAGTGGCAAGAAAATGTATGTGAACCCTTTGGAATTACCTGGATTTCTGCATACATTTTTCATACAATTTGATCTGATCTTCATCTAAGTCACAACAATAGACAAACACAGTCTGCTTAAACTAATAACACACAAACAATTGTACGTTTTCATGTCTTTATTGAACACACCGTGTAAACATGTCTAGAAATGGCTAGTTAGTTAGCGGTGGTGCGCGCTAATAGCGTTTCAATCAGTGACGTCACTCGCTCTGAGACCTGAAGTGGTTGTTCCCCTTGCGTTGCAAGGGCCGCGGCTTTTGTAGCGCGATGGGTAACGATGCTTCGTGGGGTGTCAGTTGTTGATGTGTGCAAGGGTCCCTGGTTCGAGCCCAGGTTGGGGCGAAGAGAGGCACGGAACCTACACTGTTACACAAGTCAACAATTCTTAATCTTAGGTCTGAGATCTCTTTTGTTCGAGGCATGGTTCACATCAGGCAATGCTTCTTGTGAATTGCAAACTCACATTTTGTGAGTGTTTTTTTATAGAGCAAGGCAGCTCTAACCAACATCTCCAATCTCGTCTCATTGATTGGACTCCAGGTTAGCGGACTCCTGACTCCAATTAGATTTTGGAGAAGTCATTTTCCCAACCTACACTGTGAATGTTTTAATGATGTATTCAATATAGACAAGAACAATACAATAATTTGTGTGCTATTAGTTTAAGCACACTGTGTTTGTCTATTGTTGTGACTAAGATGAAGATCAGATCAAATGTTATGACCACTTTATGCAGAAATCCAGGTAATTCCAAAGGGTTCACATACTTTTTCTTGCCACTGTATATATGAATAAAGATTCAAATAAATCCTGCTTTCTCTTTTCCCTTGTTTGACCCATACTGGACTGTTATGTTTGACTCCTACTCCTGAACTTTATCAGTTTCCTCTCCTGGCCAACTTCTTCCTGGAGGTGGAGCCAGCTGGGTTGGGCACTAAAGGCATCAAAGTGAGGCCTGCCCGGCCTGGGGTGAAACCAGCCAATAAGAACCACAGGACCACTGTGGGAGAGAAGGTAGGTGACCAACCATGTTTACATAGCTAAGAGGTACATAGCTAAGAGGTACATAGCTAAGAGGTACATAGCTAAGAGGTACATAGCTAAGAGGAACATAGCTAAGAGGAACATAGCTAAGGTACATAGCTACTGCAACTCCCTGTTGGCGGGGCTCCCTGCCTGTGCCATTAAACCCCTACAACTCATCCAGAACGCCGCAGCCCGTCTGGTGTTCAACCTTCCCAAGTTCTCTCACGTCACCCCGCTCCTCCACTCTCTCCACTGGCTTCCAGTTGAAGCTCGCATCCGCTACAAGACCATGGTGCTTGCCTATGGAGCTGTGAGGGGAACGGCACCTCCGTACCTTCAGGCTCTGATCAGTCCCTACACCCAAACGAGGGCACTGCGTTCATCCACCTCTGGCCTGCTGGCCTCCCTACCTCTGAGGAAGCACAGTTCCCGCTCAGCCCAGTCAAAACTGTTCGCTGCTCTGGCACCCCTATGGTGGAACAAGCTCCCTCACGACGCCAGGACAGCGGAGTCAATCACCACCTTCCGGAGACACCTGAAACCCCACCTCTTTAAGGAATACCTTGGATAGGATAAAGTAATCCTTCTAACCCCCCCCCCTAAAAAGATTTAGATGCACTATTGTAAAGTGGTTGTTCCACTGGATATCATAAGGTGAATGCACCAATTTGTAAGTTAGTCTGGATAAGAGCGTCTGCTAAATGCCTTAAATGTAAATGTAAATGCTAAGAGGTACATAGTTAAGAGATTAGTGATTAGATGGTATTTTAGTGACTGTACCCCATTTGCAATCATACGTGTGAAGATTAAAATATATTTAGCAACTCTCGGTAGTGGGACAATGGAAGTTTGCTTAAACAATATATTGTTAAAACACGTTTCGCTGATTGTCTTCATCAGGGTTGTGTAATAATGGCATGTATAACAGGGTCTGTATAGTGTGTCATGTTTTGTGTATCCTCTCTCTCTCTCTCTCTCTCTCTCTCTCTCTCTCTCTCCCTCTCTCTCTCCCTCTCTCTCTCCCTGTCTCTCTCTCTCTCTCTCACTTTCTCTATCTCCCACTCTCGCTCCCTCTCTCTGTCCCTGTCTCTCTCTCTCTCTCTCTCTCTCTCTCCCTCTCTCTCTCTCCCTCTCTCCCTCTCTCTCTCTCTCTCTCTCTCTCTCTCTCTCCCTCTGTCTCCCTCTCTCGCTCTCTCTCTCTCTCTCTCTCTGTCTCTCTCTCTGTCTCTCTCTCTCTCTCTCTCTCTCTCTCTCTCTCTCTCTCTCTCTCTCTCCCTCTCTCTCTCCCTCTCTCCCTCTCTCTCTCTCTCTCTCTCTCTCCCTCTGTCTCCCTCTCTCTCTCCCTGTCTCTCTCTCTCTCCCTCTCTCTCTCTCTCTCTCTCTCTCTCTCTCTCTCTCGCTCTCTCTCTCCCTCCCTGTCTTTCCTTCCCTCTCTCTCCCTCCCTGACACTTGTGTAGTTCAGCAGTTCTCTGTACCTGCTGATGGAGAGTCTGAACGCCACCACCCCTCACTATGTACGCTGCATCAAGCCCAATGAGGAAAAGATGCCGTTTGAGTAAGTAATCAACCAGGATATCTTGCTAAATGTGTAACACGGGCCTTAATGTATATTACAGTTTCATTCTGAAGTTTCCACTTCCGGACCTGGATATTAATAACCCTGAGTGTGTCATTATGTCTCGTCAGGTATGACTCAAAGCGGGTGGTCCAGCAGCTGAGGGCGTGTGGAGTCCTGGAGACCATTCACATCAGCGCTCAGAGCTACCCCTCCAGGTGTTACTGACCAGCATCCACACTTCCATACTTCAACAATAACACAACTCTATTTCAACAATAACACAACTCTACGGGCCAGTTTCCCGGATACAGATGAATAATTCCTGAACTAAATGTTTTATAGAATCATTACATTTTGTATTGCGGGACTGGGCTTTTATCCGTGTCCAGGAAATCATCCCTACAAGCTAAACCTTGTATTCACTTACTGTTTTTGATTGTCAGGTGGACGTACATAGAGTTCTACAGCCGGTACAGTATACTGATGAGTCAAGAGGAGCTGGGCCTCAACCACAAGAAACTGGCCTGTAAGACAGTGCTGCAGAGGCTAATTCAGGTGAGGGTGTTAGCCGGTGTGTAGCTGGTTCAAATCGCAGTCCGACAGGGGAACATCTGGTGGGGATTGAATGAGCCGGCAATGGGAAAGTTTGTGGACTAAGTAAGGCACTTAACTCCTAAACTCCTCCAGGGGTGTTGCGCTGAATTTAATGATGTTGGTGTTCATAACCAGGTTGATCTGTTGATGTTTATAACCAGGTTGATCTGTGGTGTTCATAACCAGGTTGATATGTTGGTGTTTATAACCAGGTTGATCTGTTGGTGTTTATAACCAGGTTGATCTGTTGGTGTTTATAACCAGGTTGATCTGTTGGTGTTTATAACCAGGTTGATCTGTTGGTGTTTATAACCAGGTTGATCTGTGGTGTTTATAACCAGGTTGATCTGTGGTGTTTATAACCAGGTTGATCTGTGGTGTTTATAACCAGGTTGATCTGTTGGTGTTCATAACCAGGTTGATCTGTTGGTGTTTATAACCAGGTTGATCTGTGGTGTTTATAACCAGGTTGATCTGTGGTGTTTATAACCAGGTTGATCTGTTGGTGTTCATAACCAGGTTGATCTGTGGTGTTCATAACCAGGTTGATCTGTGGTGTTCATAACCAGGTTGATCTGTGGTGTTTATAACCAGGTTGATCTGTTGGTGTTCATAACCAGGTTGATCTGTTGGTGTTTATAACCAGGTTGATCTGTTGGTGTTCATAACCAGGTTGATCTGTGGTGTTCATAACCAGGTTGATCTGTTGGTGTTTATAACCAGGTTGATCTGTTGGTGTTTATAACCAGGTTGATCTGTTGGTGTTTATAACCAGGTTGATCTGTGGTGTTTTATAACCAGGTTGATCTGTTGGTGTTCATAACCAGGTTGATCTGTTGGTGTTCATAACCAGGTTGATCTGTGGTGTTCATAACCAGGTTGATCTGTGGTGTTCATAACCAGGTTGATATGTTGGTGTTTTATAACCAGGTTGATCTGTTGGTGTTTATAACCAGGTTGATCTGTTGGTGTTTATAACCAGGTTGATCTGTTGGTGTTTATAACCAGGTTGATCTGTTGGTGTTCATAACCAGGTTGATCTGTTGGTGTTTATAACCAGGTTGATATGTTGGTGTTTTATAACCAGGTTGATCTGTTGGTGTTTATAACCAGGTTGATCTGTTGGTGTTTATAACCAGGTTGATCTGTGGTGTTTTATAACCAGGTTGATCTGTTGGTGTTTATAACCAGGTTGATCTGTTGGTGTTTTATAACCAGGTTGATCTGTTGGTGTTTATAACCAGGTTGATCTGTTGGTGTTTATAACCAGGTTGATCTGTTGGTGTTTATAACCAGGTTGATCTGTTGGTGTTTATAACCAGGTTGATCTGTGGTGTTCATAACCAGGTTGATATGTTGGTGTTTTATAACCAGGTTGATCTGTGGTGTTTTATAACCAGGTTGATCTGTTGGTGTTCATAACCAGGTTGATCTGTTGGTGTTCATAACCAGGTTGATCTGTGGTGTTCATAACCAGGTTGATCTGTTGGTGTTTATAACCAGGTTGATCTGTTGGTGTTTATAACCAGGTTGATCTGTTGGTGTTTATAACCAGGTTGATCTGTTGGTGTTTATAACCAGGTTGATCTGTTGGTGTTTATAACCAGGTTGATCTGTGGTGTTCATAACCAGGTTGATATGTTGGTGTTTATAACCAGGTTGATCTGTTGGTGTTTATAACCAGGTTGATCTGTTGGTGTTTATAACCAGGTTGATCTGTTGGTGTTTATAACCAGGTTGATCTGTTGGTGTTCATAACCAGGTTGATCTGTTGGTGTTCATAACCAGGTTGATCTGTGGTGGTCATAACCAGGTTGATCTGTGGTGTTCATAACCAGGTTGATCTGTGGTGTTTATAAACAGGTTGATCTGTGGTGTTCATAACCAGGTTGATCTGTTGGTGTTTATAACCAGGTTGATCTGTTGGTGTTTATAACCAGGTTGATCTGTTGGTGTTCATAACCAGGTTGATCTGTTGGTGTTTATAACCAGGTTGATCTGTTGGTGTTCATAACCAGGTTGATCTGTTGGTGTTCATAACCAGGTTGATCTGTGGTGTTCATAACCAGGTTGATCTGTTGGTGTTCATAACCAGGTTGATCTGTTGGTGTTCATAACCAGGTTGATCTGTTGGTGTTTATAACCAGGTTGATCTGTTGGTGTTTATAACCAGGTTGATCTGTTGGTGTTTATAACCAGGTTGATCTGTGGTGTTTATAACCAGGTTGATCTGTGGTGTTTATAACCAGGTTGATCTGTTGGTGTTTATAACCAGGTTGATCTGTTGGTGTTTATAACCAGGTTGATCTGTTGGTGTTTATAACCAGGTTGATCTGTACTGATATGGGCTACTTGTCTGATGTCACCCACCTACCTTCCAGGACTCAGACCAGAACAAGTTTGGCCGGACCAAGATCTTCTTCCGAGCGGGTCAGGTGGCCTACCTGGAGAAGCTTCGATTGGACCGTCTCCGAAAGGCATGTCTGACCATCCAGAAGCACGTGAGGGGGTGGAGCCACAGGAGGAAGTTCCTACGCATGAGGGAGGCGGCCATCGTCCTCCAACAGTACGTCCGTGGACAGCGGCAGATATGGTGAGTGAGAATGTACATCTACTACGGCAGGCAGGTACTACTACAGCAGACAGGTACTACTACAGCAGGTACTATTACAGCAGACAGGTACTACTACAGCAGGTACTACTACTACAGGTACTACTACAGCAGATAGGTACTACTACAGCAGACAGGTACTACTACAGCAGATAGGTACTACTACAGCAGACAGGTACTACTACAGCAGGTACTACTACAGCAGGTACTACTACAGCAGACAGGTACTACTACAGCAGGTACTATTACAGCAGATAGGTCCTACTACAGCAGACAGGTACTACTACAGCAGATACTATTACAGCAGACAGGTACTACTACAGCAGATAGGTACTACTACAGCAGGTACTACTACAACAGGTACTACTACAGCAGACAGGTACTACTACAGCAGACAGGTACTACTACAGCAGATACTACTACAGCAGACAAGTACTACTACAGCAGGTACTACTACAACAGGTACTACTACAGCAGATAGGTACTACTACAACAGGTACTACTACAGCAGACAGGTACTACTACAGTAGATACTACTACAGCAGATAGGTACTACTACAGCAGGTACTACTACAGCAGACAGGTACTACTACAGCAGATACTACTACAGCAGACAGGTACTACTACAGCAGGTACTATTACAGCAGACAGGTACTACTACAGCAGGTACTACTACAACAGGTACTACTACAGCAGATAGGTACTACTACAGCAGATAGGTACTACTACAGCAGACAGGTACTACTACAGCAGGTACTACTACAGCAGGTACTACTACAGCAGGTACTACTACAACAGGTACTACTACAGCAGGTACTACTACAACAGGTACTACTACATCAGACAGGTACTACTACAGCAGATAGGTACTACTACAGCAGACAGGTACTACTACAGCAGGTACTACTACAGCAGGTACTACTACAGCAGGTACTACTACATCAGACAGGTACTACTACAGCAGGTACTATTACAGCAGACAGGTACTACTACAGCAGGTACTACTACATCAGACAGGTACTACTACAGCAGGTACTATTACAGCAGACAGGTACTACTACAGCAGGTACTACTACAGCAGACAGGTACTACTACAGCAGGTACTACTACAGCAGGTACTACTACAACAGGTACTACTACAGCAGGTACTACTACAGCAGACAGGTACTACTACAACAGGTACTACTACAGCAGGTACTACTACAGCAGGTACTACTACAGCAGGTACTACTACATCAGACAGGTACTACTACAGCAGGTACTATTACAGCAGACAGGTACTACTACAGCAGGTACTACTACAGCAGGTACTACTACATCAGACAGGTACTACTACAGCAGGTACTATTACAGCAGACAGGTACTACTACAGCAGGTACTACTACAACAGGTACTACTACAGCAGGTACTAAAACATCACCTTAGTTATCACATGCTGTGATGCATAGACTGTAGTTGTTGTTATGGTTTCCCTCCTCTTCCTCCTCTTCATCTTCCTCCTCTACAGAAACAGGCCGGCTTCATATCATGCCTATAGCACATGGGAATTTTGGTGATCAGTATAGGAATGAACTCGATCGTCTCTCTGTCTCTCCAGTAAAACGGTGACGGCTGCAGCGTTGAAGCAAGGCTGGGCTGCTGTGGTCATTCAGAGGTACTGGAGAAGTTATCTGACCAGACTGATCTATAGAATGGTCCGTTCCTCCTCTATCATCATCCAAGCCTTCACTAGAGGCTGGATAGCCAGGAAACACTACAAAAAGGTATTGTGCCTAAATCTCAATTGATTTTATATGGCTGTGTCAATCTATAAACATTTGTTGAGTGTTGTATGTGTGCGTCTGTCTCCGTGTCTGCATGCGTCTGTGTATTTGTGTGTGTAACACCTCTCAGATGGTGGAGGTGCAGAAAGCCCTGGTGTTGCAGAAGTATGCCCGGGCGTGGCTCGCCAGGAGACGCTTCCAGAGCCTGCGCCGCCTGGTACACAACGTACAGCTCTCCTACAGGTGCCAGCAGCTCAGGAAGAAACTGGAAGATCAGGTAAAAATGGCCCCGACACCGGTACTGACTGAACGTCCCCTAGACTAGGGTTGTGTTCTGTAGGTACAAAATAAGAAAATACTTTTAAACGGTGTGAAACAAACACGGAGGTACTATCTGTATTAGTCCAATCAGAAACACACATTTTTGTTTTTCATTTCAAAATGTTTTGAAACGTTTTCTCTTGCGTGCCCTTATGGACATGACCCAGTACTGACCTATGTTTGATTGATGCCCTGCTGTATGTCTCCCGAGGCCAAAGAAAACTGTGGGCTGTTGGAGAGGCTGACAGGTCTGGCCGGTGCTCACACCCAAGGTCTAGACAAGCTGCGCTGTCTGGAGGCCCAGCTGGGGAAATCAGCCACTGAGAAGGCTTTGCTAGAGGAGCGAGAGAAGAAGAGCAGGGAGGATGCCGTGAAGACGATAGCTCAGCTTCAAGAGGAAAAAGACAAATTAATCGTTGAAAAGCAGAACTTGGAAAAGAAGCTTGCAGATTCAGCAACAGAGATGAAAGGTGATGGCTCAGATTGTTTAGAGAGGACATGATGGCTCAGATTGTTTAGAGAGGAAATGATGGCTCAGATTGTTTAGAGCGGAAATGATGGCTCAGATTGTTTAGAGAGGACATGATGGCTCAGATTGTTTAGAGCGGAAATGATGGCTCAGATTGTTTAGAGAGGACATGATGGCTCAGATTGTTTAGAGCGGAAATGATGGCTCAGATTGTTTAGAGAGGACATGATGGCTCAGATTGTTTAGAGAGGAAATTATGGCTCAGATTGTTTAGAGAGGGAATGATGGCTCAGATTGTTTAGCGAGGACATGATGGCTCAGACATTTTATACAGAGGACATGATGGCTCAGATTGTTTAGAGAGGAAAGGATGGCTCAGATTGTTTAGAGAGGAAATGATGGCTCAGATTGTTTAGAGAGGACAGGATGGCTCAGATTGTTTAGAGAGGAAATGATGGCTCAGATTGTTTAGAGAGGACAGGATGGCTCAGATTGTTTAGAGAGGACTGGATGGCTCAGATTGTTTAGAGAGGACAGGATGGCTCAGATTGTTTAGAGAGGAAATGATGGCTCAGATTGTTTAGAGAGGACAGGATGGCTCAGATTGTTTAGAGAGGAAATTATGGCTCAGATTGTTTAGAGAGGAAATGATGGCTCAGATTGTTTAGAGAGGAAATGATGGCTCAGATTGTTTAGAGAGGAAATGATGGCTCAGATTGTTTAGAGAGGAAATTATGGCTCAGATTGTTTAGAGAGGGAATGATGGCTCAGATTGTTTAGAGAGGACATGATGGCTCAGACATTTTATACAGAGGACATGATGGCTCAGATTGTTTAGAGAGGAAAGGATGGCTCAGATTGTTTAGAGAGGAAATGATGGCTCAGATTGTTTAGAGAGGACAGGATGGCTCAGATTGTTTAGAGAGGAAATGATGGCTCAGATTGTTTAGAGAGGAAATGATGGCTCAGATTGTTTAGAGAGGAAATGATGGCTCAGATTGTTTAGAGAGGACAGGATGGCTCAGATTGTTTAGAGAGGACTGGATGGCTCAGATTGTTTAGAGAGGACAGGATGGCTCAGATTGTTTAGAGAGGAAATTATGGCTCAGATTGTTTAGAGAGGAAATGATGGCTCAGATTGTTTAGAGAGGAAATGATGGCTCAGATTGTTTAGAGAGGACAGGATGGCTCAGATTGTTTAGAGAGGAAATGATGGCTCAGATTGTTTAGAGAGGAAATGATGGCTCAGATTGTTTAGAGAGGAAATGATGGCTCAGATTGTTTAGAGAGGAAATGATGGCTCAGATTGTTTAGAGAGGAAATGATGGCTCAGATTGTTTAGAGAGGAAATGATGGCTCAGATTGTTTAGAGAGGAAATGATGGCTCAGATTGTTTAGAGAGGACATGATGGCTCAGATTGTTCTATCCTCTTTTTAAACCTCATAAAAGTGTGGTCTGTGGTTTAGATCAGGATTGCACTGACATATAGTATATAGTCAATCATTTTACACTGTGATTCACTTCTTTCATTTCCAGACAGCTTTGATCAAATCAAGACAACTCTGAAAGAAGATCTGGAACGAGAAGAAAGATTGAGGAAGTAAGAGTTGCTTCATGTACCTATACTTTATTCAGACTTCTGAGCCGAGCCGAGCTAAACCAAGCCAAGCTGTACTGGGCTGACCTGGTTACACATCCACCATAGTAGCAGGACCAGTTCTGGTCAGAACAATGTGAAGGGGGAATATCTGAGCCAGTACAGTCAGCAGCAGTACAGTATGGTTCAGGTCCAGTACAGTATGGTTCAGATCAGCACCAGTACAGTATGGTTCAGATCAGCACCAGTACAGTATGCTTCAGGTCCAGTCCAGTATGGTTCAGATCAGCACCAGTACAGTATGGTTCAGGTCCAGTACAGTATGTTTCAGATCAGCACCAGTCCAGTATGTTCAGATCAGCACCAGTACAGTATGGTTCAGATCAGCACCAGTACAGTATGGTTCAGGTCCAGTACAGTATGTTTCAGGTCAGCACCAGTCCAGTATGGTTCAGGTGCAGTACAGTATGGTTCAGGTCAGCACCAGTCCAGTGTGGTTCAGGTCCAGTACAGTGTGGTTCAGGTCCAGTACAGTATGGTTCAGGTCCAGTACAGTATGGTTTAGGTCCAGTACAGTATGGTTCAGGTCAGCACCAGTCCAGTGTGGTTCAGGTCCAGTCCAATATGGTTCAGGTCCAGTCCAATATGGTTCAGGTCCAGTACAGTATGGTTTAGGTCCAGTACAGTATGGTTCAGGTCAGCACCAGTCCAGTGTGGTTCAGGTCCAGTCCAGTATGGTTCAGGTCCAGTCCAGTGTGGTTCAGGTCCAGTCCAGTATGGTTCAGGTCCAGTCCAGTGTGGTTCAGGTCAGCACCAGTCCAGTATGGTTCAGGTCCAGTCCAGTGTGGTTCAGGTCCAGTCCAGTGTGGTTCAGGTCTAGTCCAATATGGTTCAGGTCCAGTCCAGTGTGGTTCAGATCAGCACCAGTCCAGTATGGTTCAGGTCCAGTACAGTGTGGTTCAGGTCAGCACCAGTCCAGTATGGTTAAGGTCCAGTCCAGTATGGTTCAGGTCCAGTACAGTATGGTTCAGGTCAGCACCAGTCCAGTATGGTTCAGGTCCAGTCCAGTGTTGTTCAGCACTAGTCCAGTATGGTTCAGGTCCAGTACAGTATGGTTCAGGTCAGCACCAGTCCAGTATGGTTCAGGTCCAGTCCAGTGTTGTTCAGCACTAGTCCAGTATGGTTCAGGTCCAGTACAGTATGGTTCAGGTCAGCAACAGTCCAGTATGGTTGAGGTTGGCACAATAGCGTGAAATGGGCACAAGATTGATCTAGTTGTTTCTCAGGATTGCAGAGAACAACCTTGAGCTGCAGAAGGAGGACCATGAGAAGGAGGTGGAGCTGCAGAAGGAGGACCATGAGAAGGAGATGGAGGTTCTGAGGGAGGAGAACAGGAGGCTGAAGGAGGAGAGAGTTGGCCTACAGAGACAGACAGAGGAAGAGGCGCAGGTCAACACTGATCTACAGGACCAGGTCATACAGCTCACCAGGCACGTCACGGTGAGGGTTCATAGGTCATACAGCTTACCAAGCACGTCACGGTGAGGGTTCATAGGTCATACAGCTTACCAATCATGTCAAGGTGAGGCTTCATAGGTCACACAGCTTACCAAGCACGTCAAGGTGAGGGTTCATAGGTCATACAGCTTACCAGGCACGTCAAGGTGAGGGTTTATAGGTCATACAGCTTACCAATCATGTCAAGGTGAGGCTTCATAGGTAATACAGCTTACCAAGCACGTCACGGTAAGGGTTCAAAGGTCGTACAGCTTTCCAAGCATGTCAAGGTAAGAGTTCAAAGGTCATACAGCTTACCAAGCATGTCAAGGTGAGGGTTCAAAGGTCATACAGCTTACCATGCATGTCAAGGTAAGGGTTCAAAGGTCATACAGTTTACCAAGCATGTCAAGGTGAGGGTTCAAAGGTCATGCAGCTTACCAAGCACGTCAAGGTAAGGGTTCATAGGTCATACAGCTTACCAATCATGTCAAGGTGAGGGTTCAAAGGTCATACAGCTCACCAAGCAGGTCAAGGTGAGGGTTCAAAGGTCATACAGCTCACCAAGCAGGTCAAGGTTACGGTTCAAAGGTCATACAGCTCACCAAGCAAGTCAAGGTGAGGGTTCAAAGGTCATACCCAGCAGGTCAAGGTGAGGGTTGAAAGGTCATACCAAGCAGGTCAAGGTGAGGGTTCAAAGGTCATACCAAGCAGGTCAAGGTGAGGCCGCAGGGTGAAGGTTTAATAGACTGATATACACTGAAGGCATACATCTTCTTACAAATTATAATTCTTAAGAAAAGGATCTAATACTGGTGAGCAGAGGCTTAGAATCCATTCTTATTTTGAAGATGGCCTTTTTTTTTTTTTAGGTAGCAACTGTGTTTCTCTTTCCAGGTGATACCCGAGTTACGTAAAGATCTTCACAATCTCCAGACCCAGAGAGATGATCTGGGCAGGAAGATGAAGAAGCAGTCAGAACAAGCCAGAGGTAGCTTTCTATATTCTATTATAAAACTGGGTGGTTCCAGCCCTGAATGCTGATTGGTTGACAGTCATGGCATATCAGACCGTATACCACGGGTATGACTAAACATTTATTTTTTTACTGCTCTAATTACGTTGGTAACCAGTTTATAATAGCAAAAAGGCACCTTGGGGGGTTTGTGATATATGGCTAATATAGGGTTTGTATCCAGGCACTCCGAATTGCGTCATGCATAAGAACAGCCCTTAGCCGTGGTATATTGGCCATATACCACACCTCCTCGGACCTTATTGCTTAAAAAATACTCTCTGTAATGTATTGTGTTATGGGTATATTTCTATTCATGCCAACAGTGTCTTTGTGTGGATTGATGAATGCTTTACAAATCCAGATTATTTTGTTGTCACTTCTCATACATGATTGTTTGTGACTCTCCGTATAGCCAAGATGAGTGTGATCACAAGACAACTTCTTTGTGGCGTGGTTGAAGAGGAGGTCATTTCCAGGTAGTCTAATGGCATTATGCATTTCCTAAAATTTGTGAGAAGAAAAGTTCACTTTAGCTTTAAGCGTTACACATGTTTCCGTTGAAAGGTTGACCTTCGACAGTCCAGACCAGATCTATGAAGTTGGGGATTTGTTGACTGAATTTGATGGACTGCAGAAAGCTACCAGGTTTGAGACAACACCTGTACATTTACTGACTAAAGTGTGCTACTTGTTTAGCTAACTAAGGGAGTGTTTCCCAACTCTGGTCCTCCAGTACCCCCAACAGCCCAACTCCAGTCCTCCAGTACCCCCAACAGCCCAACTCTAGTCCTCCAGTACCCCCAACAGCCCAACTCCAGGCCTCCAGTACCCCCAACAGCCCAACCCTGGTCCTCCAGTACCCCCAACAGCCCAAGTCCAGTCCTCCAGTACCCCCAACAGCCCAACTCTGGTCCTCCAGTACCCCCAACATCCCAACTCCGGTCCTCCAGTACCCCCAACATCCCAACTCCAGTCCTCCAGTACCCCCAACAGCCCAACTCCGGTCCTCCAGTACCCCCAACATCCCAACTCCGGTCCTCCAGTACCCCCAACATCCCAACTCCAGTCCTCCAGTACCCCCAACAGTCCAACTCCAGTCCTCCAGTACCCCCAACAGCCCAACCCTGGTCCTCCAGTACCCCCAACAGCCCAACTCCAGTCCTCCAGTACCCCTAACATCCCAACTCCAGTCCTCCAGTACCCCCAACAGCACACATTTTTGGTGTAGCCCCCAGACATGTAGAATCAGGTGTGCTTAGCTGGGTTCACAACAAAAATATGTTATTTTGGAGGTACTGGAGGACCTGTAGTTGGGAAACACTGAACTAAAAGATGCTGACCAATAATGGTCCTGCGTGGTTCAGTTGGTAAGAGTGTGGTGCTAGCAGTGTAACGGATGTGGGTTAAATTCTCCCAAATGTACTCACTGTACTAGAAGTAGCTTTGGATAGAAACGTCTGCTAAGTGTCACACATATCCTTATTATTACTGTAAGGATCCAGCTGCCTGTTTTGGGTCCGTGTGAATGACAGACCTTATTCACACTTCGGCCATGATTGTTCAAAATCCTGGCTAGTGAATAAGGTTGATCGTTTCCTCTGCCGGCAGAGTGCTGGAGAGACACCAGCAGGAACAGAAGGAGGGTTATGACAGCCAGATAGAGGGGCTGACGTTCAAGGTGGAACACCTGCAGAACCAAAACAATCAGCTGCAAAAACTGTTCCAGGAGAAAACGTCTGTCAACGACAGCATCAGCCAGGAGGTGGCCAGGCTCAACACTGAAAACATGGTCATACCTGAGCTGAAGAAGCAGGTGTCAGAGCTACAACGACATAAACAGGAACTGGAAGTTCAACTGGAAGAGCAGGCCAGAAAGATGACAGGTAGATGCAGTACACTACACCATCACTTCAAATGTATGTAGTTTTGTCCTTGAGCTGGTCTTGTCTAATGATGTTCTGTATTAGGTAATTCTGTATTATGTTTCATGTTTTGTGTGGTCCCCAGGAAGAGTAGCTGCTACTTTTGCAACAGCTAATGGGGATCCTAATAAAATACCAATACTTATATCTAGAAGTTTGCGCTCAATCACATTGTTATTCAGTCAATTCCAATCATTTATCTCCTTCTTTTTATTAGAAGAAATTGAGGAGATTTCAAAAGCGCTTCAGATGAATGTTGAAGAGGAAGGCTCCCGTAGCAGGTACAGTAGTATATCCTCAAGCCCTGAAATCATATAACAATATGTCATGTATGCATTCACTCTGGATAAGAGCGTCTGCTAAAATGCTAAAATGACAAAAAATGTTTAAAAAAAATCCAAAGCGACTTATATTAAAGTGAATACATACATTTTCAGTATGTTTGTGATCTCTGTAAGAATTAAACCCACAATCGTGGCATTGCTAGCACCAGGCTGTTATCAGCTTAGCCACAAACGACAACAATCAAAGCTTTCATTGATAATCTAACCACATATTTGACATCTAACCTCTGTGTTTGGGTTCAGGCTGTTGGAGGAGCATGCTGAGGAGGTGGCGAGGGAGAAGCAGGAAGTGGAGAGAGAGAAGCAGGAAGTGGAGAGGGAGAAGCAGGAAGTGGAGAGGGAGAAGCAGGAAGTGGAGAGAGAGAAGCAGGAAGTGGAGAGAGAGAAGGAGGAGGTGGAGAGGGAGAAGGAGGATGTGGAGAGGGAAAAGGAGGATGTGGAGAGGGAGAAGGAGGAGGTGGAGAGGGAGAAGGAGGAAGTGGAGAGGGAGAAGGAGGAGGTGGAGAGAGAGAAGGGGGAAGTGGAAAGGGAGAAGGAGGAGGTGGAGAGGGAGAAGGAGGAAGTGGAGAGAGGGAAGGAGGAGGTGGAGAGAGAGAAGGGGGAAGTGGAAAGGGAGAAGGAGGAGGTGGAGAGGGAGAAGGAGGAGGTGGAGAGGGAGAAGGAGGAAGTGGAAAGAAGGAAGGAGGAGGTGGAGAGGGAGAAGGAGGAGGTGGAGAGGGAGAAGGAGGAAGTGGAAAGAAGGAAGGAGGAGGTGGAGAGGGAGAAGGAGGAGGTGGAGAGGGAGAAGGAGGAAGTGAAGAGAGGGAAGGAGGAGGTGGAGAGGGAGAAGGAGGAGGTGGAGAGGGAGAAGGAGGAAGTGGAGAGAGAGAAGGAGGAGATGGAGAGAGAGAAGGAGGAGGTAGAGAGAGAGAAGGAGGAGATGGAGGTGCTCAGGAAACAGAAGAACACAGAGAGTGAGGCCAAGGCCAGATTCAGTCAGGAGGCATCACGACTCACTGCAGAGAACATGGTGAGTGTGTGTGTGTGTGTGTGTGTGTGTGTGTGTGTGTGTGTGTGTGTGTGTGTGCGTGCGTGCGTGCGTGCGTGCGTGCGTGCGTGCGTGCGTGCGTGCGTGCGTGCGTGCGTGCGTGCGTGCGTGCGTGCGTGCGTGCGTGCGTGCGTGCGTGCGTGCGTGCGTGCGTGCGTGCGTGCGTGCGTGCGTGCGTGCGTGTGTGTGTGTGTGTGAGTGTGTGTGTGTGCGATCGTGCGCGCCAATGTGTGTGCGTGTAATTCACTTGCAATTCACTCCTTATGATACTTAAATGTTATTCCAGGACTTTGAAGAGCAGCTCGACATGAAGGACAGGTTGATAAGGAAGCTACAAAACCAAATCAAGAGCCTTCAAACATCCGAGGAAGGTAACATGATTACAACAAGTCATCAACTTTTTATCACAGTTGATTCTCAGCTCTCTACTCATTTCCTGTATTTCATTTCATGTGTTTTCTTCCTCAGCCAATCAAACACCAGCGCCCACTATTACCAACGAATACCTTGGCATGTTGGAGTACAAGAGGGAGGATGAAGCCAAGCTCATTCAATACGTCATTCTGGGTACTACTGTGGTTGTTGGAGTTATTAGTGCTGGTGTTTTTACTGTTGGATTTGACACGGTTTGTATTGCTGTCACATGACCACACAAGACTACATAGCCTAAGAAAATAGAACTTCGATGACCAAACAACTAGCTCTCTCGATGATAGTGTGCAGCCCCCCCCCCACACCTCTCTGATTCAGAGGGGTTGGGTTAAATGTGGAAGACACATTTCGGTTGAATCCATTCAGTTGTACAACTGATTAGGTATCCTCCTTTCCCTTCCCAATGTTTGGCTCATGTCTAAACTGAGTTATGTTCATTAGGAACCAAATGGAAGAAAGACTGAAACAGGGAGGGGCTATCTGGACTTGTCTAATAAAAAAACGCTAATTTTCATTTTCTGTTGCAAAACGTTTTCCGTTGTGTTCTAATGAACATGGCACTGTCCTATCCTCGTGTCAGACCTGAAGCCCAGATGAGTACTGGTTAACATGATCCCCAACATGGCTGCCCAGTTTCTCTTCATGTGTGCCAATTAAACTTGCTCATGTTTGTAACTGTCCTCTACTCTCCTGTCAGACCTGAAGCCCAGAGGGGTACTGGTTAACATGATCCCCAACATGGCTGCTCAGCTTCTCTTCATGTGTGTCCGTCATGCTGACTACCTTAACGACGGAGCCAAGCTCAAGTCTCTCATGAACGCCATCATCAGTGGGGTTAAAAAGGTCATCACGGTAAGCTGTGGCAATGTTTTGACATTCCTACTGTCTGTGCTGACATGTCGGAATCTCTACAAATACTAACTGAGTTTCTTCTTCTTCTTCTTCTTGTTCTTGTTCTTGTTCTTGTTCTTCTTCTTGTTATTCTTTTTCTTCTTGTTCTTGTTCTTGTTCTTGTTCTTCTTGTTCTTCTTGTTCTTCTTGTTCTTGTTCTTCTTCTTGTTCTTGTTCTTGTTCTACTTGTTGTTCTTCCTCCCTTGGAGAAATGAATGACCTTGTTTATAATGACATGCTCATTCTCTCAGAGCTCACACTCTCAACGTTATTGTGCTTGTTAATAGTTTTGTTGTTATTTGTTACCTGTCTCAGGATCACCAAGAAGACTTTGAGTTGCTATCGTTCTGGCTGTCCAACACGTATCACATGCTCAGCTGCCTGAAGCAGTACAGTGGAGAAGAGGTGGGATGGTTTTTTCTAGCATCACATCATCACCATCCGCAGAGATCCTTATTGTTTGTGATCGACACAGAGATTGTAATTGAGATTAAGGAGTCAATTCTATTCCACTCATTATCTTGTACAGTGTTTATTTAATTTATTATTATATTTGTTTTACCTTTATTTAACTAGGCAAATCAGTTAAGAACAAATTATTTCGTTTTTTAAATTATTCAGTGTATGAAGTAAATATATAAATACTTTCTTCTTCTCCATCTTCTCACTCTGTAACTAATGTTAGTTTTCCTTTGTACATTCTGTCGTAGGAGTTTATGAAACAGAACACTCCGCGCCAGAATAAGAACTGCTTGCAGAACTTTGACTTGTCTGAACACAGACAAATCTTCAGTGATCTGGCCATCCGTATCTACCACCAGTTTATATCTGTTATGGAGAAGACTCTTATGCCCATGATCGGTAGGTTTCTCTCATAAGATAACATGATATACATTGATATGATGTACATTGATGTGTAGTCACTTTCCAATCCATTAAATATTTGTTTACAATAAATTATTTCTATCCTCAAGATGATTATATTTAAAGGTAATAAATAACGCTAAATAAAGTGTTTCAATCATTCATCTATTCATACCTGTTCTAGGTAATGAGTGTGTTTACACGTCTCTGTTTTCCTCCAGGTCCTGGTATGCTGGAGTATGAGAGTCTCCAGGACATCTCTAGTATGAAGCCTACAGGTTTCCGTAAGCGTTCCAGCAGCATCTATGAGGACCAGGAGGTCTGCACCATCTACTCTCTCCTCCAGCAGCTCAGTCTGTACCACAGCACTATGAGTCAGCACGGCATGGAGGAGGGGCTGGTTAGACAGGTAGGGTGGGGTGGGGTGGGGGGGGGGGGGGGGGGTCAGACTGGGGGTCGGGGTTCAGCAAACTGGATGTAGTCTATCACAGTGCCATCCGTTTTGTCACCAAAGCCCCATATACCACCCACCACTGTGACCTGTATGCTCTCGTCGGCTGGCCCTCGCTACATATTCGTCGCCAGACCTACTGGCTCCAGGTCATCTATAAGTCTCTGCTTGGTAAAGCTCCGCCTTATCTCATCTCACTGGTCACGATAACAACACCCACCCGTAGCACGCGCTCCAGAAGGTATATCTCACTGGTCATCCCCAAAGCCAACACCTCTTTGGCCGCTTTTCCTATCAGTTCTCTGCTGCCAATGACTGGAACGAATTGCAAAAAGCGCTGAAGCTGGAGACTTATATAACCTTCACTAACTTTAAACATCAGCTATCTGAGCAGCTTACCAATCACTGCAGCTGTACATAGCCCATCTGTAAATAGCCCATCCAACTACCTACCGCATCCCCATATTGTTTTTTATTTACTTTTCTGCTCTTTTGCAAACCAGTATCACTACTTACACACCATCATCTGCTCATCTATCACGCCAGTGTTAATCTGCTAAATTGTAATTTCTTGCTACTATGGCCTATTTATTGCCTTACCTCCTTACCACATTTGCACACACTGTCTATAGACTATCTACTGTGTTACTGACTGTACGCTTGTTTATTCCATGTGTAGCTCTGTGTTGTTGTTTTGTGTCGCACTGCTTTGCTTTATCTTGGCCAGGTCACAGTTGTAAATGAGAACTTGTTCTCAACTGGCCTACCTGGTTAAATAAAGGTGAAATAAATAAAAATAATCATAAAAAAGATGGGGATGGGGTCAGACAGATGGGGGGGATGGGGTCAGACAGATGGGGGGGGTCAGAGGTGGGGGGGGGGCGGTTCAGACTAGTGGCGATGGGGGTCAGACAAGTAGGGGTGGGGGGGTCAGTGTTTGTGTTTTGTGTGTGTGTCTTTGTGTGTGTGTGTGTGTGTGTGTGTGTGTGTGTGTGTGTGTGTGTGTGTGTGTGTGTGTGTGTGTGTGTGTGTGTGTGTGTGTGTGTGTGTGTGTGTGTGTGTGTGTGTGTGTGTGTGTGTGTGTGTGTGTGTGTGTGTGTGTGTGTGTGTGTGTGTGTGTGTGTGTGTGTGTGTGTGTGTGTGTGTGTGTGTGTGTGTGTGTGTGTGTGTGTGTGTAAAGGAAAGGAGTAAACTTCTTCTTGGGATCAATTGTGGTGTTTCACAGGGATTGATTCTTGGACCTTTGTCATTTCCAGTTTATATTAAACTCATCTAAATGTGTGTATGTGTGTTGTCCAACAGGCTGTGAAACAGACCTTCTTCCTGGTGGGCGCGGAAACACTCAACAGCATCCTGCTACGCAAAGACATGTGTTCCTGTAGGAAGGGAATGCAGATTAGGTAGGGGACAGAGAGAGAGAGAGAGTGTGTGTGTGTGTGTGTGTGTGTGTGTGTGTGTGTGTGTGTGTGTGTGTGTGTGTGTGTGTGTGTGTTGAACAAGAAGAGAGGAAGGAAAAGAGAACCAGGGAGGGAGAGAGAACCAGGGAGGGATAGAAAACCAGGGAGGGAGAGAGAACCAGGGAGAGAGAGAGAACCAGGGAGAGAGAGAGAACCAGGGAGGGAGAGAGAACCAGGGAGGGAGAGAGAACCAGGGAGGGAGAGAGAACCAGGGAGGGAGAGATGGAAAGCTAAATCCTACTCAACAAACAGTGAAAGTTCCTATAGTGTATGTTAGGTAACGTAACAACATGTTTCAGTTACCTGTCTGTATGTTATGTAAGGTAACAACATGTTTCAGTTACCTGTCTCTGTGTTAGGTAAGGTAACAACATGTTTCAGTTACCTGCCTGTATGTTAGGTAAGGTAACAACATGTTTCAGTTACCTGTCTGTGTGTTAGGTAAGGTAACAACATGTTTCAGTTACCTGTCTGTATGTTAGGTAAGGTAACAACATGTTTCAGTTACCTGTCTGTGTGTTAGGTAAGGTAACAACATGTTTCAGTTACCTGTCTGTATGTTAGGTAAGGTAACAACATGTTTCAGTTACCTGTCTCTGTGTTAGGTAAGGTAACAACATGTTTCAGTTACCTGTCTGTATGTTAGGTAAGGTAACAACATGTTTCAGTTACCTGTCTGTGTGTTAGGTAAGGTAACAACATGTTTCAGTTACCTGTCTGTATGTTAGGTAAGGTAACAACATGTTTCAGTTACCTGTCTGTGTGTTAGGTAAGGTAACAACATGTTTCAGTTACCTGTCTGTATGTTAGGTAAGGTAACAACATGTTTCAGTTACCTGTCTGTGTGTTAGGTAAGGTAACAACATGTTTCAGTTACCTGTCTGTGTGTTAGGTAAGGTAACAACATGTTTCAGTTACCTGTCTGTGTGTTAGGTAAGGTAACAACATGTTTCAGTTACCTGTCTGTATGTTAGGTAAGGTAACAACATGTTTCAGTTACCTGTCTGTATGTTAGGTAAGGTAACAACATGTTTCAGTTACTTGTCTGTATGTTAGGTAAGGTAACAACATGTTTCAGTTTACCTGTCTGTATGTTAGGTAACATAATAACATGTGTCCAGGTGTATCATCAGTTACCTGTCTGTATTTTCCAGGTCTAACATCAGTTACCTGTCTGTGTTTTCCAGGTCTAACATCAGTTACCTGTCTGTGTTTTTCAGGTGTAACATTAGTTACCTGTCTGTGTTTTCCAGGTCTAACATCAGTTACCTGTCTGTGTTTTCCAGGTCTAACATCAGTTACCTGTCTGTGTTTTCCAGGTCTAATATCAGTTACCTGTCTGTGTTTTCCAGGTCTAACATTAGTTACCTGTCTGTGTTTTCCAGGTCTAACATCAGTTACCTGTCTGTGTTTTCCAGGTCTAACATCAGTTACCTGTCTGTGTTTTCCAGGTCTAACATCAGTTACCTGTCTGTGTTTTCCAGGTCTAACATCAGTTACCTGTCTGTGTTTTCCAGGTCTAACATCAGTTACCTGTCTGTGTTTTCCAGGTCTAACATCAGTTACCTGTCTGTGTTTTCCAGGTCTAACATCAGTTACCTGTCTGTGTTTTCCAGGTGTAACATCAGTTACCTGTCTGTGTTTTCCAGGTCTAACATTAGTTACCTGTCTGTGTTTTCCAGGTCTAACATCAGTTACCTGTCTGTGTTTTCCAGGTGTAACATCAGTTACCTGTCTGTGTTTTCCAGGTCTAACATCAGTTACCTGTCTGTGTTTTCCAGGTCTAACATCAGTTACCTGTCTGTGTTTTCCAGGTCTAACATCAGTTACCTGTCTGTGTTTTCCAGGTCTAACATCAGTTACCTGTCTGTGTTTTCCAGGTCTAACATCAGTTACCTGTCTGTGTTTTCCAGGTCTAACATCAGTTACCTGTCTGTGTTTTCCAGGTCTAACATCAGTTACCTGTCTGTGTTTTCCAGGTCTAACATCAGTTACCTGTCTGTGTTTTCCAGGTCTAACATCAGTTACCTGTCTGTGTTTTTCAGGTGTAACATTAGTTACCTGTCTGTGTTTTCCAGGTCTAACATCAGTTACCTGTCTGTGTTTTCCAGGTCTAACATCAGTTACCTGTCTGTGTTTTCCAGGTCTAACATCAGTTACCTGTCTGTGTTTTCCAGGTCTAACATCAGTTACCTGTCTGTGTTTTCCAGGTGTAACATCAGTTACCTGTCTGTGTTTTCCAGGTCTAACATCAGTTACCTGTCTGTGTTTTCCAGGTCTAACATCAGTTACCTGTCTGTGTTTTCCAGGTCTAACATCAGTTACCTGTCTGTGTTTTCCAGGTCTAACATCATTTACCTGTCTGTGTTTTCCAGGCGTAACATCAGTTACCTGTCTGTGTTTTCCAGGTCTAACATCAGTTACCTGTCTGTGTTTTCCAGGTCTAACATCAGTTACCTGTCTGTGTTTTCCAGGTCTAACATTAGTTACCTGTCTGTGTTTTCCAGGTCTAACATCAGTTACCTGTCTGTGTTTTCCAGGTCTAACATCAGTTACCTGTCTGTGTTTTCCAGGTCTAACATTAGTTACCTGTCTGTGTTTTCCAGGTCTAACATCAGTTACCTGTCTGTGTTTTCCAGGTGTAACATCAGTTACCTTGAGGCGTGGCTAAAGGAGAAGGACCTAGTGACGGGTACCATGGCTACTCTGAAGCCTCTGTCTCAGGCTGCCTGGCTGCTGCAGGTCAACAAGACCACTGATGACGACATCAAAGACATCACAGAGCAATGCTCAGAACTCAGCCCTGTACAGGTACTGAAGCGGCAGGTAGCCTAGCGGCGAAGTGCGTTGTGCCAGTCTACCCAAAGAACACTGGTTCAAATCCCCTAGAAAAAATCTACCAATGTGTCCTTGAGCAAGGCACTTAACCCTAATCGCTCCTGTAAATTGCTCTGGATAAGAGCATCTGCTGAAATGTAATCGAAAGCATGTTTTAATGAATCTTGTTTACTGCCCTGTTCTAGATTGTCAAGATTTTGAACTCTTACACGCCCACTGATGATTTTGAGAAAAGGGTGGCACCGTCATTCGTCCGCAAAGTTCAGGTAAATATCAATCCTATGACAAGGATTAGGAGCACCTGCTTTTTTACACAGTTTGAATTATCATTACATTTGAATTATTATTACATTTGAATTACTAGACATTATATCATTTTAATCACAACGTCTCCATGAACTACATTTATGAAAGTCATTTATTTCCCTTGTCCCCAGGGCTTGCTCCAAGACCGTGAGGGAGGGTCCTCCCAGCTGATGCTGGATACCCAGTATCGTTTCCAAGTCACCTTCCCCTTCACCCCGTCCTCTCAGGCCCTGGAGCTACTGCAGATACCATCCAGCCTCAGACTGGACTTCCTCACCAGGATCTAACCTCTAACCCCTGACCCCTTTACCCCGTCCTCTCAGGCCCTGGAGCTACTGCAGATACCATCCAGCCTCAGACTGGGCTTCCTCACCAGGATCTAACCTCTAACCCCTGACCCCTTCACCCCGTCCTCTCAGGCCCTGGAGCTACTGCAGATACCATCCAGCCTCAGACTGGGCTTCCTCACCAGGATCTAACCTCTAACCCCTGACCCCTTCACCCCGTCCTCTCAGGCCCTGGAGCTACTGCAGATACCATCCAGCCTCAGACTGGGCTTCCTCACCAGGATCTAACCTCTAACCCCTGACCCCTTCACCCCGTCCTCTCAGGCCCTGGAGCTACTGCAGATACCATCCAGCCTCAGACTGGGCTTCCTCACCAGGATCTAACCTCTAACCCCTGACCCCTTCACCCCGTCCTCTCAGGCCCTGGAGCTACTGCAGATACCATCCAGCCTCAGACTGGGCTTCCTCACCAGGATCTAACCTCTAACCCCTGACCCCTTCACCCCGTCCTCTCAGGCCCTGGAGCTACTGCAGATACCATCCAGCCTCAGACTGGGCTTCCTCACCAGGATCTAACCTCTAACCCCTGACCCCTTCACCCCGTCCTCTCAGGCCCTGGAGCTACTGCAGATACCATCCAGCCTCAGACTGGACTTCCTCACCAGGATCTAACCTCTAACCCCTGACCCCTTCACCCCGTCCTCTCAGGCCCTGGAGCTACTGCAGATACCATCCAGCCTCAGACTGGGCTTCCTCACCAGGATCTAACCTCTAACCCCTGATCTCTGACCCCTTCACCCCGTCCTCTCAGGCCCTGGAGCTACTGCAGATACCATCCAGCCTCAGACTGATCTAACCTCTAACCCCTGACTAGAGAAGCGGTCCAGTAACCTAAAGGTGTCTGTTTTTTAATCCCAGTGATGACAGGGGAAAAGCTGCCAGGAGTGAAGTTGCCACTTTCTTCTAGAGTCTCAGGTGGCTCCGACTGCCATTGTGTCCTTGAGCAAGGCACTCCTAACCAATCAATCAATCAATCAAATTTATTTATAAAGCCCTTTTTACATCAGCCGATGTCACAAAGTGCTGTACAGAAACCCAGCCTAAAACCCCAAACAGCAAGCAATGCAGATGTAGAAGCACGTTGGCTCCAGGGACGCTCTGCTCTAAAACCAACCTTTTACAATCATCACAGTAATTATGGATCCAAATAACCAAAGATCATTTTAAAAGAATGAGTGTTTTGATGTATACTTGTTATACAGTTTGATAGAAATATTAAGATGACTCCTGACGAATGTCCGATGTACAGTAAAAATGCAGATGCTGTTGCAGAGTGATTGTCTAATGCTTGGTGGTATAAGGAGAAACATTACTTCTCAGGTCAGATGAGATGACACATGTGAACTGTGTTGTTTTCATTTTTATATTGTCTGTGTAAATTGAGAATGTTTCAACTCAATGTTATTGAGTACCATGCACTGTAAATAAAATATGGCTTGTCTCTTGTTTTGAAGATACATTTTTTTTTTGGGGGGGGGGGGGGGGTATTATGCCACATATAAGAATTTAATATTTAAATTATAAAAACATGTGCCTAAAATTAATTATACAACAAAATATTGTATTAGTTGATAATGTTTCTATTTGTAAGCATTTATTTTACACAACTGCAAATTTATATACAGGAGCACTTTAGACCTGCAAATGATACAGTAGGACCAGTGTTAGTCCAAACCTCTTTTTGATACAGTAAGGACCAGGGTTAGTCCAAACCTCTTTTTGATACAGTAGGACCAGTGTTAGTCCAAACCTCTTTTTGATACAGTAAGGACCAGGGTTAGTCCAAACCTCTTTTTGATACAGTAGGACCAGTGTTAGTCCAAACCTCTTTTTAATACAGTAAGGACCAGGGTTAGTCCAAACCTCTCTTTTTGATACAGTAGGACCAGGGTTAGTCCAAACCTCTTTTTGATACAGTAGGACCAGGGTTAGTCCAAACCTCTCTTTATTTTTTTACTTCATTCACAACATTAGTGGTCATGGCTGTTTAATAAATGTATTGTAGCTATTCGCGCAGTGGAGGATCTAGCACCACTGCTAGTGGCAGCTTCCCTACTAGAGGCAGCTTCCCTACTAGAGGCAGCTTCCCTACTAGAGGCAGTTTCCCTACTAGAGGCAGCTTCCCTACTAGAGACAGCTTCCCTACTAGAGGCAGTTTCCCTACTAGAGGCAGCTTCCCTACAAGAGGCAGCTTCCCTACTAGAGGCAGTTTCCCTACTAGAGGCAGCTTCCCTACTAGAGACAGTTTCCCTACTAGAGGCAGCTTCCCTACTAGAGGCAGCTTCCCTACTAGAGGCAGTTTCCCTATTAGAGGCAGCTTCCCTACTAGAGCCAGCTTCCCTACTAGAGGCAGTTTCCCTACTAGAGCCAGCTTCCCTACTAGAAAACTGGGAGATCATCTTTTATCTGACGTCATGACAGCTGAATCAGCTGCGAGCCTTCAGTTTGCAAAGAGCCTTTTTGCTGCCCCGACGCTGCTCTGACAACGGGAATATATGAGATTTTCCATAAACCCTGAAATGGCTACACAGGAGGTACAACCGAATGAGACTCTCACTAACCTAAAAGCAGAATCGGATACGTTGAAAACGAAGCTGGAGGACGAAAGAGCGAAACTGCACGATGTCGAACGTGAGTGGTGCTGAAAATGAGAGGAGAAGCGAAGGGAGAAGGGAAGGGAGAAGGGAAGGCCCCGCGAATTAAAACATAGTCTGCCTTCCAAATAGGATTGCATGACACATGTAAACACGACCATAATATTAGAATAGATATATAATAGATATATATTGTGAATTTGTCATATTGCTATTATTAGGCCACAGTGCATTGAATCGGTAATTTGAAGAAAATGTATTATTTTTGCATAAATTGTAAATGGTTTATTTGTAGCCACTTGCTCGTCCATGTTTTATTATTTTAACTTGTCGGATTTGTTCAGGTGACAAAATGCATAGAATGGCTATGTGTCTATTTCCATCTGCAATTAGACATATAGCCTAGGCTGTGGTTGAAATTTCTCCTTGTATTTTCCATTTTGCCATTGACGCTCAAAAGCACCGTTTTAATATAGACTAGCCCAGATGGTGGTTTGTAGCATTATTCATATTCATCCTTGATTTATGCTTGGCTGGTCGATCTGGTTGAGATCAGAGAGATTAATGGAACATCTCTAACCGTTTACTCCGCGTTCATCCCCAACACGGATCAGATGGATTATTGCTAGAACACATTAAGACAGCGCGTGTGCTATGATAACCACAGGCAAACGTCGGATTTTCGTCCCTATAACAACAGTACACTAACGTTAGCAAATGCTAGTCCCCTATAATTTACAACTCTAGATGAGTTAGATTGATCCCTACAACATTTGATTGATCCCAACAACAGTGCCCTAATGTCTGATATTGGTCCAGAACTAACCACTTTAACGTTGGATCTTGGTCCCTAATACAGTACACTAACTTAGGATATTGGTCCCTACTACAGCACACTAACGTAGGATCTTGGTCCCTACTCCCTACAACAGCACACTAACGTAGGATCTTGGTCCCTACTCCCTACAACAGCACACTAACGTAGGATCTTGGTCCCTACAACAGCACACTAACTTAGGATCTTGGTCCCTACAACAGTACACTAACATAGGATCTTGGTCCCTACAACAGTACACTAACATAGGATCTTGGTCCCTACAACAGTACACTAACATAGGATCTTGGTCCCTACAACAGTACACTAACATAGGATCTTGGTCCCTACTACAGTACACTAACCTAGGATCTTGGTCCCTACTACAGTACACTAACCTAGGATCTTGGTCCCTACTCCCTACTACAGCACACTAACTTAGGATCTTGGTCCCTACTACAGCACACTAACTAAGGATCTTGGTCCCTACTCCCTACTACAGCACACTAACTAAGGATCTTGGTCCCTTCAACAGTACACTAATCTAGGATCTTGGTCCCTACAACAGTACACTAACCTAGGTTCTTGGTCCCTACAACAGTACACTAACTTAGGATCTTGGTCCCTACAACAGTACACTAACCTAGGATCATGGTCCCTACTCCCTACAACAGCACACTAACTTAGGATTTTGGTCCCTTCAACAGTACACTAACCTAGGATCTTGGTCCCTACAACAGTACACTAACCTAGGATCTTGGTCCCTACTACAGCACACTAACTTAGAATCTTGGTCCCTACTACAGCACACTAACTTAGGATCTTGGTCCCTACAACAGTACACTAACCTAGGATCTTGGTCCCTACTACAGCACACTAACTTAGGATCTTGGTCCCTACTACAGCACACTAACTTAGGATCTTGGTCCCTACAACAGTACACTAACCTAGGATCTTGGTCCCTACTACAGTACACTAACCTAGGTTATTGGTCCCTACTACAGTACACTAACCTAGGATCTTGGTCCCTACTCCCTACTACAGCACACTAACTTAGAATCTTGGTCCCTACTACAGCACACTAACTTAGGATCTTGGTCCCTACTACAGTACACTAACCTAGGATCTTGGTCCCTACTCCCTACTACAGCACACTAACTTAGGATCTTGGTCCCTACTACAGTACACCAGGTGGCAGAGAAGGTGGATGGACTGGGACAGTTTATCATGAAGACCCGGCGTACTCTGAAGGGACATGGAAACAAAGTTCTCTGCATGGACTGGTGTAAGGACAAGAGGAGGATCGTCAGCTCATCACAGGTGAGTGTTGGATTAATGTAACATTTTCTGAAGTCCTAAACAGATGCGCTCATGTAGTCGTCACTCCAGGCAGTCACTGTCCATGGTCCTGAAATGGATTGTAAGCTTGTCATCGGGGAATTTGAGGTTTGGTAAGGTCCTAAACAGATGCATTCATGCCAGTCGCCACCCTTGATATACTGACGGTCCATGACGTAGATTTTTTTTTTTGGGGGGGGGGGGTTTGTTTCAACTAATATGCACTGCTTTCAGTGGTTATCAAATGAATGCCATATTTTGTTGGAAATGTAGAGAATCTTACGCTTGTGTGCTACTTCTAATGTTTTTCCGGTCTATCTTATTTTCAGGATGGGAAAGTGATTGTATGGGATGCCTTCACCACTAACAAGGTAGGGAATCTTTCTTCTCCCTCCAGAGAGGCTATAGAGTTGACAACTGGTTGGAGAAATAGTAAGACTTCTGTAGTTCTTTGAGCTGATATTTTTAGTGTACATTCCAAATGGTGCCCTATTCTCTACATAGTGCACTACTTTTTGACTAGTGCCCTATTGACCCTAGTCAAAACTAGTGGACTATATTTGTATTTATTTGACCTTTGAATCCCATTGAAACCAAGGTCTATTTTGCGACGGAGCGCTGCATCTCACAATTACACAACAAACACAGTCCCGGAAGCACATTGGTTATAGGTTGCCGTCTGGGCCGCAGACATTGGTTTTCATAGCAAGTTTTATTTTTTTGCCTTTCCTTTGAAGCATGCAAACATTGGGAATAAGAAGAGACAATATTTCCTTGGCAGATTTTGAATTCTGTTGTTATTGTTGTTGTTGTGGTTGCATATTTCTATAAGCAGGAAGTTTCCCCACTGAGTTTGATGATGTCATGGTGTTGAGTCTCCCTCGTGCATTTGGGATGGATTTTACATTGCAGTTGTGCAGAATCACTGATCAAATCACCTTGCATCCAAAATAACTATTATGTGATCAAGATCAGAGATTCGGCGCCTCGTCGCCTTGCTGAATACTTATGCCCTCAAACATGCCGATTGTTTTCTAGGAGCACGCAGTGACCATGATGTTATATTGCTGATTGTACCTTTATAATGTGGTGTTTTCTAGGAGCACGCAGTGACCATGGTGTTATATTGCTGATTGTACCTTTATAATGTGGTGTTTTCTAGGAGCACGCAGTGACCATGCCGTGCACCTGGGTGATGGCCTGTGCCTACGCCCCCTCTGGATGTGCAGTAGCCTGTGGGTAAGTCTCTGTACTCCTGGATGTGCAGTAGCCTGTGGGTAAGTCTCTGTACTCCTGGATGTGCTGTAGCCTGTGAGTAAGACCCTGTACTCCTGGATGTGCAGTAGCCTGTGGGTAAGTCTCTGTACTCCTGGATGTGCAGTAGCCTGTGAGTAAGTCCCTGTACTCCTGGATGTGCAGTAGCCTGTGGGTAAGTCTCTGTACTCCTGGATGTGCAGTAGCCTGTGAGTAAGTCCCTGTACTCCTGGATGTGCAGTAGCCTGTGGGTAAGTCTCTGTACTCCTGGATGTGCTGTAGCCTGTGAGTAAGTCCCTGTACTCCTGGATGTGCTGTAGCCTGTGAGTAAGTCCCTGTACTCCTGGATGTGCTGTAGCCGTGAGTAAGTCCCTGTACTCCTGGATGTGCAGTAGCCTGTGGATAAGTCCCTGTACTCCTGGATGTGCAGTAGCCTGTGGATAAGTCCCTGTACTCCTGGATGTGCTGTAGCCGTGAGTAAGTCCCTGTACTCCTGGATGTGCAGTAGCCTGTGGATAAGTCCCTGTACTCCTGGATGTGCAGTAGCCTGTGGGTAAGTCCCTCTACTCCTGGATGTGCAGTAGCCTGTGGGTAAGTCCCTGTACTCCTGGATTTGCAGTAGCCTGTGGGTAAGTCCCTGTACTCCTGGATGTGCAGTAGCCTGTGAGTAAGTCCCTGTACTCCACCCAGACGCTCCATTTCTCCACTGTGCCACTGTGCTTCTGCTTGCCCTTTGGGGTCTATGCCCGGTTACTGTAAAACACAACTGTTGACGTTAAAAACGTTGTAAATAAAATGTCATTGATGGATTGATTGGATTTCAGTGGTCTGGACAACAAGTGCTCTGTGTACCCTCTGTCCTTGGACAAGAATGAGAACCTGGCAGCGAAGAAGAAGTCTGTCGCCATGCACACCAACTACTTATCTGCCTGTAGCTTCACCAACTCAGACATGCAGGTTAGACGAGACACCTCTTCATCTTCTACCTTCGTCTGATGTAATGATTATTTGTCGTACATTTGTATATTTTGTTATAGTCTTTATCAAGGTTTCTGTATTTGTTCCTTTCTATAACTCATTGAATTACTTGATTACTGCTTAAATCAGTTGACTTTCCTATGGCAGATGAGTTATGGGAAATCACAGCCTGTCATACTGTACTGTACCTGGAAAGAACTTCCATGCTTGTTTAATAATTCACAACAGTCAAATGTTCCCCATTGGATATAGTTAGTCACATGCTTTAGCCTCGGCCAAGACTCTTCTATTTATGGGTCCGTGTCAGAGAATTCTGAATCTGAATAATGACTTCACTCTGACCCAACTATTGGTAGTAGTGTGGTTGTAGTTTCTCTGGGAGCCGTTTTCCTTGACATATTCAATATAGAACCTGCAGTAACATTTATTTTTAGTCCTGAAATGAGACTAATATAGGTTTGTGAAACCAGTCCTGGATGTAGATTATGCTGGGAAACCAGTCCTGGATGTACATTATGCTGGGAAACCAGTCCTGGATGTACATTATGCTGGGAAACCAGTCCTGGATGTACAATATGCTGGGAAACCAGTCCTGGATGTACATTATGCTGGGAAACCAGTCCTGGATGTACATTATGTTGGGAAACCAGTCCTAGATGTACATTATGCTGGGAAACCAGTACTAGATGTACATTATGCTGGGAAACCAGTCCTGGATGTAGATTATGCTGGGAAACCAGTCCTAGATGTACATTGTGCTGGGAAACCAGTCCTGGATGTACAATATGCTGGGAAACCAGTCCTGGATGTACATTATGCTGGGAAACCAGTACTAGATGTACATTATGCTGGGAAACCAGTCCTGGATGTACATTATGCTGGGAAACCAGTCCTAGATGTTCATTATGCTGGGAAACCAGTCCTGGATGTACATTATGCTGGGAAACCAGTCCTGGATGTACATTATGCTGGGAAACCAGTCCTAGATGTTCATTATGCTGGGAAACCAGTCCTAGATGTACAATATGCTGGGAAACCAGTCCTGGATGTACATTATGCTGGGAAACCAGTCCTGGATGTACATTATGCTGGGAAACCAGTCCTGGATGTACATTATGGGGTGAATCCTAACCTTAAGTCTAAATTTCATTGACATTCAATGGATGACTGAGTGGCAGTTAGTATTATGTTGCGATCCCTAGATGCAGTTTGTGATGAACCCCTTGTCTTCCAGATCCTGACGTCGAGCGGAGACGGAACCTGTGCATTATGGGATGTGGAGAGTGGTCAGCTGTTACAGAGTTTCCATGGACACGCCGCTGATGTTCTATGTCTCGACCTAGCTCCTTCTGAGACTGGCAACACCTTCGTCTCTGGAGTGAGGAGACAAGTAGTAGTATTTCACTTTGTCTCACAATGAGAAATTGTGAGAAAAAAACAGCATGACTGCTCCTATAAGCCTTCTTTCTCCCTCCTCTTTTCACTTAAAAAAAATTATACAAAAAACAACATTCCTTTCATATTTTTATTTTATTCCAAAATATAGATTTTAAGTGATAAGAGGAAATAGATGAAAGGACACCATAGTGACGAAATAGTGGCGGGCTTGAGATTCCAACCCCTGCCTCTAGGGGACTGTGTGGTCCAGACTGCAGAGAAACTGTGTTACATTTTACATAATGTGGATGTTTTCAATTTTTATTTAACCTTGAAATGCCCTTGAGGTTAAACCCTCTTTTGCGAGGGCGACCTGCCAAAAAGGTCAGCATTAATGTGTGAATCCAGAATCCTTTATGTGTGTCTCATGCAGGGCTGTGACAAGAAGGCCAATGTATGGGACATGCGCTCAGGCCAGTGCATCCAGTCCTTTGAAACCCACGAATCAGACATCAACAGCGTCAGGTGAGGTCACAAGATATGACTTTATTCAAAGCGACTTATAGCACTTGTCAACACTGACAATGACATATATTCATGTTAAGTAGGAGTACTCTACCCTCCCGTTTGCATGGTTTTCTTATATTACCTGGCGTTTGTCTCCCTCCTTGGCATCAGGTACTACCCCAGTGGAGATGCATTTGCTTCAGGCTCCGATGATGCTACAGTAAGTTATCATCCATATCATTTACTGCTTGATCGCATGTTGATCACATGTTGATCGCATGTTGATCGTATGTTGATCACATGTTGCCTTTCGATGTCAAAGTTCATGAAGTCATTTCTTTGTAGAAAAAATAAAAAAGTATTTACCTCATTTGCAAAACAATAAATAAATCTAAACATTAACAAGCATTGTTTGTTTCAGTGTCGTCTCTATGACCTGAGGGCAGACAGAGAAGTGGCCATTTATTCCAAAGAGAGCATCATATTTGGTGCCTCCAGTGTTGACTTCTCTCTCAGTGGTAAGACACAATGCCCTTAGGGATCGATTCAATCCGTAGCAAATAAATCCTTTATTCTACTGGCCATATAAAACATGATTTGACTGATCAACTTCACTAATTAAACCCATAATGATTCATACTAAATTAAACTATGTTATTTGCTGTTGAATAAGAATAGCTTACTTTCACATTAACCTTCTCATCAAAAATGATGTGTTACGTTTATATTGTTGAAAGAGGACATGTTTTTTCTTCTCCAGGCCGGCTACTGTTCGGTGGCTACAACGACTACACCATCAACGTGTGGGATGTCTTGAAGGGGACGAGGGTGTCCATCCTGTTTGGACATGAGAACCGCGTCAGCACTCTGCGTCTGTCTCCTGACGGAACGGCCTTCTGCTCGGGGTCATGGGACCACACTCTCAGGGTGAGGGATAGGGGTTATCACCTGGGTTATATTCCCAAAAGGACCACACTCTCAGGGTGAGGGATAGGGGTTATCACCTGGGTTATATTCCCAAAAGGACCACACTCTCAGGGTGAGGGATAGGGGTTATCACCTGGGTTATATTCCCAAAAGGACCACACTCTCAGGGTGAGGGATAGGGGTTATCACCTGGGTTATATTCCCAAAAGGACCACACTCTCAGGGTGAGGGATAGGGGTTATCACCTGGGTTATATTCCCAAAAGGACCACACTCTCAGGGTGAGGGATAGGGGTTATCACCTGGGTTATATTCCCAAAAGGACCACACTCTCAGGGTGAGGGATAGGGGTTATCACCTGGGTTATATTCCCAAAAGGACCACACTCTCAGGGTGAGGGATAGGGGTTATCACCTGGGTTATATTCCCAAAAGGACCACACTATCAGGCTGAGGGATAGGGGTTATCACCTGGGTTATATTCCCAAAAGGACCACACTATCAGGCTGAGGGATAGGGGTTATCACCTGGGTTATATTCCCAAAAGGACCACACTATCAGGGTGAGGGATAGGGGTTATCACCTGGGTTACATTCCCAAAAGGACCACACTCTCAGGGTGAGGGATAGGGGTTATCACCTGGGTTATATTCCCAAAAGGACCACACTCTCAGGGTGAGGGATAGGGGTTATCACCTGGGTTACATTCCCAAAAGGACCACACTCTCAGGGTGAGGGATAGGGGTTATCACCTGGGTTACATTCCCAAAAGGACCACACTATCAGGGTGAGGGATAGGGGTTATCAACTGGGTTACATTCCCAAAAGGACCACACTATCAGGGTGAGGGATAGGGGTTATCACCTGGGTTATATTCCCAAAAGGACCACACTATCAGGCTGAGGGATAGGGGTTATCACCTGGGTTATATTCCCAAAAGGACCAGACTCTCAGGGTGAGGGATAGGGGTTATCACCTGGGTTATATTCCCAAAAGGACCACACTCTCAGGGTGAGGGATAGGGGTTATCACCTGGGTTATATTCCCAAAAGGACCACACTCTCAGGGTGAGGGATAGGGGTTATCACCTGGGTTATATTCCCAAAAGGACCACACTCTCAGGGTGAGGGATAGGGGTTATCACCTGGGTTATATTCCCAAAAGGACCACACTCTCAGGGTGAGGGATAGGGGTTATCACATGGGTTACATTCCCAAAAGGACCACACTATCAGGGTGAGGGATAGGGGTTATCACCTGGGTTACATTCCCAAAGGACCACACACAAAATGTTGTCATTCACAGAAAGTCACTTTGACAGCTAAATCAAAACAGAAATGGCTTTCAAAAGGGGTTTCTGAAAGACACCCACTGAAAGTTGGCAAGCAACTAATTAGGGTTTTAAAAGAGACACACACCATGAGTGCCCACAACATTTGTCTCAGATGTAAAGAAAAGCAACCCACTCCAATTTAGGACAGGGAGTAAAATGAATATGGAGCCAAACAAACGGGAAAACACAAAACTATTTTTGGCTAACTAAAGTGGAAGCGCTAATGTGAGGTGTAGCTTTACCAACATATCCTCTCTAACTGATGCACTGGGCCAGCGGGTCCTAACTACCAGCTGGGCCAGCACAGGTGAAACACATCCTGACTAACGAGGTGACTCCAATCAGTGTGCTAAAAGCTAACATGCTAACCAACCTAGAATCTGTAACACCTGCAACTGTCTTATCCTAGTTTCTTCTTAATCTTCTTCTTGTCTATCACTGATGCCCGTGCCCTCTCCATTCTATTTCCTTAGAACATCATTATTTATTACTTTTGGTCCATAATTTATATAATTGTCTATTTTTTACATTTCAGTAATTTTATATTTCTATTTTTACATTTTAGATCTGGGCATAAAGAAGAAGAAAATGACACAGAAGAGGAAGTGAATTCCGTGGTAGATAGATCGAGCCAGTTGTAAATAAGAGACAGACATGTTCCACTCTGCTTGAGTACAATCATAGATGTCATAAACTATGGTGACAAGATTTTCAATGCGAATATTCTAAAATCCGCATGAAGAAAATATACCCATTTTCCCCACCAGTGGGGTTTCCACCAAATTGATTTGTTGTGGATAAAAATTAGTGCGTGATGACGTAGTGCACACTATGTACTTTTTAGCTTAAGTTTTCATGTACTGAATAAAAAAAAAATCTACAGTTCAATGTGTTTCCATCTTATTTTCAACTCTACTGATTTGTTTTGTTACAACAACAAAAAACTGTTGCGTTAAATAGCAAATGTGTCTCCTCTGGTCATGGCACATGCGCTCCAGCCAACAGCTTGCGGATACAGTGCGGTTAGGCTAGTTTACGGGATAAGATTATTATGGATAAGAGTGAGAATATTTGAACATATCATCATGTCACCAGAATAGCATCAAGCTCATCACCGTGCACTTTCACGAGACAGTGAAGTTAATTTATTTAATCTGTAGCCTAATAAACTACCTAGCTAACGTGATGTTCCCATGATAGACACTAGATAACACCTAGCTAACATGATGTTCCCATGACAGACACGAGATAACACCTAGCTAACGTGATGTTCCCATGACAGACACTCGATAACACTTAGCTAACATGATGTTCACATGACAGACACTAGATAACACCTAGCTAACATGATGTTCACAAGACAGACACTAGATAACACCTAGCTAACATGATGTTCACAAGACAAACACTAGATAACACCTAGCTAACATGATGTTCACATGACAGACACTAGATAACACCTAGCTAACATGATGTTCACATGACCGACACTAGATAACACCTAGCTAGCATGATGTTCCCATGACAGACACTAGATAACACCTAGCTAACATGATGTTCACATGACAGACACTAGATAACAGCTAGCTAACATGATGTTCCCATGACAGACACTAGATAACACCTAGCTAACATGATGTTCACATGACAGACACTAGATAACACCTAGCTAACATGATGTTCACATGACAGACACTAGATAACACCTAGCTAACATGATGTTCACAAGACAAACACTAGATAACACCTAGCTAACATGATGTTCACATGACAGACACTGGATAACACCTAGCTAACATGATGTTCACAAGACAAACACTAGATAACACCTAGCTAACATGATGTTCACAAGACAGACACTAGATAACACCTAGCTAACATGATGTTCACATGACAGACACTAGATAACACCTAGCTAACATGATGTTCACAAGACAAACACTAGATAACACCTAGCTAACATGATGTTCACAAGACAAACACTAGATAACACCTAGCTAGCATGATGTTCACATGACAGACACTAGATAACACCTAGCTAACATGATGTTCACATGACAGACACTAGATAACACCTAGCTAACATGATGTTCACATGATAGACACTAGATAACACCTAGCTAACATGATGTTCACGTGACAGACACTAGATAACACCTAGCTAACATGATGTTCACGTGACAGACACTAGATAACACCTAGCTAACATGATGTTCACATGACAGACACTAGATAACACCTAGCTAACATGATGTTCCCATGACAGACACTAGATAACACCTAGCTAACATGATGTTCACATGACAGACACTAGATAACACCTAGCTAACATGATGTTCACATGACAGACACTAGATAACAGCTAGCTAACATGATGTTCACATGACAGACACTAGATAACACCTAGCTAGCATGATGTTCACATGACAGACACTAGATAACACCTAGCTAACATGATGTTCACATGACAGACACTAGATAACACCTAGCTAACATGATGTTCACATGACAGACACTAGATAACACCTAGCTAACATGATGTTCACATGACAGACACTAGATAACACCTAGCTAACATGACGTTCACATGACAGACACTAGATAACACCTAGCTAACATGATGTTCACATGACAGACACTAGATAACACCTAGCTAGCATGATGTTCACATGACAGACACTAGATAACACCTAGCTAACATGTTCACAAGACACACACACTTTGTGATTTGTCACAGTCTTTGCACTGAAATGGTTTCTCTCCATTGTGAGTCCTCATATGCAGTTTCAGTAGGTACCCACTTATTTAAATTCTTAGACTTATGTACTCCTGTTCATGCAATTGTTCTGATTATCGTATTTTGATAATTTTGTGTATATTCATTATATTGTAGTTAGTGTATATACAAGTTACATTATACCCAAAACTATTTACCTACACCACACCAAGGTAACAAAATTAATTTTGACTATCGATTTTATTATGTTGTCGTTGTTGCCTTATTTGGGATTTGTCTGTGATTTGAAGTAAATACAAAAATAAAACGCAAAATATGTTTTTTTACATGCTGTATGTCAATGATGTCTATGATGATTGAAGTTGTGTAGAAAAAAACAAGAAGTGGAATCACCAATCGGATTTTCCTGAATCGAAAACAATAGCTAGTGGTTCATGAGCAGCATAGTTAATTACAATAATTTATCCCACCTTCTATCCCTTTCCTCCCTAAAATGTCTCAACTACTGCTGCTTAATGTGATTATCAACGAACACTTTACCGCAAATCCTTTGGAGATATCCGTGGTTGTTAAAAAAAAAACACGATCGCAGAGTAACGTTACCAGGAAGAAATCTCCCGTTTGAAACGGGCAAATGCACGTTTACGAAGAGTACTGGATTTGTTTTTTAAACTGGAGAGAAAGGCGCATAGATTAGTAAAAGTATGTTTGTGACTACGTCTCCGGTATATGACATAAGTAGATACCCTATGTCTTGTCTCTTTTCAGCCTTTAGGTTTTCATCAAACTTTCTTCTTCGTTCCAAACCGCCAGCAGCTCGGTGTCACTCAGGAGGTTAACACACCATTGAGTTGCCTGATCTGAAATGTCTACGGAAAATGCTTGGCTACAAGGCATGGTTTGAGAAGGAAGGCATCGGCACCTCTGGCACAGTAAAGAGAGATCATACATGTGCGAAACGTGGACAATATTTTGCCATGAACTGCTGCCTGAGGAAACATGAAGATTAACACAGGGGAGAAATAACGATGCTGTACTGCAGGGTTCGTCAACTAGGTTTGGCTTCGGGACAATTTATTTTGAATGAATAGTTGGCGGGACAGAACATAATTAGCATATAATATTAGAACAATTAATAGGCCTACACTAAAAATGTAACAACATTTTTAACACAATTGATGAGTACATAATACATTCATTGACAATAAAATAATTTCAATCTGATTTAAGTTAATAAAATCACAAATATCTCTTCAATTATGTTAGGGTTGAACTGGCTATTTGTATGCATAACTTATATAATATACTGGGGAAGCTATGCTAAGTACATAAACTACGGGTAAAGCAACAGTTGAAGACAAGAAGAACTACAACCGGCAACAGGAAGTGCGTCACGACGCTGGGACCTGCCTGCACGCCGACGTTAGGAGGAGCAAGTTTAAACCACGCTCATCCTCCCTCTGACAGGCCAGCATTGAGCGGGAACTATCTCTGTCAGTATAAAAGAGAGAACAATAGGATGTGTCGCTCTCTTCTCTGTTTGCCCTGCGAGGTAAAACAGCGAGACCGTATATATACGAACCACACATATACCACGCACGTGTTTGTATTAATTAAAGTACAGCTAAATCAGAAGTTACTATGTGATGACTATTTTGTTCTGTTACCAGAAACGAACTGTCGCGACATTAACAATTATTCTTTTTTGGTTTATTTCTCTGCGTTGATTGGTGGGGAAAAACAGGTCTATGTAGCCTACTGTAGTCCACTACTTTTTTAATGTCAACATTCGTTCAGAACAATTAGCTTGATAGCAAGAGAACATGTCGCTCTCAAAAATTATCAAAAGAAAGGTGGATAATGAAAATCGAAGTTTCAGGGAAGAATGGACAGAGAGATATGCATTCATCTTACCATCTTTCTCAAATGCCAAGCCAATGTGTCTTATTTGCAATGAAAATGTCGCTATTTGCAAAGAATTCAATCTCAGACGGCATTATGAATCTAAGCATGGTACTTTCAAAGTGGCCTTCCCGCCCCAGACAGAGGCCCAAAGCAGAAACACTGAAAACTACAAGCTACAAACACTGCAGCAGAATCGTCCTTTGTGGCCTGACCCAACAACAGAAGGTCACACGTGCCTCCCTAAAAGCATCCTGGGTTCTAACCAAACACAACATGCCCTTCACAGACGCGGGAGTTATTTAAAAAGTGCATGGTGACAGTTTTGGAGGAATTGGCTACAGACAAGCCTATGGATAGCATAATTGCATCTGTCAAACAGGTGTCCCTGTCTGCATCAACAGCCGGACGCTGTGTCCATGCACTGGCGGATGATGTGCATAGGATTGTTCTGGAGGGGCTCAGTCAGACTGAGCATTTTTCACTAGCTATTGATGAGAGTACTGACAACACCGATGTAGCACAGTTGTGTGTGTATATGTCTGTTATTTTCATGGAAATTACTTTAAAGAAGAGCTACTGGCACTGATTCCCCTCGAAGGACACACCACCGGGGGACATCCTATTCACAAAGCTGGAAGAATTGTTTACGCAGCATGGCTTGTCATTTGAAAAAGTCAACTTTGTGGTCACCGACGGGGTTCCTGCTGTGGTGGTCAGACACAGGGGCCTGGTCAGCAGGTTGAAGGAAAATGCCCCCCACAAATGAATGGCTTGCATTGTCTCATCCACCAGAGTGTGCTCTGACTAAACGCTGAGCTGAAAGATGTGATGGATAAAGTAATGCGCATAATCAACTTTGTCATGGAGACATCAAGCAACACAACACCGTCTTTTCCACAAGGTTGTGACAGAACCAGAGGAGGCCATCCATGATGATCTCCTGCTTCACAACAACGTGCGCTGGCTGAGTAAAGGAAAAGCTACTTAGCCATTCTGTGAGCTGCATGACCAGGTTGTAGATTTTGTCAGAAAAAGCAAAATGAGGGCAGCAGCTGACCACCTTCGTATACTGGAAATTGAGGAATTCCTCTCAGATGTTGCTTTTTTGGCTTACATATTTTGTAATTTAAACAGGTTAAATCTGCAGTTCCATAGAAGAGGGAAACCAGTCGTGGACATGGTGGAAAGGCCTTTACTAGGAAGTTTGAGTTGTTGGATTTGGACTTGTCCTCTGGAAGGCTACTACACTTCAGCACACTGAAGAAACGACAGGCAGAGGTACCAGGCTGCAGCACTGTCACAGAGGTGATGGAACATTTCATCAAGCAGCTGAGGGACAACTTCTCCAAAAGATTTGAAGACTACAGCATGCCCAAGAATATTGCGTTTGTACGTTACATTTACATTTAAGTCATTTAGCAGACGCTCTTATCCAGAGCGACTTACAAATTGGTGCATTCACCTTATGATATCCAGTGGAACAACCACTTTACAATAGTGCATCTAAATCTTTTAGGGGGGGGGGGGGGTTAGAAGGATTACTTTATCCTATCCCAGGTATTCCTTAAAGAGGTGGGGTTTCAGGTGTCTCCGGAAGGTGGTGATTGAGTCCGCTGTCCTGGCGTCGTGAGGGAGCTTGTTCCACCATTGGGGTGCCAGAGCAGCGAACAGTTTTGACTGGGCTGAGCGGGAACTGTGCTTCCTCAGAGGTAGGGAGGCGAGCAGGCCAGAGGTGGATGAACGCAGTGCCCTTGTTTGGGTGTAGGGCCTGATCAGAGCCTGAAGGTACCATTTCAGTCCGCCCAGGTGGGGAATTCTCCTCCCTTGCTAAGAAAACATCGAGCCAAATCAGGGATGCGCTCAGTTGTGCTGAGTCCTTGTGTGCGTTTTGGGTGGCATGCTAAGAGGAATACAGCACAATAAAGATACTTGCCTTTTATGTGCTAACAATGTTTGGATCGACTTACACCTGTGAGTCGTCCTTTTCCTCTATGAACGCAATCAAGACTCACGACAGGAACCAGCTTTCACATAAGTCAATGGAGGACTGCCTGCGCATCAAAATCACATCCAGCTCACCCGACATCCACAAGAATGCAACTTTTCCCATTAAGTAAAAAACGTAGTATTTAATAAATAGTCATATAGGCTACTAACATTATTGTGATTATTATTATTAGTGCTTATCCATGACTATTTTAGGTGTCATGCTGACAGTATTTTCTGTTTGTTTTGTCGTTACAGGAGCAGATTATCCCGAGACTCCCGACACAAGGATTCAGACACAGACATCGCCTTTTTTTCTTTAAATTATTGTTTTATGTAGGTTGCTACCATTTTGGCCATGATGCAAATGTAAGTAGGCCTAATAAATAAATACAAATCCCACTTCTATTAGGCCATTTTGTTTTCTTGTGGAAGATGCTGTTCAGGCACATAGCCTACCTCAAGTCAGTTATTTTATATGGGCCTTCGCTCGGAAGAAAGACTCCAATTAAGCCCTCTTGTTGTTTGTAAAGTCAAATTAAAATGAAGATTATTGTTGAAGTTAATTACTCGACTGGTGTAGTTTTTCTCCATCTGTTGCTAGGCAACACTTGCATAACAAGTTAGCAATATTTTCAGCACCAGGCGCTGTTCACCTCCTATTGATTGCAGCTTTACATTTCAGCACCTAAAAAAAAATGGTCCGCTGCCTGCTTTATTAGTTGACTGTCTCCTGCATTCTCTCGCCTCATGAAGGAAGTTAAAATGTAACTTTTGCATTATTTAGGTTGGGTCACTTTCTTCTTGGGACATTGCATTTGGGACTTTTTGCATATCAGGTCCAAGATAAAAAAAAAGTTTTTAATGAACAAAAATATTGATAATTAATTTGGGGGGCTTTGGGGCGCCAAATAATATTGCTGGCCCGCGGGCCGCCAGTTGGCCCGCGGGCCGCCAGTTGGGGAACCCTGCTGTACTGAATGTGGCAAACGTTTCTTTCACAAGGAAAGCCTAAAAATGCATATGGTACATACTCATACTGTTTTTACATGTGATTTTTTTGTGGTAAATGTTCATATGCAAGTCTGAAACTGCATATGAGGACTCACACTGGGGAGAAACCATTTCAGTGCAAAGAATGTGACAGATACTTCAGAGTGAAGGGATACCTGACAGTTTACAGGACTCCCTGGGAAAGGAGTTCAATGTAATTAAAAGTGTGAAAGGACATCTGCGAACATGTGATGTGATGTAACAATGCAGGGGCCGCCCTCGACCGAGACAAAGCACAGGTGGAGCTTAGCCCCGGTACTTTTGGTTAAGTCAATTCTGCCTACAACAATATCTGAAATGAAAATTTGTTGTCCACATAAAAAAAATTCTCAGGCAACAACAACACGAGTAAACAACAGCAAAATCAGAACGCCCCATAGTATAATAGTTCACATTTTCAATTGGTCAGCTTGTCGCATTCTATGCGGTCTATTCACCTACACTACACCAAGGTAATACAACATTTTTCATTTCTTTATTGATGTTGTAGTTGCCCAATTTGAGGTTGATGTGTGATTTTAAAGTAAATTGTATAAAATGCTTAAAGGTCCATCATTGGATTTCCTTTGGATTAAAATACATATTGGGCTTATTTGAGGGGTAAGTTGAAAGCAACCAACTGTTGACAAGTCGCAGAGTGGCATCGGGGGAGGTGCTTTTGGGACAGCCGGAAGTCGGACACTGAAGTGGTTTTCCAACATTAAGGCTCCATGCAACATGGCAGTGTTGCCGTAGTTTATAAAAGTTTTTCTTTATAATGTCAAAATAAAAATGTCTCCAATCCCCATATCACACAATGGCAATATACAGTACACAATCCATGTCTCAAAGGGCTTCAAAATCCTTCTTTAACCGGTCTCCTCCCCTTTCTACACACTGATTGACGTGTATTTAAGTGACATCAATAAGGGATCATAGCTTTCCCCTGGATTCACCTGGTCAGTCTGTCATGGAAAGAGCAGGTGTTCATAATGTTTTGTACACAGTGTATGTGTATACATTGTACAATCAATTGGTGAGAGAGAGGGCTTCAAATCACATTCAATTGTACATATCTACTGTATACATGTGGAAAAGTTGGTTCCTGTTTCAGTCACGTCTTTGTCACATTCGCCTGGGTCAAACAAAAAAACCCTAACAATTGGTTGACAATAGAGCCTCACAATGCAGGCGATCAAAGTTTATTGGTCACGTACACAGATGTTATCACAGTTGCAGCAGAATGTTTGTTTCTAGCGCAGACAGTGCAGTAATACCTAGCAATAAAAAAGTAATACACACATAATCCAGAAAATAAATTAAGAAATATCAGAACGAGCAATGTCATAGGTCGGAATAAATATATATAGAGTGTCTTCAGAAAGTGTCATACCCTTTGACTTATTCCACATTTTGTATAGTGTTACAGCCTGAATTCAAAACGGATTAAATATATTTTCCTCCCCACCACCCATCTACACACAATACACCATTATGAAAAAGTGAAAACATGTTTTTAGAAATGTTTGCAAATATATAGAAAATTAAAATACAGAAATACAGTATCTAATTTACATAAGTATTCACACCCCTGAGTCAATACTTTGTAGAAGCAACTTTGAAGGTGATTATAGCTTTGAGTCATCTTGAGTATGTCTGTATCAGCTTTGAGTCATCTTGAGTATGTCTGTATCAGCTTTGAGTCATCTTGAGTATGTATCAGCTTTGAGTCATCTTGAGTATGTCTGTATCAGCTTTGCACATCTGGATTTGGGGATTGTCTCCCATTCCTTGCAGAGTTTCTCAAGCTCTGTTAAATTAGATGGGGAGCTGCGGTGACCAGCAATCTTCAAGTCGTTCCACAGATTTTCAATGGGGTTCAAGTCTGGGCTTTGGCTGAGCCACTCAAGGACTTACACATTCTTGTTTTGCAGCCATTCCAGCGTTCCTTTGGCTGTATGCTTAGGGTCATTGTCCTGTTGGAACATAAATCTTCAACCCAGTCTAAGGTCGTTTGTACTCTGAAACAGGTTCTCATCAAGGAATTGCCTGTATTTGGCTCCATTCATTGTTCCCTCTATCCTTACCAGTCTCCCAGTCCCAGCTGCTGAAAAGCATCCCCATAGCATGATGCTGCCACCACCATGCTTCACGGTAGGGATGTTGTTAGACGTGTGATGGGTTGTGCCTGCTTTTCTCCAGACATAGCGCTAGGCATTCAGGCCAAAGAGTTACATTTTTGTCTCATCAGACCACAGAATCTTTTGACTTTCACGTGCCTTTTTACAAACTTCAGTTGTGCTGTCATATGCCTTTTTCTCAGGAATGGCTTCCGTCTGGCTACTCTCCCATAAAACCCAGATTGGTGAATTGCTGTAGAGACTTGTTTGTCTGGCAGGTTCTCCTATTTCAGCCAAGGAACGCTGAAGTTCTGTTAAGAGTGATCATTTGGTTCTTGGTCACCTCCCTGATCAAGGTCATTCTTGCCCGATTGCTCAGTTTGATCGGACGGCCAGCTCTAGGCAGAATCTGCTTAGTTCCATATTTCTTCCATTTCCCAAATGATGGAGAACACTGTGCTCTTGGAAACGTTCACCACTCTAGAAATTCCCCAGATATATGCCTCATCATAATTCTATCTCTGAGATCAACAGACAGTTCCTTGGACTTCATGGTATAGTTTCTGCTCTGACATGAACGTCTTCCTTGAGGTTTATTGGCGGACTAACACTCATAAGATGTATTGTCACCACCCACTGTAAGGGGTAGTAAAAAAATACCCCTAAAACAAAATATGTTTTGGATGAACAAATTCATACTAATTACCAAAAACACGCACCAAATTCACGCTACTACCCTGAATTTCAAACAAAAACCTGTACTTCTTCAGTCATATTTGAATGTATATTCAGATCCCTACACATGCTCAGGAACCTGGGAGGGGGATCCTCTTCATTCAGTACTCCCTAGAACCTTTTGGCTGTAATGTCCTGAAGATCCAGAAATCTGTTTGCCGCCTTCACAATGATGTCTAACTTCTTAGATTTTTTTTAAATTAGTTTGACTAGTGCAATTTATCATTTGCGCGTGGCTCAGTTGGTAGAGCATGGTGTTTGCAACGCCAGGGTTGTGGGTTCGATTCCCACGGGGGACCAGTATGGAGAAAAAAATGTATGAAATGTATGCATTCACTACTGTAAGTTGCTCTGGATAAGAGCGTCTGCTAAATGACTAAAATGTCATCGTAAACGCCTCTTAAAATAAAAATAAAAAATGACAGCCAAGGAAACACACAACTGAGCTGCCTGATCTGAAATGTGAAGTCCACCTTCTTCACTGTCAGTGTGCCAGGATCCTACTAGCTGAACAGCAGACTGTGGGACATCTACCACCATCCCCTCTACTTACTGCTTCAGGTATTTTCACATCACAGGAGGGGAGAACGGCTCATAATAATGGCTGGAACGGAGCAAATGGAATGGCATCAAACAGCTGGAAACCATGTGTTTGATGCATTTAATACCATTCCACTGATTCCACTCCAGTCATTACCTTGAACCCGTTCTCCCCAATTAAGCTACCACCAACCTCCTGTGTTCCACATAGGAGACCTGCTGGATAGCCCTGATCCCAGCTACTACACCTCCTTCATCGTTACAGGGCACTCCGGGAACTCAGGAACGTGATTCCCATCACAATTACAGCAACATGCTTCATCCGACTCTTCAACTACGACATATTTATTCCTTCGACATACACTTGCCACGTGTCCAAACCTTTTACAATTGTTACACTGCAGCGGCTTCTGTACATATGGTCTCACCTCATATACCCAAGTTTTACATAAGACGGGAGAACCACCTCATCAAACAGTAAAACCGATCGGCTTTGCTCCTTCTTTCCATCCATCATTCAATTCAAGCGACGTGCGTCTACCACTCCTGGAATGATATCCCTAAACCACACAGCCTCTGTGTCCAACGAGACACCAGAGATGACACCTTTAACCACACAGCCTCTGTGTCCAACGAGACACCAGAGATGACACCTTTAACAACACAGCCTCTGTGTCCAACGAGACACCAGAGATGACACCTTTAACCACACAGCCTCTGTGTCCAACGAGACACCAGAGATGACACCTTTAACAACACAGCCTCTGTGTCCAACGAGACACCAGAGATGACACCTTTAACCACACAGCCTCTATGTCCAACGAGACACCAGACATGACACCTTTAACCGGTGCCCTACTCTGAAAATCATAGCTTTCCACATCATACGTCAACATTTTGTAGAGCCACAGAGTTTTCTCCTTTTGCGCTTTTGACACACAATTCGTCCTTCACCATCTTCGAGACCGCAAACGGGTCATCCAAAAAAAAAAATCCTTGCCTATGAATTGAATCGCTCTCCAACCATAAACTGCTGTTCATTTCCAATCTTAGCCCTTCTTTTCTCAATTTTTCTTCACCATCGTCCACTCATTCTCACCAACAGTCCTCACACCGAGAGAATTGCACAATACTTCCAACATTGCTTCCAAGGCTCTTTCGTCTCTGACATGAACTGTCAACTGTGGGACCTTATATACACAGGTGTGTGCCTTTCCAAATCATGTCCAATCAATTGAATTTACCACAGGTGGACCAATCAAATTGTATAAAGCATCTCAAGGATGATCAATGGACACAGGATGTACCTGAGCGCAATTTCGAGTCTCATAGCAACGGGTCTGAATACTTATGTAAATAAGGTATTTCTGTTTTTTTATTTTTAAGAAATTTGCAAAAAATTCTAAAAACCTGTTTTCTCTTTGTCCTTATGGGGCGTTGTGTGTAAATTGATGAGGAAAGTGTTTTATTTAATCCATTTTAGAGTAAGGCAAAATGTGAAAACAGTCAAGGGGTCTGAATACTTTCTCGAATGCACTGTATAAAGTGTCCAGTGTTCAATGACTCTATGTACATAGGGCAGTAGTCTCTAAGGTGCAGGGTAGGGTATTGGGCGGAGGCTGGCTAGTGGGGACTGTCAGTCTAATGGCCTGGATATAGATGCTGTTTCTCAGTCTCTCAGCTTTGATGCATCTGTACTGTCTCCAGCTTCTAGATGGTAGCAGGGTGAACAGCCCGTGGCTCGTGGGGACAAGCCAAATTGCTTCAGCCTCCTGAGGTTGAAGAGGTGCTATTGCGCCTTCTTCACCATGCTGTCTGTGTGAAGGGACCATTGCAGGTTGTCAGTGATGTACTGGTCCAAGGAACTTGACGCTTTTGACCCTCTCCACTGTGGCCTCGTCGATGTCTGCAGGATGTTGGTGAAAGGAAAAAGGTAAAGGGGATACCTAATCAGTTGTACAACTGAATGCATTCAACTGAAAGGTGTCTATGTGTCTTCTGCATTTAACCCAACCCCTCTGAATCAGAGAGGTGCTGGGGGCTGCCTTAATCGACATCCACGTCATCAACGCCAAGGGAACAGTGGCTTAACTGCCTTTCTCAGGGGCAGAACAAAATATGTTTTACCTTGTCAGCTCTGGGATTCAATCCAGCAACCTTTCAGTTACTGTTCCAATGCTCCTACCCTACATGCTACCTGCCACCCCCAAGAGCAACTGCAAAAACTTGCAGTCAACTGCAGTCAAAACTTCATGACCTTTGATCACATGGTTTTTGTAAGTTCATGCAGTCCACATGCAAGTCGGACAATTTTTATCACCATAATGCAACACACTTTGAAAGGCAGTGACCAACGATGGTCATCGACTTGACTAAACTGATCCACACGAACTTTCCATTTACTTAAGGTAGGCGGTTGTTGACGCTTGGTCGATTCCAATAAAGTTTTGTAGAAAAGACCGGAAGTGACATCACCAAACGGAACTTGCTGAATCCAAACAATGGCCGACTGGAGCTAGCTAACGTTACCTTTAAAAAAACACGAACACTAGTTTCAACTGTAGATAAACAGGTATGCATTATTTTTAAGACAATATCAGTGTTATGAGCAAAGGATTTACTAGGTGTACTTTACGAGCAAGAAGCTAGCTGTTTGCGGCCTGCTTTGAGCGTCGCCATGAGTGATGTTGTCGAGAAGACTCTGTCTGCTCTCCCGAGCCTCCTTTCGCTAGACTCGCAGGCAGGAGCTGGGAAACTTTCCCCCTCCTCCAAATTAGGGAATCTGATCAAAGGAATCACTGAACTGACATCCAAACATGTGAGTACCGTAGCCAGCTCTTTGGCCAGTTGCCTTACACATTATGGTCAGCATCGATGCTGACAGGAGTAGTATAGCTAAAATTAGGTGGCTAGCTATCTGTACACTTTCGCTACAATTTGTGGTGTATTAACTAGTGCCCACAGCTACCTGTCTAGCCACAATTAACCACCCTGAAACAAAACTGTAATTATTTACTAGTGTCCACTGATCCCCCAAATTCTCTTCAACGTCAAGTCTATGCCGTATGCTTGAGACTGCGAGCCTAATTGATGTTGATTTATTAGGATCCCCACCAGTGGCGACAGCTAATACTGGGGTCTGACACAACGAAAAAGATATTGCAGACAAAATACTTTACCATTTATATTAAACACATTAGTGGGTGTGTCAGTTACACAAACATGTCTTTGCATCTCTTGACCATATGACTGGACAATAATCAAGATAAGATACAACTAAAGCCTGCAGGACTTGCTTTGTGGAGTGTAGTGTCAAAAAAGCAGAGCATCTCTTTATTACAGACAAACCTCTCCCCATCTTTACAACCATTGAATCTATATGTTTTGACCATGACAGTTTACAATCTTTGGTAACACCAAGTCATTTAGTCTCCTCAACTTGTTCAAAAGCCACACCATACATTACCAGATTCAGCTGAGGTCTAGAATTTAGGATATGATTTGTACCAAATACAATGCTCTTAGTTTTAGAGATGTTCAGGACCAGTTTATTACTGGCCACCCATTCCAAAACAGACTGCAACTCTTTAAGGGCTGCAGTGACTTCACTAGCTGTGGTTGCTGATGCATATATGGTTGAATCATCAGCATACATGGACACACATGCTTTGTTTAATGCCAGCGGCAGGTCATTGGAAAAATAGAACAGAGTAGAGGGCCTAGAGAGCTGCCCTGCGGTACACCACACTTCACATGTTTGACATTAGAGAAGCTTCCATTAAAGAAAACCCTTTGAGTTCTATTAGACAGATGGCTCTGAATTCATGATATGGCAGAGGTTGAAAAGCCATAACGCATACCTTTTCTCAACAACAGGTTATGGTCAATAATATCAAAGGCTGCAATGAAATCGGTACAGCTCCCACAATCTTTTGATCAATTTCTTTCAACCAATCATCAGTCATTTGTGCCAGTGCAGTACATGTTGAGTGCCCTTCTCTGAAAGTCTATTAATTTGTTTACAGAGAATAGCATTGTATTTGGTCAACACACAATTTTTTCCAACAGTTTGCTAAGAGCTGGCAGCAAGCTGATAGGTCTGCTGTTAGAACCAGTAAAGGCTGCTTTACCACTCTTGGGTAAAGAAATGACTTTAAATTCCCTCCAGGCCTGAGGACAAAGACTTTCCTCTAGGCTCAGATTAAAGATATGACTGATAGGAGTGGCTATAGAGTCAGCCACCATCCTCAGTAGCTTTCCATCTAAGTTGTCAAAGTTGTCTAAGTTTGTCATTATTGACCGATAACAATACTTTTTCCATCTCTTTCACACTAACTTTACAAAATTCAAACTTAGAATGCTTTTCTTTCATTATTTTTTTTTATGCTTGAGTACGATCGCTCACTGTTCATTGTTGGCATTTCCTGCCTAAGTTTGCCCACTTTGCCAATGAAGTAATCATTAAAATAATTGTCAACATCAAATGGTTTTGTGATGAATAAGCCATCTGATTCGATGAAAGATGGAGTTGAATTTGTCTTTCTGCCCATAATTTAAAGTACTCAAGTCTTTTTCCATCATTCTTAATATCATTGATCTTGGCTTCTTGGTTTCTTCTTCTTTTTGTTGAGTTTAGTCACATAAATTCTCAATTTGCTGTTAGATGTGCAGCCAGACTTATTAGCCACTCCTTTTGTCCCATCTCTTTCAACCATTCAGTTTTTCAATTCCTCATCAATCCATGGAGCCTTAACACTTCTAACAGTCAGTTTCTTAACAGGTGCATGTTTATCAATAATTGGAAGAAGCAATTTTATAAATTCATCAAGTGCAGCGTCTGGATGCTCCTTATTAATCACATCAGACCAACAGATATTTTAACATCATCCACATAAGAATCACTGCAAAATCTATTGTATGATCTCTTATACACTATTTTAGGCCCAGCTTTTGGAACTTTGGTTTTCCTGGATATAGCCACAATATTGTGATCACTGCATCCAATGGGTACCGATACAGTTTTAGAACAAAGTTCTACAGTATTAGTAAAAATGTGATTGATACATGTAGATGATCTTGTTCCTGTAGTGTTTGTAAACACCCTGGTAGGTTGATTAATAACCTGAACCAGATTACAGGCACTGGTTACAGTGAGAATCTTACTCTCAATATTCAGGTCCCCAAGAAAGTAGACCTCTCTGTTTACATCACATACACTGTCAAGCATCTCACACATTATTTAGATACTGACTGTTAGCACTTGGTGGCCTATAGAAACACCCCAAAAGGAAAGGCTTTAGATATTCCAGGTGAACGTGCAACCACAACATTTCAATGACACTTGGCATAAGATCTTCTCTAAGCATTACAGGGATATGGCTCTGAATACATACATACATACATACATACATACATACATACATACATACATACATACATACATACATACATACAGCAACACCTCCCCCATAAGCCTTCATGTCTCTTCTATAGATGTTATGTCCTTGTATTGCTAATGCTGTATCATAAAATGAATTATCTAAGTGAGTCTCAGAAATGGCTAATATATGAATGTTATCTGATATTAGCAAGTTATTGATTTCATGAACCTTATTTCTAAGGCTACATATATTAATATGGGCTATTTTTCAGTCCTTTCCTGGGTAGCTTATCAGAGATAGACATAATACTGAAAAGAGCAAAACAAAGACCAGAGCCTATGCAGGCCCCACTACACCTGGCCCTCACTCTATACAAACATTCCCATTGTCTTTATTTCCAGGAGGAGGAAAAACTTATTAAAAAGGAGCTGGCGTCTATCAAGGAGCAGGTAGCATCTCCCAACACCACCATGGTAAGTCTCACTTCATCTTCCCATCAGAGAGCATTGCAATGTGTCCGTAAAAAAATATCTAATCATTCTGACACTTCGTTTGTCTTTGACGACAAAGACATGAATCTGTCATAACTGAGGCAGATTTATAGATCTGTTTACTTGTATTATTTGTGGAGTGTGTTACTAGTACCGTGGCAACGGCTTTCTTAATAATTGCACCAGAGGGGTACCAAAACACTGTATTTTAACACTGTATTGAATTGAATATTTGGACATTCTTCTCAGTCAAATGGTTGCCACGTGAAGTAATGTTGACGTATAATAATGTAATTTCAGCGTCAGATGAAGGAAATAATGGTGAGAGCCATCTACTGTGAGATGCTGGGTTACCAGGCGTCCTTCAGTTACATTCACGCCATCAAGCTGGCCCAGCAGGGCAGTGTCCTGGAGAAGAGAGTGGGTACGTTCTGTAGACACACACATTCATAGGATGGGTCTGTTCCACACACATTCATAGGATGGGTACGTCCCATACACATTCATAGGATGGGTCTGTTCCACACACATTCATAGGATGGGTCTGTTCCACACACATTCATAGGATGGGTCTGTTCCACACACATTCATAGGATGGGTCTGTTCCACACACATTCATAGGATGGGTCTGTTCCACACACATTCATAGGATGGGTACGTCCCATACACATTCATAGGATGGGTCTGTTCCACACACATTCATAGGATGGGTCTGTTCCACACATATTCATAGGATGGGTCTGTTCCACACACATTCATAGGATGGGTCTGTTCCACACATATTCATAGGATGGGTCTGTTCCACACACATTCATAGGATGGGTACGTCCCATAGACATTCATAGGATGGGTCTGTTCCACACACATTCATAGGATGGGTCTGTTCCACACACATTCATAGGATGGGTCTGTTCCACACACATTCATAGGATGGGTCTGTTCCATACACATTCATAGGATGGGTCTGTTCCATACACATTCATAGGATGGGTACGTCCCATACACATTCATAGGATGGGTCTGTTCCACACACATTCATAGGATGGGTACGTCCCATAGACATTCATAGGATGGGTCTGTTCCATACACATTCATAGGATGGGTCTGTTCCATACACATTCATAGGATGGGTACGTCCCATACACATTCATAGGACATACAGTACCAGTCAAAAGTTTGGACACGCCTACTCATTCAAGGGTTTTTCTTTATTTTTTACTATTTTATACATTGTAGAATAATAGTGAAGACATCAAAACTATGAAATAACACATATGGAATCATGTACTTACCAAAAAAGTGTTACAAATATTTAAGATTATTCAAAGTAGCCACCCTTTGCCTTGATGACAGCTTTGCACACTCTTGGCATTCTCTCAACCATCTTCACCTTGATTGATTTTCCAACCGTCTTGGAGTTCCCACATATACTGAGCACGTGTTGGCTGCTTTTCCTTCTCTCTGCGGTCCAACTCTTCCAAAACCATCTCAATTGTGTTGAGGTTGGGTGATTGTGGCGGCCAGGTCATCTAATGCAGCACTCCATCACTCACCTTCTTGGTCAAATAGCCCTTACACAGCCTGGAGGTGTGTTGGATCATTGACCTGTTGAAAAACAAATGATAGTCCCACTATGCACAAACCAGATGGGATGGCATATCGCTGCAGAATGCTGTGGTAGCCATGCTGGTTAAGTGTGCCTTGAATTCTAAATAAATCACTGACAGTGTCACCAGCAAAGCACCCCCACGCCATCACAACTCCTCCTCCATGCTTCACGATGGGAACCACACATACGGAGATAATTCGTTCACCTTCTCTGCGTCTCACAAAGACATGGAGGTTGGAACCAAAAATCTCCAATTTGGACTCATCAGACCAAAGGACAGATTTCCACCGGTCTAATGTCCATTGCTCGTGGTTCTTGGCCCAAACAAGTTTTTTCTTATTATTGGTGTCCTTTAGTAGTGGTTTCTTTGCAGCAATTTGAACATGAAGGCCTGATTCACGCGGTCTCCTCTGAACATACATGTGTCTGTTACTTGAACTCTCTGAAGCATTTATTTGGGCTCAATTTCTGAGGCTGGTAACTCTAATGAACTTATCCTCTGCAGCAGAGGTAACTCTGGGTCATCCTTTCCTGTGGCAATTCTCATGAGACAGTTTCATCATAGCGCTTGATGGTTTTTGCGGCTGCACTTGAAGAAAGGTTCAAAGTTCTTGAAATGTTCCGTGTTGACTGACCTTCATGTCTTAAAGTAATGATGGACTGTCATTTCTCTTTGCTCATTTGAGCTGTTCTTGCCATAATATGGACTTGGTCGTTTACCAAATAGGGCTGTCTTCTGCATACCACCCTTACCTTGTCACCACACAACTGATTGGCCCAAACACATTAAGAAGGAAAGAAATTCCACAAATTAACTTTGGAAATGGCACACCTGTTAATTGAAATGCATTCCAGGTGATTACCTGATGAAGCTGGTTGAGAGAATGCCAAGAGTGTGCAAATCTGTCATTTAAGGCAAAGGGTGGCTACTTTGAAGAATCTCAAATATAAAATATATTTTGATTTGTTTAACTTTTTTTGGTTACTACATGAGTCCATATGTGTTATTTCATAGTTTTGATGTCTTCACTATTATTCTACAATGTAGAAAATAGTAAAAATAAAGAAAAACCCTTCAATGAGTAGGTGTGTCCAAACTTTTGACTGGTACTGTACATATTCATAGGATGGGTATGTTCCATAGACATACATATTCATAGGATGTTATGTGTTCATATGATATTTATATAAATAATCGGTATGTTATATTCTCCTGGAATTACTTACTATACCATTTTATCATTTTGACTTGGTAACGATTCAGAAAGCCTAGCTTTACTGTAACATATTTTATTAAAATTCAAACTATTAAATATTTTTAACGTGTCCAATAGTTGTGTTGATTTAATCTGTGTCTCCAGGTTACCTTGCTGTATCCTTGTTCCTTAATGAAACTGATGAGTTTCTGCTACTCCTGGTGAACACAGTCTTAAAGGTGCATTTTCAACCCTGATTTGTTGTCCTTGGGTTTCCACATGCAGTAGTTGAATGAATATTGCAAGACGTTGTTGTTGTTTGTTGTTTTATAGACTTGCTGGTGTTGTTGTTTTGACAGGATTTGCAGAGTACCAACCTGATCGAGGTGTGCATGGCTCTAACTGTCGTCAGTCAGATGTTTCCCAAAGATATGATACCTGCCATCCTGCCAGTGGTGGAGGAGAAACTCACACATCCAAAGTAAGGACTTTAATATTACATACGGATTCTTATAATTTGCTCAGTTTCACTTTATGGGCAAAAGTGCAGTGAGTGAGTCATTAGTTTGGTGTGTGTGTGATCTCTGTAGGCATTGAACCCACAACACTGCTGTTGCTTGTGTTATGACAACGCTCCAATTTAGGGCTCTTTACCCATTTTCAGAAACCTTTTTTATTTTATTTTTTAGATTATGACCTTTTAATGTCCTCAGAGAGGCAATACATCTTGCAGCAGTCATAAAACATATCACATCTAAAAATGTAAAATAAATAGCAAAGGATATTTACAATCAAATAGGCGTAGGGTATGTGTTAAGAGCAATTAGTCCAACTTTTATCTGTCCACAGGGAGATCATCCGGAGGAAAGCAGTCCTGGCTCTGTACAAGTTCTACCTGATCGCACCTAACCAGGTGCAACACATCCACAGCAAGTTTAGGAAGGCCCTGTGTGACAAAGACCCTGGAGTCATGACAGCCTCTCTACACATCTACCTACAGCTCATCAAGGTACTTCCTGTCATAATGGTATCATTTCTTCATCCATATCACTGAAAGAAGACTTGGAGTTAACTAGGCTCCCGACTAGCGCAGCGGTCTAAGGCACTGCATCTCAGTGCAAGAGGTCGTCACTACAGTTCCTGGTTCGAATCCAGGCTGTATCACATCTGGCTGTGATTGGGAGTCCCATAGGGCGGCACACAATTGGCCCAGCGGGTTTGGCTGGGTTAGGCTGTCATTGTAAATAAGAATGTGTTCTTAAATGTTCTTAACTGACTTGCCTAGTTAAAAATAAAAACTTGGGTAATCAAATAGTCTAACAGTAGCACCCAGCTACAGTGGAATTGTTCTACCAATTCATTTTCACATTGATTACATAAATCACAAACATATATTGTTTTTAGTTGCGCCACGTAAGTACAGGCTATACTAGCCAATGTGGTGTCCTATAAGACTATAAACAACTTGCTGTTTCCCCAATATCTCCAGGAGAACCCAGAGAGTTACAAGGATTTGACCGGGAGCATGGTAACCATCCTGAGGCAGGTGGTAGGAGGTAAACTCCCCCTGGACTTCAACTACCACAGTGTTCCTGCTCCCTGGCTTCAAATACAGCTGCTCAGAATACTGGCCTACCTGGGGAAGGAAGACCAGGGGTACAGTAGTATATCATATCATTCTACATATGTTTCTGTCCGACCCCCCCCCCCCCCCCCCCCCTCACATTCTGGTGTCACCTGATTGAGTAGAACTCTGGGCCTGTTAACCCTGGATTTAGAAGCACTTTCTATGGAGATTGTCCATGAAGCTTTTTAGTTCAGCTGTTATCTGGGAGACTGGCCCTATAATCGTTGTCTATTTAGGTGAGACTTTGTTGTAGTCTCAGAAGGGCAACTCTGTTTTCTAACTAAGATGTTCCTCTGGGTTTTACAGCACTAGTGAGGTGATGTATGATGTACTGGAGGAGTCGTTAAGAAGAGCAGAGATGAATCACAACATTACTTACGGTATGTCATGCGTGTACCTCACAAGGTGTCCTCTACGAGACTTGTCAGCACACATCTGCCCTTCATGCACAGACATTGTTGCACCAACCCCTCCAATGCTTTTGGTTTAACTTGTTATTTTTCAGCCATTTTATTTGAGTGTGTGAAGACCATCTATACAGTTCATCCAAAGTCACAACTGTTGGAGAAAGCAGCGGAATGCATCGGGAACTTTGTCCTATCGCCTAAGATCAACCTCAAATATCTGGGTAAGATCCCTCCATGTTCAGTGTGGTCAGAAGATGGACCTAATCCTTTTTTACATGATGTTAATAGTGATCATAGGACATCATTAAAACCAGTTTACAAACCACAACTGTTTTGTACTTCAGTTGTATTGACGTAGTTGAAAGAACTTGCCTGCTGGACACTCCTATAGTGAGTAATACGTGTGTGTGTGTGTGTGATCTTAGGTCTGAAGGCTCTGACGTACGTGGTGCAGCAGGATGCTAACCTGGCCCTGCCTCACCAGATGACCATCATAGAGTGTCTGGACCACTCTGATGTCATCATTAAGCGCGAGGTGAGTGAGGCAGGAGATACCATTGTGTGGCGGGGCTTTGGCATTTACTGTACTCATAGGTGGGGTTGCAAAATTCTTAACGTTTTTCCCAAAGTTCCCAGGTTTTCAATAGATCTCAGTTGAAGGATTCCCGGAGTAAGTAGTGAGTGAACTTGGAATCCTCCTACCGGGATTTATGGAGAAAAAAAACTGCGAACTTTGGGAACGTTTCCAGAATTTGACAACCCTTCTTGACGTGTCAATCAATATGCCCCCCCTTCCCCTCCTCTCCCCAACAGACACTGGAGTTACTCTTCCGCATCACCAATGCCCAGAACGTTACAGTGATCGTCGAGAAGATGCTTGAGTTCCTCAGGCTGACCTGTGACGACTACAGCACTATAGATCTCGTTGGGAAAGTAGCAGAACTAGCTGAAAAATATCCTTTCATTATTGAGTCTACAATCAAAGACGTTCATGATATTTCTGTTGATTTCTCTCTGTTGATTGTAGGCCTGGTTTCTCTCTGTTGATTGTAGGCCTGGTTTCTCTCTGTTGATTGTAGGCCTGGTTTCTCCCTGTTGATTGTAGGCCTGGTTTCTCCCTGTTGATTGTAGGCCTGGTTTCTCTCTGTTGATTGTAGGCCTGGTTTCTCTCTGTTGATTGTAGGCCTGGTTTCTCTCTGTTGATTGTAGGCCTGGTTTCTCTCTGTTGATTGTAGGCCTGGTTTCTCTCTGTTGATTGTAGGCCTGGTTTCTCTCTGTTGATTGTAGGCCTGGTTTCTCTCTGTTGATTGTAGGCCTGGTTTCTCTCTGTTGATTGTAGGCCTGGTTTCTCTCTGTTGATTGTAGGCCTGGTTTCTCCCTGTTGATTGTAGGCCTGGTTTCTCCCTGTTGATTGTAGGCCTGGTTTCTCTCTGTTGATTGTAGGCCTGGTTTCTCCCTGTTGATTGCAGGCCTGGTTTCTCCCTGTTGATTGCAGGCCTGGCTAACAAGTGTATCAGTGAGATCTGGAGAAACCCAGAACTGCTGGACCTGAGACTATGATGATAATGGGACAGACAGTTTTGTATCTGTTCTTTTTTTTGTTGTTGTAATTTGACCTCCTTTTTCTCCCCAATTTCATGATATCCAATTACGATCTTGTTTCATCGCTGCAACTCCACAACGGGCACGGGAGAGGCGAAGGTCGAGTCATGTGTCATCCGAAACATAACCCTCAAGCTGCGCTTCTTAACACCCGCTCACTTAACCAGGAAGCCAGCCTCACCAATTTATTAGAGGGATAGCAAAGGATATTTACAATCAAAGGAGTCGCTAGAGCGCAATGAGCCAAGTCACGGCCGGTTGTAGTGACGCCTCAAGCACTGCAAAGCACTGCCTTAGACCGCTGCGCCACTCGGGAGGCCAGTTTGTATCTGTTCTGTTGTTGCTCTTTCATTCATGACACCAATCCCAATGGTCTGTTGTTCCTATAAACACTCTACGTATGCCCCAGACAATGTCTGGTTCATCCAGACTATGAACTCTGTGTTCTCTCTGGGGGGAGACGTGATGCAGCCTGACATCCCTAACAACTTCCTTAGACTACTGGCTGAAGGTAAGTAAACCAATGAACACGCTGAACCTTCCTTAGACTACTGGCTGAAGGTAAGTAAACCAATGAACACGCTGAACCTTCCTTAGACTACTGGCTGAAGGTAAGTAAACCAATGAACACGCTGAACCTTCCTTAGACTACTGGCTGAAGGTAAGTAAACCAATGAACACGCTGAACCTTCCTTAGACTACTGGCTGAAGGTAAGTAAACCAATGAACAGGCTGAACCTTCCTTAGACTACTGGCTGAAGGTAAGTAAACCAATGAACAGGCTGAACTTTCCTTAGACTACTGGCTGAAGGTAAGTAAACCAATGAACAGGCTGAACCTGGTGCGTTGTGTTTTCAGATGATACTAGTGGTTGACATGAATTCCATTTATGTCAGGTTGGGGTCAAGTCCATTTCAATTCAGGAAGTAAACTGACTTTTACATTTTTCACATAAAAACATTTAGGGAAATTAGAATTAAAATGTGAGTTTACATCCCAAATGGACTTAATTGAATGTAATTGACCCCATCCATGGTTTACATGCAGTAATTGATTCCAGGTGTTAATGCCTGCCTCTGCTGCTCCAGGTGTTGATAATGTGGAGGACAGGCAGCTGAGGCTATTTGCTGTGGACTCCTACATGTCCTTACTCCAGGGGGAGACGGCCAAGCTGCCCCAACGCTTCCTACAGGTCATCAGCTGGGTCAGTCCACTGTCCTGGCTACTGCTAAAATGATTTAACTCTGTTTCCAGTTTCAAGGGAAGACATTTAAAGAGCCATTTTATTTAGATTGTTTCTTAAATGAAGCAGGGTTGTGACTTATTCCTGATGAATAATTAATTCCTACTTTCTGATAACATTCAAATAGACTTAGCCCAAACCAAAGAAATCTAACTTCCTGATCACCTCTGTGATTTTCCCCTGGTCCCTTCTTCTTCTCCCTCCTACTGTAGGTGCTGGGTGAGTATTCCTACCTGAGAGACGAGGACTCAGACCCAGGCAGCGTGATGAGACTGCTGGCCAGACTACTGGACCAGAGACACACCTCCACTGAGACCAGGAGCTGGGTACTGGGGGCCATGACCAAGCTGTGCTCCAGCCCAGTGTCTGTGGCCCTGGCCAGGGATGTGTGTGAGAGGTACTTGTCTTCCCTGTGTCCAAAGTCTGTTTGAGCTAACATTCCACTAGGTGTCACATTTTGAGATTGTAGTCATTTAGCAGACGCTCTTATCCAGAGCGACTTACAGGCGCAATTAGGGTCAAGTGCCTTGCTCAAGGGCACATCAGCATGTTGTTTCTTTTACCTTGTCGGCTCAGGGAATTGAACCAGCGACCTTTCGGTTACTGGCCCAACGCTCTAATTGCTAGGCTACCTGCCCCCCCTATATGACACAGAGTAGGAATGGAATGTTAGCACAAAACCGGGCTGCATTTCAGGCTTATTTCCTACGCTCACACTTCTCACTAGATGGTTTTGCTAGTAGTGGATCTTCTGAAGATGTCAGAAGTGATATGTTGTTTTTTTACCTGCTTTAGATGAATGCGCTAACTAAGTCACTCTGTAATTTGATGTAAATGCAGGTACTCTGGGTCTCTGAATACGGTGCTCCGGCAAAGGGCCCAGGAACTGATGATCCTTAGCCAGGATACAAAGCTCCGAGCCAGGGTACTGCCAGCCGAGGGCAGGCAAGAAAGCCTGGAGGTACACCGCCATCTATTGGCAAAACTTGCACTGCTACCCCACGGAACGTCATCGGCTCTATAAACAAAATGTTTATCTTCTTTATTTAAACTTTATTCAGCCAGGTTGTCTCTCTGGCCAAGAGCAGACATCCCAAAGTATTGATCTACTTAATATTTGCAGTTGATCTAATCATTTCCTGTCTGAGTTGGCTGTGGTGTTGTTTCATTCCTCAGGTAGACTCGTCCCTGTCCTTCCTGGATGGCTATGTGTCTGAGGCGTTGGCTGCTGGGGCAGCTCCTTACAAATCTCCTCATCAGAGGCAGGAGGACCTGGTCCAAGAGAAAGGTAACAAGTTGACGTCCTCCGCTTTGTTGTTTTTACTACAAAAGTATTTCTAATTATTTACATTTTTTATAGTTACTTCCTGTGATCAAATGTTGGTAAAATAACTGACTGGCTGGCTGACTGTGACTGGCTGGCTGACTGTGACTGGCTGGCTGACTGTGACTGGCTGGCTGACTGTGACTGGCTGGCTGACTGTGACTGGCTGGCTGACTGTGGCTGACTGTGGCTGACTGACTGGCTGGCTAAGTCGCTTTGGAAAAAGTGTCTCCTAAATGGAGTGAGTAGGTATGTATGTGTGTATATATCGTTTTTTATATATATATATATATATATATATATATATATATTAGTTTCATGCTGTTTTGTTTTTTTGACACAAAAGACATTTCACTACCCAGACAGTCAAATCCAGTCCATTTGACCCTCTACATATTCATTGTTATGGTCTGTTGTCTGGCTGCTGGTAACATGGCTGCTGGTAACATGGCTGCTGGTAACATGGCTGCTGGTAACATGGCTGCTGGTAACATGGCTGCTGTATGACAAATGACTTCTCTTGGGGATAAATAAAGTGTCTTCCCATCTCTTTCTCAGCTCTGAGCCTGGAGCCCTATGGTCTGTCCCTGCCTGTCAGTCTGTCATCCTGCAGCATCACAGACAGACTGACAGAGAGACGGTCTCCTACTCTGCTCTCTATGAGCTCAGGCCTGTCTGGAATTAGCACTGAGCTATCTCACCAAGAAGGGTATGTTCTCATCACTCTCACAGTGTCCACTAATGATGAAATAAGACAACTGAATTTGGCTTCAACTATGCAAAGAAAAGTCTCTGTGGTTGTCAGTGTATAGCTCAGACGGACTAACTCACCACTGGTACTTTGGGGTTTTGGGTTATATTAGTACTGCATGTTATTTCACCCAAGAAGTTTCTTATATACTGAGTCTACAAAATATTAGGAACACTTTTCTAATATTGAGTTGCACCTCCTCCTTTTGCCCTCTGAACAGCCTCAGTTAGTCAGGGCATGGACTCTACAAGGTGCTGGCCCATGTTGACTCCAATGCTTCCCCACAGTTGTCAAGTTGACTGGATGTCCTTTGGTTGGTGAACCATTGATACACACGGGAGACTGTTGAGCATGAAAAACCCTGCAGCGTTGCAGTTCTTGACTATAGAATATTGATGATTTGTTAACTCTTACATCTAGACGTTCCGCTAGCGGAACACCTGCTCCAATATCCAATGATAGGCGTGGCGCGAATTACAAATTCCTTAAAAATCCAAAAACTTCAATTTTTCAAACATATGACTATTTTACACCATTTTAAAGACAAGACTCTCCTTTATCTAACCACACTGTACGATTTCAACAAGGCTTTACAGCGAAAGCAAAACATTAGATTATGTCAGCAGAGTACCCAGCCAGAAATAATCAGACACCCATTTTTCAAGCTAGCATATAATGTCACAAAAAACAAAACCACAGCTAAATGCAGCACTAACCTTTGATCTTCATCAGATGACACTCCTAGGACATTATGTTATACAATACATGCATGTTTTGTTCAATCAAGTTCATATTTATATCAAAAACCAGCTTTTTACATTAGCATGTGACGTTCAGAACTAGCATTCCCACCGAACACTTCCGGTGAATTTACTAAATTACTCACGATAAACGTTCACAAAAAACATAATTATTTTAAGAATTATAGATACAGAACTCCTTTATGCAATCGAGGTGTCCGATTTTAAAATAGCTTTTCGGTGAAAGCACATTTTGTAATATTCTGAGTCGATAGCTCGCCATCACAGGCTAGCTATTTTGACACCCACCAAGTTTGACCCTCACCAAACTCAGATTTACTATAAGAAAAATTGGATTACCTTTCCTGTTCTTCGTCAGAATGCACTCCCAGGACTTCTACTTCAATAACAAATGTTGGTTTGGTTCCAAATAATCCATAGTTATATCCAAATAGCGGTGTTTTGTTCGTGCGTTCAAGACACTATCGAAGGGTGACGAAGGGTTACGCGCCCGACGCGTTTCGTGACAAAAAAATTCTAAGTATTCCATTACCGTACTTCGAAGCATGTCAACCGCTGTTTAAAATCAATTTTTATGCTATTTTTCTCGTAAAAAAGCGATAATATTCAGACCGGGAAACCCTGTTTTAGTTCAAAGACAGAGAAAATAAAAACATGGGGTCGCCTCGTGCACGCGCCTCAGTCTCATTGTACTCTGATCGACCACTTACCAAAGGCGCTAATGTTTTTCAGCCAGGGCCTGCAAAGACATCATTCAGCTTTTTCCCGCCTTCTGAGAGCCTATGGGAGCCGTAGGAAGTGTCACGTTACAGCAGAGATCCCCTGTTTTGGATAGAGATGATCAAGAAGGCCAATAAATGGTCAGACAGGGTACTTCCTGTACAGAATCTTCTCAGATTTTGGCCTGCCAAATGAGTTCTGTTGTACTCACAGACACCATTCAAACAGTTTTAGAAACTTTGGAGTGTTTTCTATCCAAAGCTAATAATGATATGCATATTCTAGTTTCTGGGCAGGAGTAATAATCAGATTAAATCGGGTACGTTTTTTATCCGGCCGTGAAAGTACTGCCCCCTATCCATAACAGGTTAAAGTAGTAAAAAAAAAAGAAGATTCCTCTCTGTTCCTAACCTCAGGCTGCACACCCTCTTCTCTCATCAAGTGATCATATTCTCACACATCAAACTATTCTCAATTTAATCTTGTATGTAAAATTAGTTCCGATTTAGAATGGCCCATTTTATCAAATGAACAGGAACAGGGGGAAAAATAAATGTTGTTAGTATGCACTGGAATAGCGAATGGAGGCTGCGCGCTTTCCCGCCGGTCCGTTTTGTTAGGCTACTTTGGTTTTATAGCGGAGCATGTGCTTAATATGAGCAGCTCAGAAATAAATACAATAACCCTTATTTCACTCCACGACCCAACCCCTTTTTGAGGAGGATGCTCTCGCTGGCGCGACATGCTCAACAGTTTTATCTCACTAAACTGTTGACAGCCCGTCTGCGTGCTCTAGAAAGGAATGAATGTGAATTAATTAATGAATAAGAGAGAGGAGGAGATTGAAACGAATGGTGGTGAGGTATTCTGTAGCTATAGGTAATGTGTCACCCAATTAATTATAAAAACAATTCATTTTACTAGGCTATTCAACATCAAATACAGAAATTCACTTTAATTGTAGGCTAACTCTGTAAGCCGCCCTGCACAATCATAGAACCAACAGCATCGCTTTGGCCTATATGTTCTACAATTTGTTTAATTTTGGAGTATAGGCTAAACCAATTAAGTACCAAAGACATCTTGAGTCAGTTTTGTGTAATATGCGCTAGGCTATTTATTGTATAACGGCACAATCATAATATTTGGGCTCAGGCTCATAAGCCTATGCATCAGCTCTAATATGGTTGAGAGTGTTTTGAATGAATCATCACCTTTAGAAAGCACTGTCCATTTAGTTGTGTTAGGCTTTGAAACAACATCCACAACAATCATGTTTTACACTGTTTCAACCTGCTGTTGAACTTCTTTCTTCAAATTGATCATCACAGTGAGGTGAGTTTTTTTTAAAGTATGATAGGTCTACTGTTTTAATGATAAGTTTTACGTGTGATTTTCGATTGATGTCAGAGTGGTTAGAGGGAAAGTAGAGCCCTGAGTACCAGGCCATTAGGACCTGATGGAGGGACAGTAGAGCCCTGAGTACCAGGCCATTAGGACCTGATGGAGGGACAGTAGAGCCCTGAGTACCAGGACATTAGGACCTAACGGTAGTTAGCAAGTTGGGTATTACCCAAGCATGTCCAGAGTGCATAAGAGGAGATTACAATGACTCGGCGGGTCATGTGTAATTTTACTGCGGTCATGATTCATGACTGCCGGTTTGGTGGTAATAGTCACTGCAACAGCCCTAGACTCAGTGTATAATGAGAACAGTATTGGTCCAAGAACAGAGCCTTGAGGAACATCGACATTTACCGTAGATTGTCAGAGGAATTTAAACCAGACTGATGACATGTTCTTTGATATAATCTTGTAGAAGACCCAGGTTAGTATCCCGATGTTATTTCAGCTCTCCCACTCTGAAGTTGGACGGGGTGAAGAGGGTGTGGGGGAAGGACGGGTACCTGGCCCAGCAGCAGAGTGCAGGAGAGACCCCAACCCCCCTAGTGGAGCTGCCCAGTCCCCTGCTGTCCCCTCAGAGCCCACCCTCCCAGACACAGAAACCCTCCTCTGGACCTGAGCCTGACCAGGAGAAACGGCAGCTGGCCTCGTCGCTCTTTGTTGGCCTGGGGTCCCACAACTCAGTGTGTCTGGTGAGATTACCTTCTACTGTTTGATTGTTCATTAAGCATTGCCAATCAATCAAATGTATTTAAGGCTTTATTTACACCCTTTTACATCAATAGTTGTCAAAGTGCTTTACAGTAACCCGGCCTAGACTTCTAAGCAGAAACATACAGGTGCTTTAGCTATCAGCTCACGCCTGAGTACTGTTTTATTTATTTTTTAATTTAACCTTTATTTAACTACATTTCACATTGACATTTTAGTCATTTAGCAGACGCTCTTATCCAGAGCGACTTACAGTAGTGAATGCATACATTTCATACATATTTTTTATTTTTTTCCCGTACTGGTCCCCCGTGGGAATCGAACCCACAACCCTGGCGTTGCAAACACCATGCTCTAACAGTTAAGAACAAATTCTTATTTGTTGCCTGAGTGCTGTCGGATATTAGCCGAGTGCTGTCGGATATTAGCCGAGTGCTGTCGGATATTAGCCGAGTGCTGTCGGATATTAGCCGAGTGCTGTCGGATATTAGCCGAGTGCTGTCGGATATTAGCCGAGTGCTGTCGGATATTAGCCGAGTGCGGTCGGATATTAGCTGAGTGCGGTCGGATATTAGCTCACGGCTGAGTGCTGTTGGATATCAGCTTGTACTGTTAAATATCGGCTGGTACTCTCCCCAACAGATGGGCCAAGCCGAGCCAGTGCCCCGACACTTCAGAAGGAAACCCAGAGGGGAGTCATCATCAGGCGCCAGCGAAGGCTCCTCTGACTCCTCCCACTCGTCTCGCAGCGCTGCCGTTGACAACCTTCTGCTTAGCAACCTACTGGAGTCGACCACTGTGGCCTCAGAGGGGGGTGCTGCTACCACCACCACACCTCAACAGACCTCCCAGAGAACACTGGACCATACCACTAGCAACGGTAGCCCCCATGTAGAGGGGACGGAGCAGAGAGTAGAGGCAGGAGGACCTCTCTCTCTGATCAGGGGAAATGGCATGGTGGCTGTTGTACCGCCCACATACACACAGACAGACCCACAAACACAACAAGATCTACACCAAGCTCCAGCCCTAGAGAGACCCAGGGACCTCCCTCTCACCTCCCACCTGCCAGCAGAGCTCTCTGGGCTGGCCCGCTCTGAGTTCACCCCCCTGTGCTCGGACCAGGACTCCAGCCTGGCTCTGTCAGCCTGTAGAGTGTATAAAGAGGATGCCTTAGTGTTGCTGATTTTCATTTCCAACAACACTGACTCAGCACTCCACCAGATGGCACTGCAGCTCACCTGCAAAGAACTGGAGGTATATTTGTTTGACTGGCCTTAACAAAGTTCCCTTGTTTTTTCAGAAATCCTGGTTGGAAGATCCCGGAATCAAGACAGAAATACCAGGGGATCCTCCAACTGGGATTTAGAAATACCAGGGATCTTTGTGAAAGTTTCAGGAATTTTGCAGCCCGTAATTCATGTCAAACTGATGATTCTATCATGCTGTTTTCCCCCTCAGATCTCCTGTATCTCAGGTAGTCCGTTAAAGGAGGTTAAGGGTCACAGTGTGACGGTTTGTCTGCACACTGTTGTCATGAAGAGAGCCTCAGTCCAGGTGGAGCTGGCTGGGTTACTGTCCTACCAGAGACCCCTGGGCCAGCCCCAGGCAGCACAGTTCTCACTGAGCCTCTCTCTGAAACACTTCCTCAGGTAAAACACTTCCTCAGGTAAAACACTTCCTCAGGTAAAACACTTCCTCAGGTAAAACACTTCCTCAGGTAAAACTACTGCTATCTGTAACTGTCAGTACTGTCTTCCAGGTTACCCTGAATCCTAACCTCTCGTGGACAGACTATGTGAACAGGAATGGTACTGTAGAGCTGTCATAATGCAACGACAAAGTGGGAAAACATTTTTGCACTCAGTCACTGCTCTAAGTCGTTCTGGATAAGAGCGTCTGCTAAATGACTCAAATGTAACGACAGGGATGCGTGAGGACTGGCAGCATTAGTTCCGGTGCTTTGGACAAATCACGATTTCTCAGGTGTTGGCATCTTTTGAATTTCTGAAGCGGAGGAGACAGTTAGGCCCATAGACTTGTCCGTAACTTGTAAAGCGAGAGAGGTCGGAGCACTTTGTTCTGGTTCCGATCGTAGTTCTATCTCTCCTCTTAACACGTATGGACCCAGAACTTAATGGAGCATCTGACCAATGACATATGAGACTTTTTAGTCCTGGGTTAACTGAGATGACCTGAATACAACTCCTATCCCTACTTCACAGGTCAACTCCTATCCCTACTTCACAGGTCAACTCCTATCTCTACTTCACAGGTCAACTCCTATATCTACTTCACAGGTCAACTCCTATCTCTACTTCACAGGTCAACTCCTATATCTACTTCACAGGTCAACTCCTATCTCTACTTCACAGGTCAACTCCTTCCCCTACTTCACAGGTCAACTCCTGCTTCACAGGCCGACTCCTTCCCCTACTTCACAGGCCAACTCCTGCCCCTACTTCACAGGTCAACTCCTATCTCTACTTCACAGGCCAACTCCTTCCCCTACTTCACAGGTCAACTCCTGACCCTACTTCACAGGCCAACTCCTGACCCTACTTCACAGGCCAACTCCTGACCCTACTTCACAGGCCAACTCCTGACCCTACTTCACAGGCCAACTCCTTCCCCTACTTCACAGGCCAACTCCTTCCCCTACTTCACAGGCCAACTCCTTCCCCTACTTCACAGGCCAACTCCTTCCCCTACTTCACAGGCCAACTCCTTCCCCTACTTCACAGGCCAACTCCTTCCCCTACTTCACAGGCCAACTCCTTCCCCTACTTCACAGGCCAACTCCTTCCCCTACTTCACAGGCCAACTCCTTCCCCTACTTCACAGGCCAACTCCTACCTCCTGCTTCACAGGCCAACTCCTACTCCTGCTTCACAGGCCACCCACTCCTCTCCCCCTCCTTCCCCTGCTTCACAGGCCAACTCCTTCCCCTGCTTCACAGGCCAACTCCTTCCCCTGCTTCACAGGCCAACTCCTTCCCCTGCTTCACAGGCCAACTCCTTTTCCCCTGCTTCACAGGCCAACTCCTTTTTCCCCTGCTTCACAGGCCAACTCCTTTTTCCCCTGCTTCACAGGCCAACTCCTTTTTCCCCTGCTTCACAGGCCAACTCCTTTTTCCCCTGCTTCACAGGCCAACTCCTTTTTCCCCTGCTTCACAGGCCAACTCCTTTTCCCCTGCTTCACAGGCCAACTCCTTTTTCCCCTGCTTCACAGGCCAACTCCTTTTTTCCCTGCTTCACAGGTCAACTGCTACTTCACAGGCCAACTGCTACTTCACAGGCCAACTGCTACTTCACAGGCCAACTCCTACTCCACAGGTCAACTCCTGCTTCACAGGTCAACTCCTTCCTCTACTTCACAGGCCAACTCCTACTTCACAGGTCTACTCCTACTTCACAGGTCAACTTCTACTTCACAGGTCAACGCCTACTCCTGCTTCACAGGTCAACTCCTTCCTCTACTTCACAGGCCAACTCCTGACCCTGCTTCACAGGCCAACTCCTGACCCTGCTTCACAGGCCAACTCCTGACCCTGCTTCACAGGCCAACTCCTGACCCTGCTTCACAGGCCAACTCCTGACCCTGCTTCACAGTCCAACTCCTGACCCTGCTTCACAGGCCAACTCCTGACCCTGCTTCACAGTCCAACTCCTGACCCTGCTTCACAGTCCAACTCCTGACCCTGCTTCACAGTCCAACTCCCGTCCCTGCTTCACAGGCCAACTCCCGCCCCTGCTTCACAGGCCAACTCCCGCCCCTGCTTCACAGGCCAACTCCCGCCCCTGCTTCACAGGCCAACTCCCGCCCCTGCTTCACAGGCCAACTCCCGCCCCTGCTTCACAGGCCAACTCCCGCCCCTGCTTCACAGGCCAACTCCCGCCCCTGCTTCACAGGCCAACTCCCGCCCCTGCTTCACAGGCCAACTCCCTCCCCTGCTTCACAGGCCAACTCCCGCCCCTGCTTCACAGGCACTATGGCAACAATTCCATCTGGCCTATCATAGGGCAAGATGGAGCTACCACCCTATTGCTTACATCCAATTCTCTCAGATCTACACCTAGTGCCTAGGGGGCCTCTGTTAGCCACTACTACTTCCTGTGTGTGCACACTGTTGACATTCTACTTCCTGTTTGTGTTTATGCAGGCCGTTGACTGTGTCCACAGGGGATTATGGGAAAATGTGGTTGTCTTTCTCTCATGACTTGAAGCAGAACCTTCGACTGGTAACAACAGAACACCAAGAACCTCTGACGGCCACACTGGACGCGCTGAAGGGCAAACTACACCTCCACATTGTCGACATCATAGGTCAGCAGGTGGCACGCTCTCATCTTAATGCTTTAACCCAGCCCTGACCACTTAGAAAATCTCATGCCTACCATAATACTGTGATTGTACATCTTACTGTCATACACTGTTGTTAATACCACTTCATCATGAAGTGGGTAATGGAAGTTTATTACTTTTGACCTTTTTATCCTTTTAGGGTCGGAGGGCATCGTGGCGTGCCGGCTGCTCCAGGGTCCAGGTCAGGGTCAGCCATGTCTGCTTCACTGTCGTGTCCACGCTGACTCTCTGGCCGTGTGGCTGCGCTCCCCTGTCCCTGATCTGCCAGACTCCCTCCTCTACCACTGTCAGAAAGCCCTGACGGAGACCTGAGCCGGGCCGTGTCTCATTCCAGGAAGTTGTTCTGCTTCCTTCTGCTTTCGTTCACCTCACTGATCATTTTTTTTAAAGTTATATGGCAGCGACTAAGGATGCGTTTAGACAGGCAGCCCAATTCTGATACATTTTTTTCACTAATTGGTCTAATCCAATCAGCTCTGAAGATCTGATGTGATTGGTCAAAAGACCAATTCGTGGATAGAAAAAAAACAAGAGAATTGGCCTGCCTGTCTATTTGGTTTCCACCTGCCCAGTTGTTTGTCTCATCGGTGAAGGAGAGTCAACAAGGACGAAGGGGAGGAAACCACTTTATGGAATGAAGTGCAGCCCTGCGCTCACAGGCCCCAAGCACCACCACTGAGGGGCCAACTGAAGTACATAGAATCTCCTCATTGAAGCGATCACACAGAGACATAGAGTGGGAAGCAGCTGGCGTTATGTGTCCTTGTCTTTGCAGTTCAGTGTTTGCTATATATTTTTCTCAACAGTGATTTCATGTTTTCTTTTTTTATGCTCATGTATTTATTGCGTTTTTAACGGGAACAACTAATTGTTCTTATCGCTTCACATAGCTGTTGGTGAAAACGTGAGCTGTGAGCCTCAGAAGGAACTAGTGGAAAGCGTGCTCTGTATTAGACACCCTCTGGAAATAAACAAACACTTATTAAATGAGGAGTTCAGTTGTCTCTCAGTTCTACAAGCTTTGACTTGACTTAATAATCCAATCAGCCCAGGAAGTCTAGAAGTCATGGGATTCTTGGCCATGTTTCCCATTTGATCTTTTACCTGATTATTGGTCTTATTGGTCTCCTTGACTGTTTCCCTCTCTCCTCCTCTCTCTTCTTCCTCCTCTCTCCCTCTCTTCCTCCTCTCCCTATTCCTCCTCTCTCTCTTGTAGCTTCCTCCTCTCTCCCTCTCTCTTGTAGCTATCCTCCTCTCTCCCTCTCTCTTGTAGCTGCTGTCGAATGGCTCACAAAAGCTTCAGTAGTTAAGTTAATTACATGATCAATATTCAGAAAGGTATTATCAAGGCAGAAATGTTTCAGTTTAACAGTACATGTTATACTGAACTGTCATTGTCATGCATGTTACGTTCTCCAGACGCTGCATCTAATAATGATCTACTAACAGTATGCATTTGATTGATTTCCAATTCACAGGCAAGAGCTGAAACCCAGGAGTCATTGGTGATTATTTTTTTTATAACAATGCAGCATTTCAAACATATTTATTGGATATTCTTATAGAATATATTTGGTTATCTTGTAAAATACAAGATAAAAGAGCTTTAAGTAAAAAAAATGTTTTGCTTCATGTGTTCCCCTCAGATATCAGTTAGTCTACCATTAATCTATTCCACTACACACGTCCTCCTCATGCTTGCTGTGCGCCATAGCCAGGGGACGAAGTTCATCTGTTACTTTTCAATGATATTCAATGTGTGTTCAGATGCAAATCATTTTTTTGCCTTTTTCGTTTTGTAAAAGCTTGAGTGCTAAAAGTGGATATTTTTTTAATGGAACTGAAGAATTGTATGTAATTTGAACGCTAACACAAAGATAACCAACCAAACACCTTATGCTCTGATGCCAAGGAGACAAGTTCATTTGTGCCTGTAGTACAAAGAGACCAGTGTACTTTAGTGCCTGTCTGCAGTTCTGCTTACTTTAGTTAATAAACCGGACATTTAACCTTTTACTCGTCTGTTTAGGTAATCATTCATTACCTTGAACATACAACACCAGTAACCATGTGAAAAGAAGTTTAAGATTCAAGACTTGAGGATAACACTTGTATTAAGAATTGTTTGTATCATGTGCATAACTACTGTAAACATTTAATCAATAAAATAAGAATTGTGTATATTTTAAAACACTTTATGACATTGTTTTAAAAACTAGAAATTGTAAATGTACAATAAAATAAGCGTGCATGCTTCAGCTGTGAAAGTATTTTTATTGTAGTGGAAGGACTTCAAAAGTAAACACACAGACTAGTGTTAAAATGTAGTCTAGTGTTGCAGTAATGTATTACAGTTGTGGGATTATAGCCTTTTAAACAGGAGAAGACTTTATCTCTGTCTTACCTGGTTCCATGTTTTTGTTGTTTGTGTAAAATACTACAGGTAGACCTAATTTAATCAACCAACGACCTTGTTAAGAAAGTGAGAAGTGGATCACTTAATTTCACTGTTACTATCATTACAACAGGTTTGTGATTGCTGTCATATGCTAAACAAAACCACACTTCATTATTCCCTCAAATGGCTGGTGAATTGCTTTTAGGAGTTCTAAATGGACAGCAGAGAAGCTTCTCAACAATATTTCCATGACTTGTTAAACTCGGATTTCTTAATTTCTGGATTTAGACTGAAATCCTGTGCCTATTCTAAAACTACAAAGTTCCATGTAACTTTCACGAGAAAGAGCACTAAATACATAAGGCCTCACTTTACTGTGCTTCGTCATCTTTACTTTCATAATTGTTCATACCAGTAAATGTATTTAACCTAGAAATAAACGCTACAAACCCAGGTGTTCCGACCACTTTCCCGACACATCCAACAGACTTCACACCTTAAGAAACTCAACGGATATCTGGTGCCACCAGGTGGCCATTACAGGGTACTCCAGTTACCTTGTGGCAGCAGTGCCACCACATATATTTTATGTAAAGTAACATTTCTGACAATACAGTTATCTCCACATTTCACAGAATATGTACTTATTTGATTAGTTATTCTTCCAATTTAGCTCTTAATCTGATTTTATTTATAATTTCCAATTGGCGGCAGGATGACCATGTGAATTTGGCCGTTTGTTACCGTGAAAAGTGGTTATTTCCACCAATGTTTTTAAGACATGAGCTTTGCTATTTGGTGGAAAGCAAACAGAGCATATTTTGGTGTAGGGGGCGGGAGAGGATTTTAAGGGAGATAGGTCAAGTGTTTTATTGCAAGGGTTGTGCAGGGATTTTAAACTGATTGACTGACTGACTGTTTTGAAACACTGCACTCATGAGACAATGGTGGTCACACCAGATACTGACTGGTTTTCTGATCCACCTCCCTACCTTTTTTTTTTTAAAGGTATCTGTGACCAACATATACATATCTGTATTCCCAGTCATGTGAAATCCATAGATTAGGACCTAATGAATTTATTTAAATTGACTGCTTTTCTTAAATGAACTGTAAATCAGTCAAATCTTTGAAAGTTATCTTTTTTTTTAAATATTTTTGTTCAGTATATATGATCCTGTTGCATTTTAGTTTTCTAATGTTGTAAACTTAATGTCCCAATCTTAAACTATATTAGCTAGCTGGAAATTGTCCTAAAATAAAGCTCAGCCAGTTTACACACTCAGAAGACCAGCTGTCTCTCAAAGCCTCTAACTGAAATCTGGACACTGACTTTAAATCCATAATCTCTCACATACTGTAGCCTAACATAATATTAACTCCTGCAAAATGAAGCATTTTTTTGTAGTAAAATTATACACAAATATGAGTGGAGAAATACGATTGATTTATTTCTGCATATTGAGAGAGATTAGCGGTTATGGATCGTCTGTAATCAGCATCAAATAGTAGTAGTTAAACCACATAGAATATGCATCCAAGCCAAACTGAAATCTTATCAGAAACATGTTGGGTCGTGTTCACTGATTTTAATTGCCAGGTGGGACGCTACTGTCCCACCTGCCCATAAAAAGTTTTAATGCAGACGTGACGCTTGGCATTCAGGCCAAAGAGTTCAATTTTGATTTCATCAGACCAGATAATCTTGTTTTCATGGTCTGAGAATTCTTTAGGTACCTTTTGGCAAACTCCAAGCAGGCTGCTATGTGCCTTTTACTGAGGAGTGGCTTCCATCTGGCCACTATACCATAAAGGCCTGATTGCTGGAGTGCTGCAGAGATGGTTGTCCTTCTGGAAGGTTCTCCCATCGCCACAGTGGAACTTTGGCGCTCTGTCAGAGTGACCATCGGGTTCTTTGTCACCTCCCTGACCAAGGCCCTTCTCCCCGATTGCTCAGTTTGGCCGGGCGGCCAGCTCTAGGAAAAGTCTTGATGGTTCCAAACTTCTTCCATTTAAAAATGATGGAAGCCACTGTGCTCTTGGAGACCTTCAATGCTGCAGACATTTTTTGGTAGCCTTCCCCAGATTTGTGATTTGACACAATCCTGCCTCGGAGCGCTACGGACAATCAAGGCTTGGTTTTTGCTCTGACATGCACTGTCAACTGTGGGACCTTATATAGACAGGTGTGTGCCTTTACAAATCATGTCCAATCAATTGAATTTACCACAGGTGGACTCCAATAAAGTTGTAGAAACATCTCAAGGACGATCAACAGAAACAGGATGCACTTGAGCACTTAATTTCGAGTCTCATAGTAAAAGGGTCTGAATACTTATGTAAATAAGGTATTTCTGTTTTTATTTTTTATACATTTGCAAACATTTCTAAAAACCTGTTTTTGCTTTGTCATTATGGGTTATTGTGTGTAGATTGATGAGGAAAAAACTATGTTATCCATTTTAGAATAAGGCTGTAACGTAACAAAATGTGATAAAAGTGAAGGGGCCTGAGTACTTTCTGAATGCACTGTAAGTAACTTCATTTATGTCCCTCTTAACTCCTCTGTGAATCCTACAGCTATTCTATGCAGTAATCATGTGCCTAACCTGAGTTATACTGTTAGCACTGAGGCGGTTTGCCCTATTAGGAAATGCACTGTGTGCAGCTCACCCTGCACTATGAGCTCAAACATAAATATCACTGTCATGTCTACTTTTTGATAAGCCTCCCAGTAAAGCAATAAAAACATTCCCAGGAAAGTGCTAAAAATAGCCCACATTAACATATGTAGCCTAAGAAACAAGGTTCATGAAATCGATAACTTACTGGTAACAGATAACATTCATATACTATCTCTGAAAACTCCCTTACATAATACCTTTGATGATACATTGGTAGCAATATATGGTTTCAACATCTTCAGAAGAGACAGGAATGCCATCGGTGCAGGTGTTACCATTTATGTTCAGAGTCTCTCCAACATAATCCAGGTACAGTCAGGCATTCCGCAGGGCAGCTGTTTAGGCCCCTTACTTTTAAAAATCTTTACTAATGACCTGCGACTGGCTAGGAGTAAAGCCTGTGTGTCTATGTATGCTGATGACTCAACACTATACACGTCAGCTACCACAGCAAGTGGAATCACTGCAACACAACGAGTTACAGTCAGTTTCAGAATAGGTAGCAAGAAATAAGTTAGTCCTAAATATTTCAAAAACTACAGTAAAAACATTGTATTTGTGGCAAATCATACCCTAAACCTCAACAAAATCTTGTAATGAAGAATGTGGAAATTGAGCAAGTTGATGAGACTAACCTGCTTGGATAACCCTGGATTGTAAACTGTTGATGCAACAGTAGCTAAGATGGGGAGAGATCTATCTACAATAAAGCGTTACTCTGCCTTCTTAACAACGTTATCAACAAGGCAGGTCCTACAGGCCCTAGTTTTGTCATACTTGGACTGAGTGATTGAATTCATCACTACATGTATTTGTGAGAAGTATTGACATGTTGAATGCACCAAGCTGTCTGTTTAAACTACTAGCACACAGCTCAGACACCCATTCATACCCCACAAGACAGCAGAGGTCTCTTCACAGTCTCCAATTCCAGAACAGACTATAGAGTACCACAGTATGAGCCATAATACACATACAACCTAGTGGTCAAACAAGGAAATGGTTCCAATTGTTTTTCCACCATTCATTTTTCCCATAGGGGATTTTAGAAACACTTAAATAAGGGCTGTGTTTCGTGTAGGCTTACCATGGCACGACGTTTTGATAACCATGTAAATCTCTCTAGGACAAGGTGACTGTTATCTATATATTCGCTTGAATTGCTGGAGCCCAGGAAGGGTAAGCCTACACGAAACACAGCCCTTATTTTAAGTGTTTCTAAAATCCCCTATGGGAAAAATGAATGGTAGAAAAACAATTGGAACCATTTCCCTGTTTGACTGCTAGGTTTTATGGGTAATATTACACTTCCACTGTGGGGCTCTATGGGAGGCACACAGTACTACATGGAGCCATATGTTGTACTATTCTACATCAAGTAACTCATGCAAGCAGAAAAATCAGATTTAAAAAAACTGATAGACTGTTGTGAAATCTAATGTATTGTTTTTAATTGTATATAACTGCCTTCATTTTTGCCAGACCCCAGGAAGAGTAGCTGCTGCCTTGGTAGGACCTAATGGGGATCCATAATAAATACACATACAAATGGTAGCTAACTCTGGAATTGACGTTAACGTGAGCTAGCTAATGTTAGTGGGCAGTAGTAAAATTAGCTTACCGTTGTTTCCATCCTCCAGAAATGGTGTGGATTGGCAGCCTAATGTTATATAGTACAACCTTCTACTTAAGTAAGTTAACTAACGTTAGCCTAACAATAGCCTACACAAGTATGACGTAAGCTAACGTTAAGTTAGCGTATCATACACAATTAAATTAAACTAGCTTAAATCAGCTTAAAACTAGCTAGATAACTCTTATAGCTACTATGTTAAACACAATATATATATATATATATACTACAAATCCTAATATATATACACTTGACAAAAAACTAAACAGACTAACATCAGGTAGCTAGCTAACAGCTAACATTAGCTAACTTAACCGAACCATAACCTAACAACACTAACAACTACTTACTTAACAAAAACAAACTATGCTAATTGACTATGCTAAATTAGAAAAACTAAAGCTGGTTGTAAATGACTAAAAAGGCAGTCCGAAGCTGAGGTGAAGACGTTGAAGAGGTGCAGCTAGTAACTGACAAATGGCGCTACGCTGGACCTGATACAGCTAGCTAGTTAATATGCGCGTTCGCAGTGACAATTTGCATTGAATATGCACGGAAGTGTAGTGTCGTCTATATAGAATAGATAGACTGGGAAATGGTAACATTGTTGATGGATGACATGAATATTGCCATTGTATTAATGGTGATGTCTGATCATGTATTGAGTAAACCTGAAGTTAATCACTTTAGGCATTAGAAGCCTCTATACAGGGCAACTCTCCAGAACAGGAGTTGGTGAGTCTTAGCATTAGATTACTGATCATATGTAACTGTGTTTGTTTTGTGATTGGCAGGGACCGTGCTCCATTTGTGTTCACCTCCAGCAACACAGACTCAATCGACCTCTTCAGTAAACAGGCCAGTGCCTGTTGGAAAAATGGTCAACATGACCGCACAGAGTACAGGCCATATGGATTTTCCAAAAGCTCTCAAAAAGAGGCAGTCCGTCAACATTAAAGGACAGCTCCAGAGTATCGAGGTCAGTCACCTGTTGAACTGGGTAACGATCCAGGGTTTCGACTAACTTCTTCAGCAGGTAGTGGAGATACTCTCCGTTTTCAAGAGAGTGGATAGCCATGGCTTTGCAGCAGTTTCAGTAACTTGTCCACAGTGTTGTGCTTCACCTGGAACTCACTAATCCAAGCTGCCAGGTTTACGGCCAATGACATGACCTTAGGGATGCTGTCCAGGTCTACGGCCAATGATGTGCCCTCAGGGATGCTCTCCAGGTCTATGGCCAATGATGTGACTTCAGGGATGCTGTCCATGTCTTAGTCACTACTCATGGCTGAAGCCCCTGCAATTCTGGGGGGATGGGGTGACCCACCCCAGGAACCCATTAGATCCACCCCGGCCCCCTTGGACATACCCCTTTTCTCTTCCTTTTCTAGAAGTTTAACTCTTTCTTTCTCCATCTCTCTCTCTTCCTCTCTTTCTCCATCTCTTTTCCATCTCTCTCTCTCCCTCTCTCCATGTCTTTCTCCCTCTTTCTCCACCTCTCTCCCTCACTTTCTCCATCTCTCTCAATTCAATTCAAGGGGCTTTATTTGCATGGGAAACATATGTTAACATTGCCAAAGCAAGTGAAGTAGATTAATATACTGCTCAAAAAAATAAAGGGAACACTTAAACAACACATCCTAGATCTGAATGAAAGAAATAATCTTATTAAATACTTTTTTCTTTACATAGTTGAATGTGCTGACAACAAAAATCACACAAAAATAATCAATGGAAATCCAATTTATCAACCCATGGAGGTCTGGATTTGGAGTCACACTCAAAATTAAAGTGGAAAACCACACTACAGGCTGATCCAACTTTGATGTAATGTCCTTAAAACAAGTCAAAATGAGGCTCAGTAGTGTGTGTGGCCTCCACGTGCCTGTATGACCTCCCTACAACGCCTGGGCATGCTCCTGATGAGGTGGCGGATGGTCTCCTGAGGGATCTCCTCCCAGACCTGGACTAAAGCATCCGCCAACTCCTGGACAGTCTGTGGTGCAACGTGGCGTTGGTGGATGGAGCGAGACATGATGTCCCAGATGTGCTCAATTGGATTCAGGTCTGGGGAACGGGCAGGCCAGTCCATAGCATCAATGCCTTCCTCTTGCAGGAACTGCTGACACACTCCAGCCACATGAGGTCTAGCATTGTCTTGCATTAGGAGGAACCCAGGGCCAACCGCACCAGCATATGGTCTCACAAGGGGTCTGAGGATCTCATCTCGGTACCTAATGGCAGTCAGGCTACCTCTGGCGAGCACATGGAGGGCTGTGCGGCCCCCCAAAGAAATGCCACCCCACACCATGACTGACCCACCGCCAAACCGGTCATGCTGGAGGATGTTGCAGGCAGCAGAACGTTCTCCACGGCGTCTCCAGACTCTGTCACGTCTGTCACATGCTCAGTGTGAACCTGCTTTCATCTGTGAAGAGCACAGGACGCCAGTGGCGAATTTGCCAATCTTGGTGTTCTCTGGCAAATGCCAAACGTCCTGCACAGTGTTTCGCTGTAAGCACAACCCCCACCTGTGGACGTTGGGCCCTCATACCACCCTCATGGAGTCTGTTTCTGACCGTTTGAGCAGACACATGCACATTTGTGGCCTGCTGGAGGTCATTTTGCAGGGGTCTGGCAGTGCTTCTCCTACTCCTACATAAAGGCGGAGGTAGCTGTCCTGTTGCTGGGTTGTTGCCCTCCTACGGCCTCCTCCACGTCTCCTCATGTACTGGCCTGTCTCCTGGTAGCGCCTCCATGCTCTGGACACTACGCTGACAGACACAGCAAACCGTTCTTGCCACAGCTCGCATTGATGTGCCATCCTGGATGAGCTGCACTACCTGAGCCACTTGTGTGGGTTGTAGACTCCGTCTCATGCTACCACTAGAGTGAAAGCACCGCCAGCATTCAAAAGTGACCAAAACATCAGCCAGGAAGCATAGGAACTGAGAAGTTGTCTGTGGTCCCCACGTGCAGAACCACTCCTTTATTGGGGGTGTCTTGCTAATTGCCTATAATTTCCACCTGTTGTCTATTCCATTTGCACAACAGCATGTGAAATTTATTGTCAATCAGTGTTGCTTCCTAAGTGGACAGTTTGATTTCACATAAGTGTGATTGACTTGGAGTTACATTGTGTTGTTTAAGTGTTCCCTTTATTTTTTTGAGCAGTGTATATAAAAGCGAAATTAACAATAAAAATGAACAGTAAACATTACACTCACAGAAGTTCCAAAATAATAAATATATTACAAATGTCATTATATAAGTATACAGTGTTGTAACGATGTGCAAATAGTTAAAGTACAAAAGGGAAAATAAATAAACATAAATATAGGTTGTATTTACAATGGTGTTCTTCACTGGTTGCCCTTTTCTAGCTCTCCCTCTCTTTCTCCATCTCTCTCCATCTCTCTCTCCCTCTCTCACATCCGGCCGTAATTGGGAGTACCATAGGGTGGCACACAACTGGCCCAGCGTCGTCTGGGTTTGGCCGGGGTAGGCCGTCATTGTAAAATAAGAATTTGTTCTTAACTGACTTGCCTAGTTAAAAAAATACAGCTGCTGATTCCAGAGATATGGCTCTGAGCAATGTCAACGTCATGAGGACTCTGAAAGAATCCCATTATCTGTTTACACTTGTGGAAATTGGCCTATATTGATAGGGTTAAATAGAAAAGTTCTAGCAGAAGGTATATGAGAAACATTTGTATAAAAATGGTGGCAATTGTAAGGGAACACTTAGGAGAATATGGGGAAATGATCAGACCAAAGGTGAGGACACAACAGTTCACCAGATACAAGACTGAATTCAAAACATCACACTGTTGATTTGATGTGCATTCTACATTTACTTTACTTATTGCAGCATTTGTCAAAAACAAAATCCGAAAAGACTCTGGATACATTCAGTAACATAAGAATATTCACAGTAAATTTGGGGTAGGTGCAACAAGACTAAAACAAATGTTTGACTATAAAGGTCGAACTGTTGTCTTTGCTTCTAGGACGTCAAATATGTATTATAATACTCAACATCTCATCTTTTCAGAACACATCGACTCATCTTGATTTACAGGATTTATCTCAATCAACCAAATATTTGCAAAAGTAGCCCGATTAAGCGGGAGGGACGGGTGCATCTTCTTTTCGTTAAATATATTTTTAAAGTCTGTTTGTTTTATTGGATCGGAGACAGGAATTTAGGCCAATTTAGCCGCTTATCAGTGACCAAATATGCCACTTTTTCAATCTGTATCCAGGATGCGTGTAAAGACATCTGGCCATTCTTTACACTGTGCTTCTGCAGCTACATAACACGTCAAGTGTTTAATTAAATGTTTTGTATGTGTCTTTATAGATCTTCAGATGGGCCACTGAAGCGGCACTCGGGGATATAATGTGACAACAAATGGATGCTTTATTAAAAGCTCTAATCCAGAGTTGACCAAACAGTGCCATTGCCTCCCCATGTTTGTCCCGTCCCATTTTATTTTCACATCTCGTCTTGGATTTCGTCTTGGATGGATGTTGTGACGCAATAAAATATTTAGAAAGCCTTTTCATTGAAGAAGACATTATTTTTAAGGAAATTATTTAATGGCATACATTTAAACGCATACTGTACATGCCAAACCAGTTGTACATTTTAAGTATCAATTTTCACGTATGTCAAAGTCAGTAAAATAAGACTAGTCTATGTTGTACTCATGATAATTCACACACCACCGTACTTTTGAATTAAACCTATTCTTTGCATCCTGCATCGTAACCTGTTAATGTTCTGCTTTTGTGTTTTGCCGGTTCAGTAGTTATTCACAGCAATACCAACTTACAAAGGATCTGAATAGTGTTTGTTTTCATAGACTTGTCTGAAGATTAAAGATAATCAGGTGAGGGCTCCCGAGTGGCGCGGCGGTCTGAGGCACTGCATCTCAGTGCTAGAGGCGTCACTACAGACCCTGGTTCGTTTTCCAGGCTGTATCACAACTGGCCGTGATTGGGAGTCCCATAGGGCGGTGCGCAATTGGCCCAGCGTCATCCGGGTTAGTGTTTGGCCAGGGTAGGCTGTCATTGTAAATACAAATTTGTACTTAACTGACTTTCCTAGTTAAATCAAATAAGAAATGTCCTAGACATCAGTAAGAATATTCATGGCCAAAGAGAGAGAAATCTAAGACCGTGGAGCTTTAAGGGTCAATCTATGGCCTGACTGAGATCTTTATCACAGGGCTACAGAGCCTGCGCCAGTGCACAGAAAGGACTAGAACATTCTGGGATCTTCAAGAATTTGTATAGTGGATCAAGCTACTATAGCAGTAACATATGGGCTATACATATTGCAGCGGTATCACGCAAGTAATACAAACATTGCTAATAACACACTAGTAAGTAGGGTTGTTGCGCTCAACGAACACACTTGTAGCAATGATAACCATACTAAAACGAGATAGCATGCACGGACACACACAAACAAACAATGCTGGAATTAGCAGGAAGCTGGCAAACAGCTGTGTAAAAGCGTAGCTAACAAACCAATCTTACACAGTCACATTACACGGTAAAGTAACTAGCCCACACTGATTTGGCACCCAATCTTATTCCCAGTAACAGTTCCAACACTTGGGTTAGGAAACAGCATGTGAACAGTCTGTCAGCACAACTTTCTTCTTCTTCTTCAAATATGTATTGTTGGATCGCAACCAACTGAAGGGATGCGTACACCGCCACCTACTGTTCTGGAGTGTGAATTCATTGCACTTTGTGACACAAAAAGGGAAAAGGGAAGACAAATGTCCCTACTGACTAACCCTACACCCATTAAAACTTCACCACTATACCAACTAACCCTACACCCATTAAAACCTCACCACTATACCAACTAACCCTACACCCATTAAAACCTCACCACTATACCAACTAACCCTACACCCATTAAAACCTCACCACTATACCAACTAACCCTACACCCATTAAAACTTCACCACTATACCAACTAACCCTACACCCATTAAAACCTCAACACTATACCAACTAACCCTACACCCATTAAAACCTCACCACTTTAACAACTAACCCTACACCCATTAAAACCTCACCACTATACCAACTAACCCTACACCCATTAAAACTTCACCACTATACCAACTAACTCTACACCCATTAAAACCTCACCACTATACCAACTAACCCTACACCCATTAAAACTTCACCACTATACCAACTAACCCTACACCCATTAAAACCTCACCACTATACCAACTAACCCTACACCCATTAAAACTTCACCACTATACCAACTAACCCTACACCCATTAAAACCTCACCACTATTCCACTACTTGGTCCTATCTGATTCTACTCCAAGCTGGAAGACTGGGAGAACGGAACACTATTGTTGAACACACCTTGTAACTCTAATGCAGTAAAATCCCATAGACCCAAGTCCTTCTATGCAGCTGCCACCACATCTATTTTCTGTGATTCACGTTTCATTTCTGCGGTATAGTTCATAACCAACACTTCTGAACTCCAGCACCATGGGTACCCCTACAACAGTGCCTACAACAGTGGACACTGCTGAGGTGAGGACGGCTCATAATAATGTTTTGAACGGAGCAAATGGAATGGCATCAAACACATGGTTTCCATGTATTTGATACCATTCCACTGATTCTGCTCCAGCCATTACCACGAGCCTGTTCTCCCCAATGAAGGTGCCACTACAGGTGCCACTAGGTGCCACTAAGGTGCCCTACAGTTAACACACAACATTTATTTCCACCAACACTACACATTTCTTTGTCTCATGCCCTAATGCACACTTCTCACATCTAGGAATTTCCCTCCTACACACAGCTGCGACATGATAATAAGCTTGGCACCTAAAACACCGTAATGAGTTCGGGACAAAAGCTCCACAACAACTAAAGATCTACAAATATTTATGAAATTTCTCCTTCCAGTTATTGATAGACATGACCCTATTAAGAAACGAACTGTTAGATCTGCCAAGGTGCCGTGGATTGATGAGGAACTGAAAAACTGTGTGGTTGAGAGAGATGACGCAAAAGGAGTGGCTAATAAATCTGTCTGCACATCTGATTGGCAAACCGAGAAATTATGTGGCTAAACTGAACAAAAAGAAGAAGAAACGCTGTATTATGAAACTAAGATAAATGATATAAAATATGACAGAAAAAAGCTTTGGAGAATTTCAAATGAAATTATGGGCATATAGACTAATTCAACACCATCATTTATTGAATCAGATGACTCATTCATCACCAAACCCTTTGATGGGGCCAATTATTTCAACAATGACTTTATTGACAAAGTGTGCAAACTCAGGCATGAAATGTCCAACAAATATACCTAATTATGTAAGAAAAACAATGTCAATGCACAGTAATACTGTATATAGAGCCATGATAGCATGGAACTCCCTCCCATCTCAAATCACTCAAGCAAGCAGCAACATTAGCTTCAAAAAGCTAATAAAACAGCACATCACAGCACAATGCCTCTGACCTAAATAGCTGTAGCATCTCCCTCCCTCCCTCACATCAGGTGTTTGGGTTAAAGTTCAAGATAAGATGTGCCCTTGGCAACAGGATATCAGGGGCCTGCTCAGAGAAAGCATTCGTAAGTAGAGTGAGGACATACTGCTCCATATGATATGGTAGTCTGGTCAACTTACGCTAGTCAGTAGAGCAAACTTTTCTTGAAGTGTATGTTTGTGTGTGACTGGTGGATGCTGCTGGAGAGTGTGGTGTGGGAAATAAACATGGAAATGCAAAACAACTCCATAAGAGAACCGGAGGAAATTCCATATCAAGGGGACTTTTTTCATGTTTTGAATAAGTCCAAAGGCAATGCCTATACCTTAGCTAAACCATTAAACTTCACCATAGCTAAAGTAGACTTTAACCTGTTGGGGTTACAGGTTAGCAATGAACCCCGAGTCGGGATTGCTAACAAGGCTGGAAATTCAAAACATCAAAAATCTAATAATTTCAATTTCTCAAACAATCAACTATTTTACACAATTTAAAAGATAAACATCTCCTTAATCTAATCACATTGTTCGATTTTCAAAGAGGCTTTACGGCAAAAGCATAAAGTTAGATTATGTTAGGACAGTACATAGCCACAAAAGTACAAACATCCATTTTCAATTCAAGGTCAGGCGTCACCAAAAGCAGAAACCAGCTAGAATTATGCACTAACCTTTGTCAATCTCCATCAGATGACACTCCTAGGACATTATGTTATACAATACATGCATTTTTTGTTCCATCAAGTTCATATTTATATCCAAAAACAGCATTTTACAGTAGCGTGAAATTCAGATTTTTTTCTTCTCTGAAATGCTTCCGGTGAACATAACAAAATTACTATTCGAAAACATTGGTAAATTATAATATTGTCATTCAAAGAATAATATATTATCATCTCGTAATTGCTACCGAATGGCCAGATCTCAAAATAACTTTACTGGGAAATCACATTTTGCAATAAACGGGGTGCTATGCTAAGAACAATAAGCTATGCTATACAGTTAGCATCATCTAATATCGATAATAACATTGTAAATATCCCCTTACCTTTGATTATCTCCATCAGAAGGCACTGCCAGGAATCCCAGGTCCGGAACAAATGTGGTTTCTTTTGACAAAGTTCATAATTTATGTCCAAATAACACCAAGTAGTTAGCGTTCATTATGCTCCCACAAAACGTGGTGGGGGGGGTTGTAAAATCACGCCGAAAAGCTAAAAAAACCTAGTAAATAATCTATTTACGTTCGTTCAAACATGTCAAACCTTGTTTAGCATTAATCTTTTGGTCCATTTTTAACGTTAAACATCAGTAATATTTTCACACAACCTATCCTATGTCTTGATAAACAATTAATGACAAACTCACGCTTCTCAGATTTATGCGCAGGCGCAAAAAAATGAAGTGATGACATGTCAACTTCCTTGCATTCTAATTTGCTCTCTGTTTATCATAGACGCTTCAAACAACTTTATAAAGATCGTTGACATCTAGTGGAAGCCGTAGGTGTTGCGAAATGAATCCTTTCTCACTATGGTATCTATAAAACAATGACACTAAATAGTACAGTCACAAAATTCACATTTTTTTAAATCTATTTTTCACAGGTTTTTGCCTGCAATATGAGTTTTGTTATACTTACAGACACCATTCAAACTGTTTTAGAAAATTCAGAGTGTTTTCTATCCGAATGTGTTAATAATATGCATATCCTAGCTTCTGAGTTGGTGTAGGAGGCAGTTAAAAATGGGCACATATTTCTTTTCAAAATTTCTCAATACTGCCCCCGAGCCCCAACAGGTTTAAACTGTTACACTATACCTTAGCTAATCCTTTACAGGCAGTAGACTGAAATGTTACACTAGCTAACTCTTTAGGGATGGTAGATTGCAAACTGTTACACTATACCTTAGTTAACTCTTTATTTAACTAGGCAAGTCAGTTTAGAACAAATTCTTATTTTCAATGACGGCCTAGAAACAGTGGGTTAACTGCCTTGTTCAGGGGCAGAACGACAGACTTGTACCTTGTCAGCTCGGGGATTTGATCTTGCAACCTTTCGGTTACTAGGCCAATGCTCTAACCACTAGGCTACGCTGCCACCCCTTTATGGATGGTGTACTATAAACCATTACACTATACCTCAGCTAATCCTTTACGGGCAGTAGACTGTAAACCATTACACTATTTCTTAGCTATGGATGGTAGACTGTAAACTGTTACACTATACCTTAGCTAAACCGTTACACTATACCTTAGCTAAACCGTTACACTATACCTTAGCTAAACCGTTACACTATACCTTAGCTAACCCTTTACACTATACCTTAGCTAACCCTTTACACTATACCTTAGCTAAACCGTTACACTATACCTTAGCTAACCCGTTACACTATACCTTAGCTAAACCGTTACACTATACCTTAGCTAACCCTTTACAGGGAATAGACTGTAAACCGTTACACTAGCTAACTCTTTATGGATGGTATACCGTAACACAGCAAATGTTTGGTTTAGTTCATTTCTATACAGTAGACAGGACAAAGGATGTAAGTGAAGCCCATCTGATGATAATGATGACTCTGTCCAATTTATGTATGTTTGGCCTAAAATCTAACACTGGGCCCGTTCGCATGCCCTTGCAGTGACCAGCAGCAAGGTGTTTCTCCATCTGTGTGTGTTTGTTATTTTGTATTTGAGATCACTGAATGCAATGATCTAGCAGAAAGGGCAGTGTTGAACTCGTCCCCCTTGTTTTCAGGAACATGGAGTTAGCAGCCTTGTTGTTATTGTGGATGGTGTTTCACCAGGCACACCGTTTTCAAGATCATCCCCATACACAATCAACATGGATCCAGTACAGTAGGGAGTTTCTTCCCCAATGGAATAATCTCCCAAATGCCAATCCTCCCTCAGATCTAATCTACCTCGATGTGCTTGATGATATTGAATTTTAAAGGATGATATGAGCGGGCTACACTGTAAAATGAGAAAGTATAGGAAGAGGTAGCCTACTGGTTAGAGTGTTGGGCCTCTAACTGAAAGGTTGCTGGATTGAATCCTTGAGCTGACAAGGTACAAATCTGTTGTTCTACCCCTGAATAAGGTGGTTTACCCACTGTTCCCCGATAGGCTGTCATTGTAAATAAAAATTTGCTCTTAACTGACTTGCCTAGTAAGATTTAAAGAGGGGTGGAGTCTGGGAAGATGCTTCAGCATTTTCCTGCCCTCTATCATTCCCAGTCTCTTCGTAACAAAAACTGATAAAGTGCAAGCCCATGTTCATTTCCAACATGAATTCAGAGATGGCTGTATTTTTGGCTCTCCAGGAGACATGGTTTAAGAGTAGGGACTTGGATGCTGAGCTTATGATTGACGGTTTTGAGGCACCTATACGCTTCGACTGAGATGCCTAGGTTACTGGTGGAGTATGTGTCTATGTGAATGAGTACTGGTGTAAAACTGTACCGGTTAGGGAAAGACTTTGCACATATGATGTTGAACTGCTATCTGTGTCATTGTGCCCCCACTATCTACCTTGGAAATTTCCTCAAGTATTTGTCACTGTGTTTACATCCACTCGAAGGCAAATAAGCATAATGCCACACAGTTAATACTCCAGGAGACGCAGAAATTATATCATCCTTGGGGACTTTACGTTGCCAAACACTTCCATCAGTACAAAACAATAACTCCATAACAGAACCGGAGGAAACTCCATATCAAGGGAACTGTAGTCCACGCACTATACCTTATGCCATTCCAGACATAACAAGATCCTGAACCTGTATTATGGTTCTGTTAAAGGGAGCGTATAAATCCCTCCCACTACCGGCTACAGCTGACCCATCTTATACCTGTGTATCTCACAGCCCTGCGGCGGGGTAAAGTAGTTATGAAGCGGATTAAGAACTGGACAGACTCTTCCTCTCTGACCCTACAGGGGTGTATTGACTGTACTGATTTGAACAGTCAATTTAGAGAGTAATGCGCTCATATTGATGATGTCACTGATGTTGTTAGCTCCTGGGTCTCATATTGATGATGTCACTGATGTTGTTAGCTCCTGGGTTTCCTATTGTGAAGATATAGTTATCCCAGACAAGGTTGTGAGTATATAAGCATCTTATCAGGCTCCATCTCAATGTGCTTCAAACTATAGCTACAGGACTCCTGATATCTCTCGAGTGGCACAGCGGTCTAAGACACTTAATCTCAGTACTAGAGGTGTCACTACAGACACCCTGGTTCGACTCCAGGCTGTATCACAATCGGTCGTGATTGGGAGTCCCATAGGGTGGTGCACAATTGGCCCAGCATCGTCTGTGTTTTGCCTGTGTAGGCCATCATTGTAAATAAGAATTTGTTCTTAACTGACTTGCCTAGTTAAATAAAAAACATAACAGGGAGTACAGGAGGGGACTGAGCACACACCCCTGAGGGACCCATGTGTTGTTAACTACCCTTACCACCTGGGGGCGGCCCGTCAGGAAGTCCAGGATCCAGTTGCAGAGGGAGGTGTTTAGTCCCAGGCTCCTTAGCTTAGTGATGAGCTTCGTGGGCACTATGGTGTTGAACGCTGAGCTGTAGTCAATGAACAGCATTCTCACATAGGTGTTCCTTTTGTCCAGGTGGGAAAGGGCAGTGTGGAGTGCGATTGAGATTGCGTCATCTGTGGATCTGTTGGGGTGGTATGCGAATTGGAGTGGGTCTAGAGTTTTCGGTATGATGGGGTTGATGTGACCCATAACCAGCCTTTCAAAGCACTTCATGGCTTCATGGCTACTCACTTGAGTATTTTAGCTAGTTATTTTCAGATTATCTCATTTTGCTCTTTTGTAGCTTTGGCAACTAAATGTGTGTTTTCTATCCCAGTTCGCTCCTCACCTAGTAGGCTTTACAGATGCTCCCCACCCATTGGATGCAACCCTTCTAATGTAGTGTACCTTGTGTGCACAACCCATGTGGAATTCCTGGTCTCCGGCAGTGTTTGGAATTTGCCGATCTGCAGTCAAGTATCCCGAGTTCAGTCCCTAGACTTTTTGGCCCTAATGGAGACATGGATCAGAGAACACTAATCCTCCAGCTGCTCTCTCTTTTCATCTGACTGCATTTTCTCTCCGAGAGCATCTGGTCGTCGCGGTGGGCTAGCACAAGGCTGCTCATTTCTCTTTTCTTCGTAACTCACCTGTCCATCTCCTCATATGAAATCCATGCTGTCACATTAACATTGTTGTCATCTATCGCCCACCAGGTGCCATTAGAGAGTTCCTCAATAAGCTTGACACCTTCATAAGCTAATTTCCTGACGATGGCACACCGCTCTTCGTACTGGGCGACTTCAACCTCCCGTCATCTGCCTTCGATTAATTTCTTTCCAACTCTTTCTTTCCCCTCCTTGCCTCTTTTGACCTTACCCTTTCCCAGTCCCCTTTCACTCAAAAGGCAGGCAATACGCTTGACCTCATCTTTCCTAGAGATTGTTCGACTACTAATCTCACGGCAAACCCGCTCCAGGTCTCTGATCACTACGTTGTTTCCTTTTCTGTCTCCCTTTCCTCCAACCCTAGCCACTCAGCCCCTACCCAGATGGTCATTCGTCATTGCAATATTTGCTCTCTCTTCTCTTCTATTCTATCTCTCCCTTTGCTAAATCCTTCTCCCTCCTGTGCCCTGATTCTGCCTTTTCGACACTACTATCCTCCCTTTACGCATTCTATGATTCCTAATGTCGCCTTACCTTCTGGCCGGCTCGGCCCTCCCCTCCTACCACGTGGCTGAGTGACTCATTGTGAGCTTACAGAACAGGGCTGTGGGCAGCTGAGCGAAAATGGAGGACAACTACATTTCCAGAGGACTTATCATCCTTTCACTCCCTCCTCTCTACCTTCTCTTCCTCTGTATCCGCTGCTAAAGCCCACTTTTTTTCACTTAAAATTTCAAGCTTCTGCCTCCACCTTCTAATCTCCCTCCTTAATCCTCCACCTCCTCCCTCTCTGAGGACGACTTTGTCAACCACTTTGAAAAGAAGGCTGCTCCTATTGAATCCACTGGGCCCGAGTCGCCCCGCCCCCATCAAAGAACCAGCACTCAACCCCTCTGACGACAGGCCGGTATCCCTTCTTTCTTTTCTTTCCAAAACACTTGAACGTGCTGTCTCTTGCTATCTCTCTTAGAACAATCTTCTTGACCTTAACCAGTCAGGCTTCAAGATGGGACACTCAACCCGAGACTTCTCTTCTCTGTGTCACGGAGGCTCTCCACACTGCCAAAGCTGACTCTCTCTCCTCTGTCCTCATCCTAGATCTAGCCTTTGACCCCATTAACCATCAGATCCTCCTCTCCACACTCTCAGGGCTAGACATCTCAGGCTCTGCACACCAGGTGACGTGGAGAGGATCTGTGTCTGCACCACATATCTCTCACTACTGGTGTCCCCCGGGGCTCCATTCTAGGCCCTCTCCTATACACCAAGTCACTTGGCTCATTCATATCCTCACATGGTCTCTCCTATCATTGCTATGCAGATGACACTCAACTACTTTTCTCCTTCCCCCCTTCTGACACCCAGGTGGCGACACGCATCGCTGCGTGCCTGGCAGATATCTCAGCTTGGCTGTCGGGCCACCGCAAACTAAATTTCGACAAGACAAAGCTGCTCTTCCTCCCTGGAAGGCCTGCCTGCTCCAAGACTCTCCATGGTTGACAACTTCACAGTGTACCTCTCCCAGAATGCAAAGGACCTTGGCGGGACCCTGGATAACACCCTGTTGTTCTCGCAAACATCAAAGCAGTGACTCACTCCTGCAGGTTCATTTTCTACAACATCCGTAGAGGATGACCCTACCTCACACAGGAAGCGGCGCAGATCCTAATCCAGGCACTACTGCTACTCTCTGCTGGACTCGGCTGGGCTCCCTGCTTGTGCCATTAAACCCCTGCAACTTATCCAGAATGTTCAACCATCCCAAATTCTCCTCCACACACTCCACTGGCTTCCAGTCGAAGCTCACATCTACTGCAAAACCATGGTACTTGCCTACAGAGAGGCAAGAGGAACTGCCCTTCTCTACCTTCAGGCTCTGCTCAAACCATACACCCCAACCCGAGTACTCCGTTCTGCCACCTCTGGTCTCTTGGCCCTCCCACCCCTATGGGAGGACAGCTCCCACTTAGCCAAGACCAAGCACCCCAATGGTGGAACCAGTTTCCCTCCTGTACTCCCTGTATACCCACGACTGCGTGGCCTCATACAGTTCCAACGCAATCATCAAGTTCATCGGTGACACGACAGTAGTGGGCCTGATTACCAACAATAACAAGACGGCCTACAGTGAGGAGGTAGGCAGGTGAACAACCTCGCCCTCAACGTCAGCAAAACAAAGAAGATGATTGTGGACTTCAGAAAAAAACAAGTTGGGCACGCACCTATACTCATCAACGGGGCCGCTGTGGAGTTGGTTTCAAAACGTCATTCCGCGCGTACATATCTCTGATGAGCTGAAATGGTCAAACCATACAGACACCGTGGTGAAGAAGGCACAGCAGCGATTCTTCAACCTCAGGAAGCTGAAGAAATTTGTCCTGTCCCCGACTGCCCTCACAGTGTTTTACAGGAGCACCATTAAGAGCATACTGTCGGGCTGCATCACGGGCCTGGTACGGCAAATCCACCGCCGAGGACTGCAAGGCTGTACAGAGGGTGGTACGCTCAGCCGAACGCGCCATTGGGTGCCCCCCCCACACGGATACTTACCCTGCCCCACCCCCCCACAATGGACATTTATCATGGCTACAGTTGTAAATGTGTATATATTATTATTTTGTATTATTATCTAATTAACTGCGCTGTTGGAGCTCGGAGCATAAGAATATCACTGTAACCTGCAATTTCATCTATGACCCTGTGCATGTGACTACTAAACTCATCTAATCTAATCTAAAAAAAAAATCACCACTATCATTAAGGTCCAGGTGGTAGACACTGTCGACAACTCGCACGTATCTTGGCACAACGACTGATAATAAATTGAACTTTGAGTGTAACACTGGCATATTGTGTAAGAAGTTACCAGCAACGCCCTTTTTTTCTTGTCTCACAAAACTGGCAAAATTCCAGGTAGACAGGACCTTGATGACTCTGTTTTACATGTCGTACATAGAGTCTGTCTTAACAGTCTCTTTGATTTGTTGGTATGGCAACCTTGGTGTCGAAGCTAAAAATGTACTAGCTAGAACAGTGAACGTCGTCAGTAAAGATCACGGGAGTCCAGCAGAGTAGTCTGTCTGACCTGTACAACAGACAAGTGGTGAGGAAAAGTAGAATCCATCCTGTCTGACCTGTACAACAGACAAGTGGTAAGGAAAAGTAGAATCCATCCTGTCTGACCTGTACAACAGACAAGTGGTGAGGAAAAGTAGAATCCATCCTGTCTGACCTGTACAACAGACAAGTGGTGAGGAAAAGTAGAATCCATCCTGTCTGACCTGTACAACAGACAAGTGGTGAGGAAAAGTAGAATCCATCCTGTCTGACCTGTACAACAGACAAGTGGTAAGGAAGGTAAAATACATCCTGTCTGACCTGTACAACAGACAAGTGATAAGGAAGGTAGAATCCATCCTGTCTGATTGTGCCCACCCTCTATACCAGGGATGGGCAACTTTGATAGTGGGGGTCACCTCATCATGAGGGGCCGTAGTTGCTTGTGGGTCGAAATTGCACATTGTGTATTCTACTTATCTAAAACTCGCAACAGTAAGTTGAGAAGCGACTAAGTTTTTCTTTTTTTGGCGGGGGGGGGCCTACACCATGAGTTCCAGGTCCTACCTTCTGGCTCCCGGTTTAGATTCCCCACTGTTAAGACTAACAGGCACACGCACTCCTTCACCCCTGTGGCCATTGCCCTTTTAAATACAGGGAAGAGAAGGAGGTAGGCTAGGGGTGATGTTGAGGATGATGATGATGATGATGATGATGATGATGATGGTAATATGTTGTTGTTGACGATCATGACGTTGATTATGTTTCTTTGTTTTTTTGTCTGCACATTTATGATATGTTGTTTACGAGATGATGTAAGAATACACAGAGCACCTGAATTATTAGGCAACTATAGCTTGCTGTACTTTAGTGCTGCTGCTAATGTCAATCACTGGTAGGTGTACTGTATCTAGTAGTATTGATGTCTGTCAGCCCTATGACTTGGGTGTATTAGCTAGATCCTTGTATTTACTGTAACTGTGTCTCATTGTGAGCCATGTGGATTTTAAATATGTTCAATGTTGTTGTTTTTTTGATGCTCCTTTGCTGCAAAACCTGAGACAATAAAGTTGAAACTTGAATTTAAAAAAAGTCCACTTATGTAGTTACAGTGAAGGATTTACATTAAAACTTGAACGGGAGAAAACTTCAACACGGTTGCTGAGGTGAAGGATTAAATTGAAGCCTTAGCGGGGAGGAAACTCTACCTGCATGGCACGGGTGCTAGGGTGAAAACTGTGCTTGAAGCCTTAGCGTGGAGGAATTGTTGCATTTCCATTGTCATTTTTGTTACACTTGCTACATTCAATAGCGTCTATGAATCACATTACTATTATTATGAACAGTATTGACGTCAAACGGGAGAACCAAGGACACGGGTAGTTCCTAATGTTGTGAGATTCTCACCAGTGTAAACAGAACAACTGGTTGTGAGAGATTAGCATCAGAACCTGCAGATGTAGATGTTATTAAGAGTACACATTGCATGGATTGCTAAGGCATAAGAATATGAAAATTGTCTATTCTTATTTTAAATATATGTAGATTTGTACCTGTCTATTAATGATTGTCCTAAAAAAAAACGAATTTATGTAGTTCTGTGCCTTTCTATATGTTCTGTATTGTCATTTGATGTAGTTCTGTCCTTCAAACTGGACCGTGTTATCTCCATCTCTTCATTCAAAGACTCAATCATGGACACTCTTACTGACAGTTGTGTCTGCTTCGTGTGATGTATTGTTGTCTCTACCTTCTTGCCCTTTGTGCTTTTGTCTGTGCCCAATAATGTTTGTACCATGTTTTGTGCTGCTATGCTGCCATGTTGTTGTTGCCATGTTGTGTTTCTACCATGTTGTGTTTCTGCCATGTTGTGTTGCTACCATGTTGTGCTGCTGCCATGTTGTGCTGCTGCCATGTTGTGTTGCTGCCATGTTGTGCTTCTACCATGTTGTGTTTCTACCATGTTGTGGTCCTGCCATGTTGTGTTTCTACCATGTTGTGGTCCTGCCATGTTGTGTTTCTACCATGTTGTGCTCCTGCCATGTTGTGTTGCTGCCATGTTGTGTTGCTACCATGTTGTGTTGCTGCCATGTTGTGTTTCTACCATGTTGTGTTTCTACCATGTTGTGCTGCTGCCATGTTGTGTTTCTACCATGTTGTGCTGCTGCCATGTTGTGTTACTACCATGTTGTGTTGCTGCCATGTTGTGCTGATGTCATGTTGTGTCGCTACCATACTGTGTTTTCATGTGTTGCTGCCATGTTGTGCTGATGTCATGTTGTGTCGCTACCATACTGTGTTTTCATGTGTTGCTGCCATGTTGTGCTGATGTCATGTTGTGTTTCTACCATGTTGTGCTCCTGCCATGTTGTGTTGCTACCATGTTGTGCTCCTGCCATGTTGTGTTTCTACCATGTTGTGTTCTACCATGTTGTGTTTCTACCATGTTGTGTTTCTACCATGTTGTGTTTCTACCATGTTGTGTTGCTGCCATGTTGTGCTGATGTCATGTTGTGTCGCTACCATACTGTGTTTTCATGTGTTGCTGCCATGTTGTGCTGATGTCATGTTGTGTCGCTACCATACTGTGTTTTCATGTGTTGCTGCCATGTTGTGCTGATGTCATGTTGTGTCGCTACCATACTGTGTTTTCATGTGTTGCTGCCATGTTGTGCTGATGTCATGTTGTGTCGCTACCATACTGTGTTTTCATGTGTTGCTGCCATGTTGTGCTGATGTCATGTTGTGTCGCTACCATACTGTGTTTTCATGTGTTGCTGCCATGTTGTGCTGATGTCATGTTGTGTCGCTACCATACTGTGTTTTCATGTGTTGCTGCCATGTTGTGCTGATGTCATGTTGTGTCGCTACCATACTGTGTTTTCATGTGTTGCTGCCATGTTGTGCTGATGTCATGTTGTGTCGCTACCATACTGTGTTTTCATGTGTTGCTGCCATGCTATGTTGTTGTCTTTATGTAGTGTTGTGGTGTCTCTCTTTTCGTGATTTATGATTTGTCCTATATTTTTATTTTATTATTTATTTTTAATCCTAACCCTCATACCCACAGGAGGCCTTTTGGTAGGACATCATTGTAAATAAGAATTTGTTCTTAACTGACTTGCCTAGTTAAATAAAGGTCAAAATATGTATTATGTCATGTTTTATGTTTTGTACAAACCCCAGGAAGACCCCTAATAAAATACTACATACTAAAGCATCAAGGGGCTGTCATTTTCTTCTTCTTGAGACAACGTGTAGACACGCACTAAGCTGATGTGTCAGGGGCGGGGCCCTGGAGTGCGTCCAAGCGTTCTGATTGGTTGAAATATGTGGATGATTGACAGACCTGAAGGGCTTTTTTGAACCAATTGCAGATATGCCAGGGGTCTATTGAAATAACCCCATTGGACTAGAGACCCTCGAATGATCTGCTTGGTATTGTATAGTGAACGAGCGGGTGAATGACTGATTGAGCTATAGGGCGTCATGGAACGAGAGATAGGCCTACCTTTAGTAGCCGACTGATGATTTGATTGGATAAATGACGAGACTGGTGATCAGAATGAAGTTCATGTATTTTTATGAATAAGAGAAGGAGCGAGAAGTAAAGAACGCGAGGATTGGACATCTGGGAATATTGGTGAGTGCATCTATTCTAGTCATTCTGTATTCGAATCATCATTGTATAATTGCGTTATATTGTTGATAGTAATATAGCCTTATTTAATGTAATGTAATGTAGCCTAGGTATTTCTTTTAGGGCTGACACACCAATGGACTACTCGATTTTATAATTTGATAGTCTACATGTCTATCATTATATACAGACATTCAAATGAAACACTCATAAAGGTTTGCACTGTGTGTCATATAAAACTCGGTAAACATATGCGGAACGGAAGAGGAGTCCATGCCTAAACAATGGCGCATCTCTGTTTTCTTTGTAATTTATTAATGAGAACATTTCAATGCTCTTTGTCTCTATTCTAATATAGTGTTACAAATAAACAAAGTGGTAAATTGCATCGATGCTCAACATATTAGAATAGAAACTCTACACAGAATGCTCAGATATTAGTCATTCGATATTTTAACCAAATTTAATTGAGAAAACATCTTCCCTCTGGCAGAAGAATCGGAGGTTAGCGATTTCTTTTGTCATGAATCTTGTTCTGGAGGCAGCTCTGCAGGATGGTCGCTAGCTGGCACAGCACAAAGTCATCAAATATAGCCCTAACCTTAACCACATTGAGAATCCTAACCTTAAATTAAGACCAAAAAGTGAATTTTTATTTTCATGTATTTTTACAATATAGCCAATTTTCACTTACTTTGCAGCTGGCCCATCTAGCAGAAATCTCCCAGTTCTGCCTCCAGGACGAGACTCATCCCAATAAACATCAACCTGCAGAAGAGTCACACCATTTCATCACGTAGGTGTGACTTGGCTCAGACAGCATCATCTGATTCTGATTCCATTCCCTGACTTCCTCTCTGTACGTTGCATTTGACTGGTCCTCAGTGTGCTTCAGTTGGACAGACTGGACAGAGCGTAGCTGACACAGCGACGGTGTGAGTGGAGCAGAGAGAACCGAGGATGGGGGGCGGAGGCCAGCAGAATGATTCAGGAGAGCCGGCCAAGGGTGACAGGGGTGGGCCCGGTGGAGGGCTAGGTGGCAGTGCAGTCTACACCTGGGAAGAGGTCCAGAGGCACTCCCACAGAGGCGACCAGTGGTTGGTCATCGACAGGAAGGTCTATAATATTACCCAGTGGGCAAAGAGACACCCGGGGGGCATCAGGGTCATCAGTCACTTTGCTGGAGAAGATGCCACGGTCAGTAGCCTAACTATGGAAGTTGTTGGTGAAATATTCTCAAGCTATTCCAGTATGACTGTTGATCTTCATCCAGGCCTATGCACATGTTTGTAATGTTGTAAGTTTAGACACGTTTAGTAGCCTATCATTGTATGACATGTCCAGGGCTGGATTAAGAAATCATAGCTCTGACTGACAAACTGAGATCAATCTGGTCTTGAATGAAAACAAACAATAGCCCAGGCCAATGAAGAGACACACAGATTGTACAATATTAGGAGGACATTTGTGTGTGTGTGTTTTTTATATATATATATACACACAGTTGAAGTCGGAAGTTTGCATACACCTTAGCCAAATACATTTAAACACATTTTTTCACAATTCCTGACATTTAATCCGATTACAAATTCCCTGTCTTAGGTCAGTTAGGATCACCACTTTATTTTAAGAATGTGAAATGTCAGAATAATAGTAGAGAGAATGATTTTATTTCAGCTTTTATTTCTTTCATCACATTCCCAGTGGGTCAGAAGTTTACAGTGGGGCAAAAAAGTATTTAGTCAGCCACCAATTGTGCAAGTTCTCCCACTTAAAAAGATGAGAGAGGCCTGTAATTTTCATCATATGTACACTTCAACTGTGACAGACAAAATGAGAGAAAAAAAATCCAGAAAATCACATTGTAGGATTTTTTATGAATTTATTAGCAAATTATGGTGGAAAATAAGTATTTGGTCAATAACAAAAGTTTATCTCAATACTTTGTTAAATACCCTTTGTTGGCAATGACACAGGTCAAACGTTTTCTGTAAGTCTTCACAAGGTTTTCACACACTGTTGCTGGTATTTTGGCCCATTCCTCCATGCAGATCTCCTCTAGAGCAGTGATGTTTTGGGGCTGTCGCTGGGCAACACGGACTTTCAACTCCCTCCAAAGATTTTCTATGGGGTTGAGATCTGGAGACTGGCTAGGCCACTCCAGGACCTTGAAATGCTTCTTGCGAAGCCACTCCTTCGTTGCCCGGGCGGTGTGTTTGGGATCATTGTCATGCTGAAAGACCCAGCCACGTTTCATCTTCAATGCCCTTGCTGATGGAAGGAGGTTTTCACTCAAAATCTCACGATACATGGCCCCATTCATTCTTTCCTTTACACGGATCAGTCGTCCTGGTCCCTTTGCAGAAAAACAGCCCCAAAGCATGATGTTTCCACCCCCATTCTTCACAGTAGGTATGGTGTTCTTTGGATGCAACTCAGCATGCTTTGTCCTCCAAACACAACGAGTTGAGTTTTTACCAAAAAGTTATATTTTGGTTTCATATGACATTCTCCCAATCCTCTTCTGGATCATCCAAATGCTCTCTAGCAAACTTCAGATGGGCCTGGACATGTACTGGCTTAAGCAGGGGAACACGTCTGGCACTGCAGGATTTGAGTCCCTGGCGGCGTAGTGTGTTACTGATGGTAGGCTTTGTTACTTTGGTCCCAGCTCTCTGCAGGTCATTCACTAGGTCCCCCCGTGTGGTTCTGGGATTTTTGCTCACCGTTCTTGTGATCATTTTGACCCCACGGGGTGAGATCTTGCGTGCAGCCCCAGATCGAGGGAGATTATCAGTGGTCTTGTATGTCTTCCATTTCCTAATAATTGCTCCCACAGTTGATTTCTTCAAACCAAGCTGCTTACCTATTGCAGATTCAGTCTTCCAGCCTGGTGCAGGTCTACAATTTTGTTTCTGGTGTCCTTTGACAGCTCTTTGGTCATGGCCATAGTGGAGTTTGGAGTGTGTCTGTTTGAGGTTGTGGACAGGTGTCTTTTATACTGATAACAAGTTCAAACAGGTGCCATTAATACAGGTAACGAGTGGAGGACAGAGGAGCCTCTTAAAGAAGAAGTTACAGGTCTGTGAGAGCCAGAAATCTTGCTTGTTTGTAGGTGACCAAATACTTATTTTCCACCATAATTTGCAAATAAATTCATAAAAAATCCTACAATGTGATTTTCTGGATTTTTTTTCTCATTTTGTCTGTCATAGTTGACGTGTACCTATGATGAAAATTACAGGCCTCTCTCATATTTTTAAGTGGGAGAACTTGCACAATTGGTGGCTGACTAAATACTTTTTTGCCCCACTGTACATACACTCAATTAGTATTTGGTAGCATTGCCTTTAAATTGTTTAACTTGGGTCAAACGTTTCAGGTAGCCTTCCACAAGCTTCCAACAATAAGTTGGGTGAATTTTGGCCCATTCCTCCTGACAGAGCTGGTGTAACTGAGTAGGTTTGTAGGCCTCCTTGCTCGCACACGCTTTTTCAGTTCTGCCCACAAATGTTCTATAGGATTGAGGTCAGAGCTTTGTGTTGGCCACTCCAATACCTTGACTTTATTGTCCTTAAGCCATTTTGCCACAACTTTGGAAGTATGCTTGGGGTCATTGTCCATTTGGAAGACCCATTTGCGAACAAGCTTTAACTTCCTGACTGATGTCTTGAGATGTTGCTTCAATATATCCACATAATTTCCGTTCCTCATGATGCCATCTATTTTGTGAAGTGCACCAGTCCCTCCTGCAGCAAAGCACCCCCACAACATGATGCTGCCACCCCCGTGCTTCACGGTTGGGATGGTGTTCTTCGGCTTGCAATCCTCCCCCTTTTTCCTCCAAACATAATGACGGTCATTATGGCCAAACAGTTCTATTTTTGTTTCATCAGACCAGAGGACATTTCTCCAAAAAGTATAATCTTTGTCCCCATGAGCAGTTACAAACCGTAGTCTGGCTTTTTAATAGCGGTTTTGGAGCACGGGCTTCTTCTTTGCTGAGCGGCCTTTCAGGTTATGTCGATATAGGATTCGTTTTACTGTGGATATAGATACTTTTGTGCCTGTTTCCTCCAACATCTTCACAAGGTCCTTTGCTGTTGTTCTGGGATTGCTTTGCACTTTTCGCACCAAAGTACATTCATCTCCAGGAGAGCGCATCTCCTTCCTGAGTGGTATGATAGCTGCGTGGTCCCATGGTGTTTATACTTGCGTACTATTGTTTGTACAGATGAACGTGGTACCTTCAGGAGTTTGGAAATTGCTACCAAGGATGAACCAGACTTGTGGAGATCTACAATTGTTTTTCTGAGGTCTTGGCTGATTTCTTTTGATTTTCCCATGATGTCAAGCAAAGAGGCACTGAGTTTGAAGGTAGGCCTTGAAATACATCCACAGGTACACCTCCAATTGACTCAAATGATGTCAATTAGCCTAACAGAAGATTCTAAAGCCATGACATCATTTTCTGGAATTTTCCAAGCTGTTTAAAGGCACAGTCAACTTAGTGTATGTAAACTTCTGACCCACTGGAATTGTGATACAGTGAATTATAAGTGAAATAATCTCTCTGTAAACAATTGTTGGAAAAATGACTTGTGTCATGCACAAAGTAGATGTCCTAACCGACTTGCCAAAACTATAGTTTCTTTACAAGAAATTTGTGGAGTGGTTGAAAAACGAGTTTTAGTGACTCCAACCTAAGTGTAGGTAAACTTCCGACTTCAACTGTACATATATATATATATATATATATCTATCATAAGCTACAGTAGGCAACCAAATAAAATGTCCAGTGGCACACTGATTCACCTAATGATGAAGATGAAGCCATAGGTTACTCACGGTGATGGCCGATGCGCTCGTTGTCGCAGTAGCCTATCTCAAGATGAGCTATGAAAAACAGTGTTAATGTTAACAAAAAAAAAACATTGTTTTTATTGGTTCTACAGACTGTCTAGTCTTCTGTTTTCAGTAGTAGCCATTTGCTTTCCAAACTGTACATTTTTCCCGCGATTGTATTTTGAAATTGGCAAAACGCAAACTGACAGCTGCAACCAACCATAGAAATATAATCCATAGGTGGCAGTTTCCAGTCAAGTCAGGACTGGCATCCATTGCTAGTGTATCCATGAGTTTAAAAGTCAAATTGCCAGGGTAAGAGGTTCCAAGACCACTTCTATGAATTATATGTCTATGGCCACAACACAACAAGCTGTATATTTGGTGCACATGCTGCCCATACTGTGGCCAAACCAGACTGTAGGCATACCGGTAACTGCCAAAATAAAGGAAACACTTGCGTTAACGAGGGATGCAAGCTCAGTTGGTAGAGCATGGTGTTTGCAACGCCAGGGTTGTGGGTTCGATTCCCACGGGGGGCCAGCACAGGAAAAAAAAAAAATGTATGAAATGAAATGTATGCATTCACTACTGTAAGTCGCTCTGGATAAGAGCGTCTGCTAAATTACTAAAAATGTAAAATGTAAAAATATGGTGTGGGGTGCATTTTCCTGGCATGATTTAGGTCCACTTGTAGAATCTATGCCAAGGCGCATTGAAACTGTTCTGGCAGCTCGTGGTGGTCCAACTCACTTTAAGAGTCTTTATGTTGGTGTTTCCTTTATTTGGCAGTTACCTTTATGTGCTTGTGATAAAACTTAATCCAGTTATTTTTAATAAACTGTTGATCCCCAATGGCTAAATTATGCTCTCTGGTGTATTTCTAAATTTGAGAGATTGATTGGATAAAAAATTATATAAAGTTTTTTTTGCCTCTTGGATTCCCTATGGGCTTGGGCCCCTGACTCATACAATTGACCAGCCACATTTATTATGCTGTTTTATTTGTATTTTTTATTAATCAGTTACCCAATTAAGGCAGGGCCTCACAAGTTACTCACGTGGGCCCTCTACCTTCTGTCCTTCCACCATCTGACGATTAACAGAGTAGCACCAGGCAGCAGCATGCTGTCTACACTCAAATCCTCCTGTGGTTAGCGGTTGCAGTCAAGAGAAGACTACATATATAATATACACTGTATATATATATATATATATATATATATATATATATATATATATATATATATATAATATAATATAATATAATATAAGGAAATATTTCCTTATATATATATTTCCTTATATATATATTTCCTTATTTATTTATTTTGCTTCCTCTTGGGTCCCCCACGTCCGGCCTGGGCACAGGGGCTTCAGCCCCGGTAAACCCCTGTTAGTAGATTGTACATTGTGACTGTATGACATATTACATTTGTTGTTAGGGGATTGTACATTGCTGAATCCTAATATCATGATCACCTCTTAACTAATCTCACGGTGATTGTTTTAAATATTTGTTTTATTAACTGAGAGACATAAGAAGGACATTTGTATGTATTTATATTATGCAACATAGATTAATCTATATCTCTGATTTGTAGGACGCATTTGTCGCATTCCATCCCAATCCTAATTTTGTCAGGAAGTTTCTGAAGCCGTTGCTGATTGGAGAGCTGGCACCGACAGAGCCCAGCCAGGACCATGGGAAAAATGTGAGGATCCCCATCTTTCTCTCTCTCTCTCCCTCTACATAACATACATCGTTGTAGGCTACATAATGAAACATAGAATGTGAAGCCTAGAGCGTCTCTCCCTCTGACATAGCCCCACGCCCACTCTAACATACTGTAGGTTTAGGTAGGGACCCAGGGACCAATGTGAGGCCTGTCTTTCTCTGGCTGATAGGGAATTCCATGCTTCTCAGACAGAATGCTGTGCAGAATGTTACTTTCTATAATGTGTCAGAGTGTGGTAAGAGCAGGTGTGATGTGGATGGAGATATTTCAAGACGAGATTTACCTCCTAGAAAAGTAGTGTGTCATCTACTATAACTAGGGCACATTATACCAGCCTGTCTATGTGCCCAGATGCCCCTATAACTAGGGCACATTATACCAGCCTGTCTATGTGCCCAGATGCCCTGCTGCCCGCTCGGTCTGTTTACCTATTCAGGAGTCTTACATCTTTCTGTTACTCTTATTTCCTTACCCATCATCTCTTCTTCTTCTTCAGGTTTCTCTTCTCAATTTACACTGTCCTCATCCCCCTCCTGTCCTCCTCCTCCACTCCCTCAATTCTCATCTTTCTTTCATCATCATCCATCCTCTTGGTTCATCTACTGGCTCTATCACAGTTTGTCTTTCTGCTATCTCCTCGCCTCCTGAAATCAAGGACAGATTCATTGAGATAGACTTCATACGTCTGTATTGATTATTGATGACCTCTAACCCATACAGGCAGTACTGGTGCAGGATTTCCAGGCCTTGCGCAACCGTGTGGAGAGGGAGGGTTTGCTCCGTGCCCGCCCCCTGTTCTTCAGCCTCTACCTGGGCCACATCCTGCTACTAGAGGCCCTGGCTTTGGGCCTGCTCTGGGTCTGGGGGACCAGCTGGAGCCTCACACTGCTCTGTTCCCTCATGCTGGCCACGTCTCAGGTACCATTACAGTATTATTAGGGAGTACAAGAAGATATTTGACAGGCATAGGGATCTAAGGTTAGGGTTAGGTTTAGGATTAAGGTTAGAATTAGAGGATTAGGTTCGGGTTAGGATTAAGTTTAGGGGTGGTGAGGTTAGGTTACGGTGAGGGTTTAGGTTAGCCATAGGGTTACCGAACCACCTTTCAGACACCGTTCAAAATCTGCCTTTCTTTTTCCCTCTCAGTCCCAGGCTGGCTGGCTGCAGCATGACTACGGCCACCTGTCAGTCTGCAAGAAATCCAGCTGGAATCACGTACTGCACAAGTTTGTCATTGGACACCTAAAGGTAGGCTACTGGACAATGGTTGGACATTTGACATTACTGTTTCTTTAGGCTGATCTTCTGCTACTCTTTGGATAAGTTAACCGGACACAGTTTAAACCCAGTCCTGGACTGAAAACCATTCTCAATGGATGATCTCCTTTGAAATGACATTTTACTCCAGGACTATGTTAAATCTTTGTTCAGGAAACTGTCCCTTTCACTTTCCTACATTCACCAGAGCAGTGTTACATTTTCAAGTTCACTGCTATACATTAGCCTTATTTCGTGTAGTGTCCAACAATTGTAAGTTACAGTAAGTGTAATTGTGTGTACCATTAATAAGTAACATTAGCTGTGTGTTTCCAGGGTGCCTCTGCTAACTGGTGGAACCATCGTCACTTCCAGCACCACGCTAAACCCAACGTGTTGAGTAAAGATCCTGATGTTAATATGCTGCATGTTTTCGTCCTGGGAGACAAGCAGCCTGTAGAGGTAGTTATCACTATATTATATTTGTGTATGTGATCCTTGCTGGAATTGAAACAACAACCTTAGTGCTTTATGACCCATCTGACTCCATGTCATATTTGAATAATAATCTAAATATTAATGTAATGATATTCATGTAATATTCAAATATCCATGTAATAGTTCATTAATTTAATGTAATATTCATGAAATAACCATGTAATAATATCAATATAATATTCAAATATCCATGTAATAGTTCATTAATTTAATGTAATATTCATGAAATAACCATGTAATAATATCAATGTAATATTCAAATATCCATGTAATAGTTCATTAATTTAATGTAATATTCATGAAATAACCATGTAATAATATCAATGTAATATTCAAATATCCATGTAATAGTTCATTAGATTAATGTAATATTCATGAAATAACCATGTAATGATATCCATGTAACAGTTTGGCTCAGTAGTGTTAAAACGGTATTAGTGTTTCTGTGTAAGATCCATCTGACTCCTTGTCTCTGTCTATTGCAGTATGGTATAAAGAAGTTGAAGTACATGCCCTACCATCACCAACACCAGTACTTCTTCCTCAGTAAGTCTCTGAACAAGTTTCATGGATTTCTGTATATAAATCACATCAACTTCCATTGAACACATACAAGTAAAAGACAGACAACTGATGTATGTATGTAATACCAATATTTTCCTTCTGTCTTTCAGTTGGACCTCCACTACTTATTCCAGTGTTTTTCACCATCCAGATATTCCAGACCATGTTTTCACAACGGAACTGGGTGGTGAGATATCATACCAATTAAATTTAGACTTAATCCTCTTCCTTCCTATGTGGAACATAAGGCTTCCATGAGAGAGAGAGAGAGACACACCTGTAATTATATGACTATGCTAACACCTGGGGGCACTAAATCCTTGTTTGTTGCTCACTAAAGCTAGCAAGAAATAATATTGCACCACCAACAACACACTGACTACTATCAGAAATTACCAACTTCCTAATCAACAGTGATAATTGTTGCTTTGCTAGGAACCCCGGATGTGATAATGTCTGGCCATAATACCAATCTTTGTCTCCTGTGAAGGATCTGGCGTGGTCGATGACTTTCTACCTTCGCTTCTTCTGCTCTTACTATCCCTTCTTTGGTTTCTTTGGCTCAGTAGCATTGATCACCTTCGTCAGGTAAAGTATGAACTGAGAGGGAGCTCAAAGATTAACTCATTCATTCACTGTATTCAAACTATCTACAGTATTAGAAAACAGCTCAATGCTGTGCTTGATGTAATAATGTAACATAATATTGTGGCTGAATAATTGTATTGTGAATATTGTACTGTATATAGGTTTTTGGAAAGCCACTGGTTTGTATGGGTGACCCAGATGAATCACCTTCCTATGGAGATAGATCATGAGAGACACCAGGATTGGCTCACCATGCAGGTAACATGTCATTACTAGACAACTGGGTCCATATACACAGTGTCTTGGAGTAGGAGTGCTGATCTAGGATCAGGTCCCCCCTGTCCTTACATTCCTATTCATTATCATCTTAAAATGCTAAACTGATCCTGTAACAGCACTCCTACACTGAAGCTTAGTGAATACAGGCCCTGGAGTGTTTTCTGGGGTTGTGCAATCTGCATTTGTATTTATTATGGATCCCCATTAGTTCCTGCCAAGGAAGCAGCTACTCTTCCTGGGGTTTATTATGGATCCCCATTAGTTCCTGCCAAGGCAGCAGCTACTCTTCCTGGGGTTTATTATGGATCCCCATTAGTTCCTGCCAAGGCAGCAGCTACTCTTCCTGGGGTTTATTATGGATCCCCATTAGTTCCTGCCAAGGAAGCAGCTACTCTTCCTGGGGTTTATTATGGATCCCCATTAGTTCCTGCCAAGGCAGCAGCTACTCTTCCTGGGGTTTATTATGGCTCCCCATTTAGTTCCTGCCAAGGCAGCAGCTACTCTTCCTGGGGTTTATTATGGCTCCCCATTTAGTTCCTGCCAAGGAAGCAGCTACTCTTCCTGGGGTTTATTATGGATCCCCATTAGTTCCTGCCAAGGCAGCAGCTACTCTTCCTGGGGTTTATTATGTCTCCCCATTAGTTCCTGCCAAGGCAGCAGATACTCTTCCTGGGGTTTATTATGGATCCCCATTAGTTCCTGTTGCCAAGGCAGCAGCTACTCTTCCTGGGGTTTATTATGAATCCCCATTAGTTCCTGCCAAGGAAGCAGCTACTCTTCCTGGGGTTTATTATGGATCCCCATTAGTTCCTGCCAAGGCAGCAGATACTCTTCCTGGGGTTTATTATGGATCCCCATTAGTTCCTGCCAAGGCAGCAGCTACTCTTCCTGGGGTCCAGCAACATTATTACAGTTATGTACAGTTTAAAATATTACATGACATTACATTTCATAACACTTTACCCAATACATTTAGTGTGTTCCCTCATGCCACATCTATAGTTCTCCAGTAGAGGGTGCTATAACGTGTCTCTTTCTGTGGTCTTAGTTGAGTGGTACTTGCAACATTGAACAGTCAACCTTCAACGACTGGTTCAGTGGACACCTCAACTTTCAGATTGAACACCAGTAAGTGGAACAAATATCCCACCTGTCAAACAGTATATACTGTATTTATATGGTCATTTATAAAGTCATTCAGATACTAAAGTATGTTATAGTTTAGGCAGTATTCAGCTTTATTTGATCTTAAATATAACTTAAGTTGTTTGTACTAATTACTGCACTAATTACTTGTACTAATGAATTATGAATAGTGTTGAGATACAACATTGATACAATCCTACTCAGAAACTGAGGTTTCTCTGAGAAACTCTGATACCCTTTGCTCTCTCTCTCCTCTTCTCTTCTCTCCCTCTTCCCTCCCTCCTCTCTCTCCCCCCCTCTTTCTGCTGCTTTCTTTCTCTCCCCCCAACTCTCTCTCTTTCTCTGTCTCCCCCTCTGTCTCCCAGTCTGTTTCCTACCATGCCCCGTCATAACTACCACCTGGTGGCTCCTCTGGTGCGTACTTTGTGTGAGAAACATGGAATTCCCTATCAGGTCAAGACTTTGCAGAAAGCCATCATTGATGTTGTCAGGTAAGTGGTAACATCACATATACCACTACTTATCCAGGGGTATGAAATAGTTGCAGACAAATAGCTACTCAGTTTAAAAATAAAACATAAATATGTTTTAATGAATACTTGTAAGCGCTATCCTCTGGGAATAGATTGTACATCATAAGGTGATACCTGCTGCTCTCAGTTTCCTGTGATTTACCTTGTTTGTTATCCACCTCTGTTCTTCTCCAGGTCACTGAAGAAGTCAGGGGATCTGTGGCTAGATGCATATCTCCATAAATAAATCCCTTCCTGACTCTGGACGGGATTTAATCCATCGCATATTAACTACCTGTGAACAGAGATAGTTTCCCCAGACGTTTGTGTCAGATGCTGTATTTTGTTGTGACGTAATTGTTTTAATCATTTTTTGGACCCCAGGAAGAGTAGCTGCTGCCTTGGCAGGAATTAATGGGAATCCATAATAAACCCCAGGAAGAGTAGCTGCTGCCTTGGCAGGAACTAATGGGGGATCCAAAGCAACAATCCAGGGTTTATATTAGGGCTGTCAGAGTTAATCAGTTAACTTCAGTTAACTTTTTTAATTTTAGTGCATACATTTTTTTTTAATCGCGATTAATCGCATTGTCTGAAAGAGTTGAATACACTGAAAACATCCAAAAGACATCATGTATACAACTAAAATCTATAATGCCATGTAAAAATAAGTTGAGGTTAAATAAAGTTTGCTTTCTCAGTTGACCTAATTTTGCTAACTGTTACTTTAGAAAAAAGCTTTTGGTATGAAAAATCTTAAATTACAGCTCACTTTGAGCAAATTAGGAATTTGCAATTAATTGCAGCAAATCCTGCTAGTTAACTCTATTGAAAAAAATGTAATTGTTTGACAGCCTTAGTTCATGTACATCGTTGGTAGGGCGTCTTTTTTTTGTGGGGGTTTTCTTTTATGGTATTTCAAGCATTATCCACTGGGCTTGCTGCAGGCAGAAAATCCTAGGAAATGCTCTTTAATTGACACAAGCTGTCTCCAATCAGTCATCCAATGTCTGGGTGTATGTGAGTGTTTTGGTGGGGGGGTCTCTTAAACCAGGGGAGGCGCAGCATACAAAACGTAATCGCACTAAACCTATTATTTAGCAGGGAATGCTATTTGTAGATTAGTGATTCTACGCCTCACTTTGCCCGAAGCTGATCCTCTCTAACAGACTATACCTGATCATCGGAGGTTATAAAACATTTGGCAATTAGAACAGTTAAAGGGGAGAGACTATGAATCCAACAAGAAAATATATAAAAAAAATGTAAAACCATAATATAGTTTGAAAAAAGAGCAAACCAATACACCGGTGGGACGCTTTGGAGATTACAACAATATATTCTGCAAAATCTGCAATTTAGCATTTAGATTATAAACGGTAAGACAAGATACACAGCCTTCTGAAAGAAAATAAACACCTTACGCTTTCTCAGAAGAATGCTTCTAGCCAAGACAGTTTAGCTAGGCAACAGGTGGTGAAGGATATAGTGAAACAGTCTCATCCTTACAGAACCAGAACTTCAACAACATTTCACAAAATATTCATTGTCTGTTCTTAACATATGGGTATGATAGTCTACATTTTCTGATATAAAAATGTCTATTTTCATTTGCTACAGAAATAACCCAACTTCGCTAACTCAATGACCTCAGGATTTGGAGAGATATGCTTCTCACAGCTTAATAAAGCGCTCATAAAAGCGCAGGTAGGGTACTAGGGGGTAACTAAAATTGCTGACACACAAAATAAATGTTTGGAAAACAAATTGGTACGTCGATGAAGGTCATGCTTAGGTGAATAAGCTATAAAGTGAAATAAATGGCTACAATTTACACTTTTTTTGTTATTTCGTGAAATGTTGTATTTAGAAAAGGGCTGTTTTTTTTACCGGGGTAACTCCCCCCCCCCCCCCCCCCCCCAGGGGTGCCAGTTACCCCGATAGAAGACTATGGGACATAGGGTTTCACACAAATGTGTTCAAATGAATGTAATCAGTTTTATTTAGAAATGATTTAGTAAGTAATACTTAAAAGCTAAGTCTAGTTGTCTTATGGGGTGGACATTGTTGCACATGTCAGCATTAATATCCACACTATGAGGAAATTTGATGCAAAGTCCCTCTTTCTAACTCACCTGCTCATTAATGTTCTTTGTTTTTTCTTTGCTGTTCCTTTTCCTTACAATCCATTATGTACAATTGTACTAAATATGATTTGAATATTGCAAGATTTTAAATCCCAGCAGAATTTAAAATGACATTCAGGAGCAAAAGGTTTTCAATAGTTGTTTTTAATTCATTAAGAAAATATATTAATAGAATTATAATATTTAATGGAAAATAACATTAACATTGGAATTGAATATTTAATAACAATAACTCAAGTCATTAATTCAGTGTAACATTGATGTGGCAATTCTCTTATGCTCTGTTATTGCACGATTCTAATATGTACATAGCTCACAAATAAAGCTATCCCCAGTCAAATTGGAGCACAACTTATGAGCCCACCTCCTTCACTGCTCACACGTAATCCGTGTCCCCACCTATGACTGAAAACAGGGGGAGAGATGCCAATTAAAAAGCTCTCTCTTAAAAATGTTGCTAGCGATCTAGCTATATGACGTAAAATATCTAAAAGGCTATAAAGTAACATTAACTGTAAAGCTATCAGTCACTAGTGGAAACATGTACATCTGCAATTTAGTTACGTTATCTTTTTTGATGTAATTTACATCAGACAATATGTTAGTAAGTTTGATAGTTAGCACTCCTAGGAGCTTATGCTAACTAGCTAGATGGCTAGTATTTACTGCTAGTGAAGTTGCTAGCTAGTAAGTTAGCATAAACTAGCGCTAACTGGGCTAGTCATTGTCTAAATAACTGGTAGAGACACATTCATAACCATAAAGGGGTAACTAGCCCCGCCTTCCTGCTGATAGGCACCAATGCTATAGCAGCTGGCTCTGGTCTGCTTAGTTCATTGACTGTATAATACTGTGCCTTCAGAAAGTATTCATACCCCTTGACTTATTCCACATTCTGTTCTGTTACAGCCTGAATTCAAAATGTATTCATATATATTTTTTTCTCACCCATCTACAAACAATACCCCATAATGAGATATTGAAAACATGTTTTTAGAAATGTTTGCTAATTTATAGAAAATGAAATACAGAAATATTACAGTGTATTCAGACCCCTTGACTTGTTCCACATTTTGTTACCTTACAGCCTTACCTTCCCTTTCCCTTTCTATAATTTATTAAATTCAAATTTTTCCTCATCAATCTACACACAATACCCCATAATGACAAAGCAAAAACATGTTTTTATACATTTTTGCAAATGTATAAAATATGAAACTGAAATATCATATTTAAATACAGTACTAGTCAAAAGTTTGGACACACCTACACATTCAAGGGTTTTTCTGTATTATAGAAAATAGTGAAGACATCAAAACTATGAAATAACACATATGGAATCATGTGTTAAGCAAATCAAAATATATTTTATATTTAAGATTCTTCAAAGTAGCCACCCTTTGCCTTGATGACAGCTTTGCACACTCTTTGAATTCTCTCAACCAGCTTCATGAGGTAGTCACCTGGAATGCATTTCAATTAGCAGATGTGCCTTGTTAAAAGTTTATTTGTGGAATTTCTTTCCTTCTTAATGCGTTTCAGCCAATCAGTTGTGTTGAGCCAATCAGTTTGTATACAAAAGGTAGCCCTATTTGGTAAACTACCAAGTCCATATTATGGCAAGAACAGCTCAAATAAGCAAAGAGAAACAACAGTCCATCATTACTTTAAGACATGAAGGTCAGTCAATACGGAACATTTCAAGAACTTTGAAAGTTTCTTCAAGTGCTGTCGCAAAATCATCAAGCGCTATGATGAAACTGGATCTCATGAGGACCACCACAGGAAAGGAAGACCCAGAAGTTACCTCTACTGCATAGGATAAGTTCATTGAGGCATGAGACCCAGTATGAGACAAAGGGTGGCTACTTTGTAAAATCTGAAATTTAAAATATATTTTGAGTTGTTTAACACTTTTTTTGGGGTTCCTACATGATTCCATATGTGTTATTTCATAGTTTTGATATCTTCACTATTATCCTACAATGTAGAAAATAGTCAAAATAAAGAAAAACCCTTGAATGAGTAGGTGTGTACAAACTTTTGACTGGTACTGTATGTAGTGCCCTAGTATAGGTATTCGGACACAGACAGTATCTCCCATTTCTGCTACCACCATTAACCATATCAAACCATATCAATTAACCATATCAAAAGAAGTTTAAGATTCAAGACATGAGGATAACAATTGTTTTATAAAGATATTTATTACACAATTGTAATTTTATTGAGTAAATGTTTACAGTAGTTATGCACATGATACAAACAATTGTTTATACATTTTAATGACATGGTTTTAAAAACAACTAGAAATTGTAGTTTTACAACAAGAAAATAAGTAAAAAAATGCACAGACTAGTGTTCAAAAATGTAGTCTAGTGTAGCAGTACTGTATTACAGTTGTGGGATAGTAGCCTTTAAACAGAAAAAGTATCGACTATTCTAGCAGTAGTAGTACCTGGTCCCATATCTGTTTGTACTGTCTTGGTAACTCATGTATTTACATTTATATGGTCAGTGCTAGGTGTGTCTCATCGGTTGGGCATGGTCAGGCTGTGTTCGTCCTCCACCAGTTAGGTCAGTGTGGTTGGTGTTGGTTGTGGTCAGGTCAGTTTGGTCAGTGTTGGTTGTGGTCAGGTTATTGAACCAGCAACCAGCCACTGGTTATGGTCAGAGTTAAAAGTCAGTGTTGGTTGTGGTCATTCTCCTCCACCGACCAGGTCAGTGGATATGGTCAGTGGTGGCTGGTTGTGGTCAGTGGAGGCTGGTGGCTGGTTGTGGTCAGTGGAGGCTAGTGGCTGGTTGTGGTCAGTGGTGGCTGGTTGTGGTCAGTGGTGGCTGGTTGTGGTCAGTGGAGGCTGGTTGTGGTCAGTGGAGGCTGGTGGCTGGTTGTGGTCAGTGGAGGCTAGTGGCTGGTTGTGGTCAGTGGTGGCTGGTTGTGGTCAGTGGAGGCTGGTGGCTGGTTGTGGTCAGTGGAGGCTGGTGGCTGGTTGTGGTCAGTGGTGGCTGGTTGTGGTCAGTGGAGGCTGGTTGTGGTCAGTGGAGGCTGGTTGTAGTCAGTGGTGCCTGGTTGTGGTCAGTGGAGGCTGGTGGCTGCTTGTGGTCAGTGGAGGCTAGTGGCTGGTTGTGGTCAGTGGTGGTTGGTTGTGATCAGTGGTGGCTGGTTGTGGTCAGTGGTGGCTGGTTGTGGTCAGTGGAGGCTGGTTGTAGTCAGTGGAGGCTGGTGGCTGGTTGTGGTTAGTGGAGGCTGGTTGTGGTCAGTGGAGGCTGGTTGTGGTCAGTGGTGGCTGGTGATCGGTTGTGGTCAGTGGAGGCTGGTTGTGGTCAGTGGAGGCAAGTTGTGGTCAATGGAGGCTGGTGGCTGGTTGTGGTCAGTGGAGTCTGGTTGTGGTCAGTGGTGGCTGGTGACCGGTTGTGGTTAGTGGTGGCTGGTTGGGGTCAGTAGAGGCTGGTTGTGGTCAGTGGTGCCTGGTTGTGGTCAGTGGAGGCTGGTGGCTGGTTGTGGTCAGTGGAGGCTAGTGGCTGGTTGTGGTCAGTGGTGGCTGGTTGTGGTCAGTGGAGGCTGGTGGCTGGTTGTGGTCAGTGGTGGCTGGTTGTGGTCAGTGGAGGCTGGTTGTGGTCAGTGAAGGCTGGTTGTGGTCAGTGAAGGCTGGTTGTGGTCAGTGGAGGCTGGTGGCTGGTTGTGGTCAGTGGAGGCTGGTGGCTGGTTGTGGTCAGTGGAGGCTGGTTGTGGTCAGTGGTGGCTGGTGATCGGTTGTGGTCAGTGGAGGCTGGTTGTGGTCAGTGGAGGCAGGTTGTGGTCAATGGAGGCTGGTGGCTGGTTGTGGTCAGTGGAGTCTGGTTGTGGTCAGTGGTGGCTGGTGACCGGTTGTGGTTAGTGGTGGCTGGTTGGGGTCAGTAGAGGCTGGTTGTGGTCAGTGGTGCCTGGTTGTGGTCAGTGGTGGCTAGTTGTGGTCAGTGGAGGCTGGTTGTGGTCAGTGGAGGATGGTTGTGGTCAGTGGAGGCTGGTGGCTGGTTGTGGTCAGTGGTGGCTGGTTGTGGTCAGTGGAGGCTGGTGGCTGGTTGTGGTCAGTGGAGGCTGGTGGTTGGTTGTGGTCAGTGGAGAGTGGTTGTGGTCAGTGGAGGCTGGTGGCTGGTTGTGGTCAGTGGTGGCTGGTGGCTGGTTGTGGTCAGTGGAGGCTGGTTGTGGTCATTGGAGGCTGGTTGTGGTCAGTGGTGGCTGGTTGTGGTCAGTGGCGGCAGGTTGTGGTCAGTAGAGGCTGCTTGTCATTCTGGGTGTGAGCCTCATGGTCAGGCTGTGTTCATGTTTATTCTCAACAGGTTGCTGTGACAGGTTATATTTGTTGTAGGGGTCAGTAGTGATTGTGGTGGTGGTCAGTAGTGGTTGTTGTCAGTAGTGATTGTGGTCAGTAGTGATTGTGGTCAGTAGTGATTGTGGTCAGTGGTGGTTGTTGTCAGTGGTGGTTGTTGTCAGTAGTGGTTGTGGTCAGTAGTGATTGTGGTCAGTAGTGATTGTGGTCAGTAGTGGTTGTGGTCAGTAGTGGTTGTGGTCAGTAGTGATTGTGGTCAGTAGTGGTTGTGGTCAGTAGTGGTTGTGGTTATGTTGTGGTCATCTGTCTTGGTATGAACCTCATTGCCAGACTGTGTTCATCCTCCACGGGTTGCTGTGACAGGTTGTTTGTCTGCCTGATGCTGCTCAGTGTGTTGCCATGACGAGGACACACCGTGTACCGCGACAACAGCGTCACCAGGACAGCCTTCATCATCATCATGGCGATGTGTTTACCCACACAGGAGCGGGGGCCACAGCCGAACGGCTGGAAAAAACGACTGGGCACCTGATGGAAAGAGGAGAGGTCAAACATAGCCTGGTACCAGATTGGTTTGTGCTGTCTTGTCAACTCCTACGGTCGTTATAATGTTCGGCATGAATCAAATGAGTTGGCAAGACGACACAAACAGATCTGGAACCAGGTAAACCACACGCTACTTCTGAATAATTTCACAGACTTGTCCATCAATTATGACAACACATCAGTTTGCAATACAATGCTTTTAAGCAATTAGGACCACCCCAACTCCCACTTACAGTTTTATCAAAGTTTTCCAAGCTGAATTCGTTGGGTTTGGGGAAGAACTCAGTTTTGTGCATGAGCCCTATGTTGAGGATGATGTTGGTTCCCTTGGAAACCTTAGTCCCATCAATGATGTCATCTTCCAGCGCCTTCCTCATGGTGAAGTCTACCACAGGATGGAACCTCATGGACTCATTGATAAAACTCTGCAGCACTCTGAAGTTCTGGAAGTCAACTGTCATTACATCCTTCTCTCCTGTGGATAGAAGTGAACAGGAGATTGTCAGCATGTTGTGCCTAAAATATATAATTTGTCATCTGTGAGATATTTGTCTCAGTTATTAGTCAAGGGTGGCTCAGTGAGTAAGAGTATGGTGCCAGCAAGATTGTGGGTTCAAGTCCCGCAGAGATCATTAACACATACTAAAAACAGATGCACTCACGGTACTGTAAGTTGCTGTCGCTTTGGATAAAATCGTCTGCTATGTGGCATATATCATATATTATTAGAAATTCCACCTAATTGTTGAAACCCCCTTTATTTGAAAGGTGTGATCATAGTCACCTATGAGAGTGCTGATCTCCTCTACAATCCTCATCTCCACCTCAGGGTTCTGCTTCAGCAGCATGAGCATGAAGAACAGACTGATGGACAGAGTGTCTGGGGCTGCTATCACCATCTCCAACACACACTGTCTCACGTCGTCCGCCGACAGCTCTCCATGGTTCTGGTCAACACACACGCACGCACGCACGCACGCACACCACACACACACACACACACACACACACACACACACACACAGAGAGAGTATAAGATCGACAGGTTTCTCTTAGTGACACCCTATACAATGATATGATTGATGTATGATCAGCAGAACAGACCTGGGCAAAGATGAGTTCTGAGGTGAAGTCAATATCATCATCCAGTTTTTCAGATTCACTGATAATTCTTCTTTTGGTTTCAATAAGGCTTTCCATCACGTCCTGTAGATCCTTGCTAGAAACACTTGATTAAAACTATACACCTTCATTTACGCAAACCCCCCGAAGAGTGACCACCACCAATGTAAACATTAGAGACATTGGAGACTTTAAGTGCATGTGTGAACTTACGCTGCTTGTTGGTGCCTCTTGTACATCCATCCACATTTGAAGAAGATATCAGGCTTGATCAGAACCGTTTGCCAGGTGTCAAAGTAGTGTTGAATCTTCAATAGCAGCTCTTTCTCTGAGTTACATAAAGTACAAGGCACACAGTCAAAGCTTGGCATAATTCAATGTGTTAAGGATGTCCATTTACAATACATTGAAAGTAGTGAGTCATTTAGCAGACGCTCTTATCCAGAGCCAATTACAGTAGTGAGTCATTTAGCAGACTCTCTTATCCAGAGCCACTTACAGTAGTGAGTCATTTAGCAGACGCTCTTATCCAGAGCCACTTACAGTAGTGAGTTATTTAGCAGACTCTCTTATCCAGAGCCACTTACAGTTAATGTATTCATCTTAAGATAGCCAGGTGGGACAACCACATATCACAGTCATAGTATGTACACTTTTCCTCAATAAAGTAGCTATCAGCAAATTCAGAGCTAGTAAAGGGGTGGGGGGGATTGATGTGAGAAGGGGGTGGGGTGGGGTGGGGGGGGTGGTGTGGTATTATTTAAGATACTCTGTGAAGGGGTAGGGTTTCAGATGTTTCCGGAAGATGGGAAGGGACTCTGCTGTCCTAGCTTCAGGGGGAAGCTGGTTCCACCATTGGGGTGCCAGGACAGAGAAGAGACGTCCCCACATGCATATAGGCACATCCACACAGACAAACCCCTCCCCCCGCACACACACCCAGCCACTGACCATTGAGAGGCACCCTGAGGAACAGTTTGTTAGAAATGTCCACTACGATGCATCTCAGCAGGTTGAGAACATCTACGTGTCCAGAGGGGTCAGTCATCTCCTGCAGACGCTCCAGGTGCCTGTCTGTAGCACTCACACAGATCCCCACTGTCCTCTGCAGACCAGGCCCTGTCAGAGCTGACACACACCACACCAAGGATGGGCTCAATTCCATTTCAATTCAGACAATTCAGGAAGAATTCCATTGACTGAATTGAAATCACCCTGAACAATTAATAAAATGGCCACCGGACTATTTACATTAAATAGTAACTGCAAAACACCAGTCTGAATGTCAACAGTGAAGAGGCGTCTCCGGGATGCTGGCCTTCTAGGCAGAGTTGCAAAGAAAAAGCCATATCTCAGACTGGCCAATAAAAATAAAAGATTAAAATGGGCAAAAGAACACAGACACTGGACAGAGGAACTCTGCCTAGAAGGACAGCATCCCAGAGTCGCCTCTTCACTGTTGACGTTGAGGCTGATATTTTACGGGTACTATTTAATGAAGCTGCCAGTTGAGGACTTGTGAGGCGTCTGTTTCTCAAACTAGACACTCTAATGTACTTGTCCTCACGCTCAGTTGTGCACCGGGGCCTCCCACTCCTCTTTCTATTCTGGTTAGAGCCAGTTTGCGCTGTTCTGTGAAAGGATTAGTATACAGTGCTGTACGAGATCTTCAGTTTCTTGGCAATTTCTCGCATGGAATAGCCTTCATTTCTCAGAACAAGAATTGACTCATGAGTTTCAGAAGAAAGTTCTTTGTTTCTGGACATTTTGAGCCTGTAATCAAACCCACAAATGCTGATGCTCCAGATACTCAACTAGTCTAAAGAAGGCCAGTTTCATTGCTTCTTTAATCTGTAAAATAGTTTTCAGCTGTGCTAACATAATTGCAAAAGGTTTTTTTAAATGATCAATTAGCTTTTTAAAATGATAAACTTGGATTAGCTAACACAACGTGCCATTGGAACACAGGAGTGATGGTTGCTGATAATGGGCTTCTGTACGCCTATGTAGATATTCCATAAAAATCAGCCGTTTCCAGCTACATTAGTCATTTACAACATTAACAATGTCTACACTGTATTTCTGATCAATTTGATGTTATTTTAATGGACAAAAAATGTGCTTTTCTTTCAAAAACAAGGACATTTCTAAGTGACCCCAAACTTTTGAACGGTAGTGTGTATATATATATATATATATATATATACACACAGTTGAAGTCGGAAGTTTACCTACACTTAGGTTGGAGTCATTAAAACTAGTTTTTCAACCACTCCACACATTTCTTTAAACAGCTTGGAAAATTCCAGAAAATGATGTCATGGCTTTAGAAGATTCTGATTAGCTATTTGACATCATCTGAGTCAATTGGAGGTGTACCTGTGGATGTACTTCAAGGTCTAACTTCAAACTCAGTGCTTCTTTGCTTGACATCATGGAAAAATCAAAAGAAATCAGCCAAGACATCAGAAAACAATTGTAGACCTCCTCAAGTCTGGTTCATCCGTGGCAGCAATTTCCAAATGCCTGAAGGTACCACGTTCACCTGTACAAACAATAGTACACAAGTATAAACACCATGGGACCACGTAGCTATCATACCACTCAGGAAGGAGGTGCGTTGTGTCTACGAGAGATGAACGTACTTTGGTGAGAAAAGTACAAATCAATCCCAGAACAACAGCAAAATACCTTGTGAAGATGCTGGAGGAAATTGGTACAAAAATATCTATATCCACAGTAAAACGAGTCATATATCGACATAACCTGAAAGGCCACGCAGAAGAAGCCACTGCTCCAAAACTGCCATAAAAAAGCCAGACTATGGTTTGCAACTGCACATGGGGACAAAGATCGTTATTTTTGGAGAAATGTCCAATGGTCTGATGAAACAATAATAGAACTGTTTGGGCATAATGACCCTCGTTATGTTTGGAGGAGAAAGGGGGAGGATTGCCAGCCAAAGAACACCATCCCAACCGTGAAGCACGGGGGTGGCAGCATCATGTTGTGGGGGTGCTTTGCTGCAGGAGGGACTGGTGCACTTCACAAAATAGATGGCATCATGAGGGAGGGACATTTTGTGGATATATGGAAGCAATATCTCAACATCAGTCAGGAAGTTAACTTCACTAGGGTAGGGGGCAGCATTCGGAATTTTCGATGAAAAGCGTGCCCATAGTAAACTGCCTGCTACTCAGGCCTAGAAGCTAGGATATGCATATAATTGGTCGATTTGGATAGAAAACACTCAAGTTTCCAAAACTGTTAAAATAATGTCTGTGAGTACAGTGAGGGAAAAAAGTATTTGATCCCCTGCTGATTTTGTACGTTTGCCCACTAACAAAGAAATGATCAGTCTATAATTTTAATGGTAGGTTTATTTGAACAGTGAGAGACAGAATAACAACAAAAAAATCCAGAAAAACGCACGTCAAAAATTTTATAAAATGATTTGCATTTTGAATTCTCAGCTGCAAGGTCAGTAATCTTTATTCATTAGTTTGGGGTTAAATTCTAAACTTACTAAAAATGGACTTAGAATGGACTGGATTAAATTCCTATAAAGCATTGGTCAAGATAAATGTGAGGGAGGATTTTAACTGTTAACCTGTTGGGGCTAGGGGGCAGTATTTGCACAGCTGGATAAAAAAACGTACCCGATTTAAACTGGTTACTACTCTTGCCCAGAAACGAGAATATGCATATAATTAGTAGATTTGGATAGAAAACATTCTAAAGTTTCTAAAACTGTTTGAATGGTGTCTGTGAGTATAACAGAACTCATATGGCAGGCCAAAACCTGAGAAGATTCCATACAGGAAGTGCCCTGTCTGACACTTTGTTGTCCTTCTGTTGCATCTCTATTGACATTACAGCATCTGTGCTGTAACGTGACACTTTCTAAGGCTTCCATTGGCTCTCTAAAGGCGCCAGAAAGTGTAATGGGGTGTCTGCAGTCTCTGGGCTAAGTACAGCAGCTCTGTTTGTGAGTGGTCAGGCTGGGAACAGTGACACTGGAGATGCGCTTTCATGAGGATTCTCAATTTTTTTCTTTCAGCCTTTGAATGAATGCAATGTCGCCCGGTTGGAATATTATCGCTATTTTAAGAGAAAAATCGCATAAAAATAGATTTTAACCTCTATGGGCTAGGTGGGACGCTAGCGTGCCACCCGTGGTGCACTCCATCAACAGCAGGTGCATTTCAAGAGCGGCAAATTTGAATCCAAATAAATGTCAAAATTCACATTTTTCAAAAATACAACTATTTTACACCATTTGAAAGATAAACATCTTAATCTAACCACGTTTTACGATTTCAAAAAGGTTTTACGGCGAAAGCATAAATTTAGAGTATGTTAGGACAGTACATTTACAAGAGTTGTGTGTAATGTTTTGTCAAGTCAAAGACAGGGTCACCAAAACCATAAAACCAGCTAAAATGATGCACTAACCTTTTACAATCTCCATCAGATGACACTCCTAGGACATTATGTTAGACAATGCATGCATTTTTAGTTCTATCAAGTTCATATTTATATCCAAAAACAGCGTTTTACTATGGCATTGATGTTGAGGAAATCGTTTCCCTCCAATAACCGGCAGTCAAGTCAGCGTCACAAATTAAATAATTAAAATTAGAAAACATTGGTAAAATATTATATTGTCATTTAAAGAATTATAGATTTACATCTCTTGAACGCAATCAACTTGCCAGATTTAAAAATAACCTTACTGGGAAATCACACTTTGCAATAATCTGAGCACTGCGCCCAGAAAAATACGCGTTGCGATACAGACTAGACGTCATGTTGGGGAGATCTAAAATCGAAAATACTATGTAAATAATCCATTACCTTTGATTCTCTTCATCAGATGTCACTTCCAGGTATCACAGGTCCATAACGAATGTAGTTTTGTTCAAAAAAGCTCATCATTTATGTCCAAAAATCTCCGTCTTGTTCGCACATGATCTAAGCCAGCCGGACTTCTCGTCATGAACGAGGGGAAAAAATATATTTCCGTTCGTTCAAACATGTCAAACGTTGTATAGCATAAATCATTAGGGCCTTTTTTAACCAGAACATGAATAATATTCAAGGTGGACGAATGCATACTCTTTTATAGCGTATTGGAACGAGGGTACCCAACATGAACTCGCGCGCCAGGTGTCTAATGGGACATCATCGTTCCATGGCTCTTGTTCGGTCAGATCTCCCTCCAGAAGACTCAAAACACTTTGTAAAGGCTGGTGACATCTAGTGGAAGCAATAGGAAGTGCCAAAATATTCCTAAACCCCTGTGTTTTTCAATGGGATAGGTTTAAAGTCAATACAACACATCAGGTATCCACTTCCTGTCAGAAAATGTCTCAGGGTTTTGCCTGCCAAATGAGTTCTGTTATACTCACAGACACCATTCAAACAGTTTTAGAAACTTTAGAGTGTTTTCTATCCATATATAATAAGTATATGCATATTCTAGTTACTGGGTAGGATTAGTAACCAGATTAAATCGGGTACATTTTTTTTATCCAGACGTGCAAATGCTGCCCCCTAGCCCTAACAGGTTAAACAGCGTTTGACATGCTTCGAAGTACGGTAATGGAATATTTTGAATTTTGTCTCACGAAATGTGCTCGCGCGTCACCCTTCGGATACTGACCTGAACGCACGAACAAAACGAAGCTATTTGAATATAACTATGGATTATTTGGAACCAAAACCATTTGTTGTTGAAGTAGAAGTCCTGGGAGTGCATTCTGACGAAGAACAGCAAAGGTAATCCAATTGTTCTTATAGTAAATCTGAGTTTGGTGAGGGCCAAACTTGGTGGGTGTCAAATTAGCTAGCCGTGATGGCCGGGCTATGTACTCAGAATATTACAAAATGTGCTTTCACCGAAAAGCTATTTTAAAATCTGACACCGCGATTGCATAAAGGAGTTCTGTATCTATAATTCTTAAAATAATTGTTATGTATTTTGTGAACGTTAATCGTGAGTAATTTAGTAAATTCACTGGAAGTTTGCGGTGGGTATGCTAGTTCTGAACATCACATGCTAATGTAAAAAGCTGGTTTTTGATATAAATATGAACTTGATTGAACAAAACATGCATGTATTGTATAACATAATGTCCTAGGAGTGTCATCTGATGAAGATCATCAAAGGTTAGTGCTGCATTTAGCTGTGGTTTTGGTTTTTGTGACATATATGCTTGCTTTGAAAATGGCTGTGTGATTATTTTTGGCAGGGTACTCTCCTGACATAATCTAATGTTTTGCTTTCGCTGTAAAGCCTTTTTGAAATCGGACAATGTGGTTAGATTAATGAGAGTCTTGTCTTTAAAATGGTGTAAAATAGTCATATGTTTGAGAAATTGAAGTTATAGCATTTTTGAGGTATTTGTATTTCGCGCCACGCGATTCCACTGGCTCTTGACTAGGTGGGACGCAAACGTCCCACCTTGCCCAGGGAGGTTAAAAGGGGAATGAAAGCTTAGTTGGTTTCAGGACCTAAGGTGTTAGACACTGAACCATTGCCCAGAAATTATTCGGCAGAGCAGACCAAAATACTAGCATTAACTAGAGCTGGCGTAATAAGAAAGGAGAGAAAAGTTACTATTTACACAGACAAGCACATAGGCATTTAAAACCATACAAAGCAGCACAGATAAATCTTAAAGAAGATAAGACACTTGACAGAGAATTGTTACAGGATAGCCAAGAAAGAATGCCCCAGTGAGAATTGGACATGTGGAAAATGAAAAGGGCAATCCTACAAGAGAAGGTCTGACAGGATAATTTACTAATCTTGCCAAAGACACTGTTTAGATATGCGGCAATATTGACACATGGGCGGAGCCAGGTGTCAACAGGGAGGAAGGATGGTAGAGCAGGTAAGGAAACACTGCAGGTTAGGAAAGACTTAGTGGCCTAGAGGATAATTACTTAAAAAAAATGTGTAGAATATCCATTCCAACATTTGGAAATGGACCTTATTGAACTATTCCGAATTGAGGGGAAGAAGTGGTGTTTAACAATAATAGATAAGTATAGCAAATGGGTAGAAGCGTAACCAACTTACTTAGTGGACACAATTATGGTAGCTAAAATATGAGGTCAAGATATTATCCCTAGAGTGGTTTACTAGGATCTATCTCTTTAAATGATGAATTACATTCAGCTAATCAGGTAGAACAAATAGAATGCCAGAGTTAGAGAGACAAGAACAGGTAGACATAGAAGTTGAATATATACTAACAGACACACGAGAAGACTGTTTGTTAACCAAAACCGTATGTCCAAGATTTTGTGTCCAACATGTGAATTATAGAATAAGGAGTCAAAGAAGATCAAGATGTAGGATTTAAGGTAAACATTAAACAATTCCCTAGGAAAGCAAATAACTTTACAGGGATTGGGTTGGCCAGATTGAAGTACTCGGCCAAACCACCTCGGTTCATTTTAACTGCTGATGAGTACCAGTGTTATAGATACAAGAATGGCACCGAGAACTTAGATGATTTTAAGGGCTGAAAGGTAATCGTTAATGTGACTGACTTAGGTTTAGAAGTACAGGACAAAATTCTTAACCTCACAGCACCTATAACTGATGTAGGGTGGGCTAGTACCAGCAAAGGACGCATACGACAGAAACTACCAAAAAGGGTGGTTAGGAACTTGCGCCCTGGGGTTATTGGACCAACCAGTTCGAGTTAGTCATCAGAGGCCAGCTATAGGAGGCTAAAGTAGGCACAGGAGGAGTTTTGACCAGGATGGGAGTTGCTTTGTCTAGATGGATGCTATTGGCATCCTCAGAGAAGTTCCAGATGAATACAAAGCTATGAATCAAATAGGTGAAGGCTTTACCACTATTTTGGTGGTTGACAATAAATAAAAATGTGGATTGGATTAATGACATCTATTATAATCAACAGAGATTCATGAATGAAACCGGAGATGCAGTAAAGGGGTTCTCTGACCAATTATCCGCCACCCCCCTCATGACCTGGTAAAATAGACTAACTCTCGATATGTTATTGGCAGAAAAGGGCAGGGTAGGTAGAATGATTGGGTTTCATTGCTGCATGTACATTCCTGATAACACAGCTTTAGATAGATTAGTGACTAAGGCCCTGGCAGGTCTAAACAATTTGGCTCAAGAGTTAGCAGAAAACTCTGGGGTGGACACTGCACTCACGGGGTGGTTCGATAGTACCTTTGGGAAATGAAAGAATGTTGTAATCACTGTATTATGGGCTGCTTTCACCTGTATGAGTGTGTTAGTACTGTGTGGATGTTGTCTTGTCCCATGTGGGAGAGGTTTAATCACCAGAACTCCAGAGAGATCGATGATGCAGCAGATGGTGAGATATGGACCGATTCCGAGCTCCGACCAGTGGGAGGACGAATACAGGCCTCCAGACCTGGGAGATGGCTCCGTTTCTTTTAACCACGAGGAGCCAATGTTTAATGAGACCATTTTCAATGTTTAGATGGACTGTTCCTTTCATGATAATTATGATGAAAATCCTGAAACGAAGTGTCATAATTGGAGATAGGCCCAGGACAGTCATTGATGAGTAACGGATGTATATACATGTATTGGTTTGGTTAATCCTTGTATCACAATTATGTTTCCATATAGCATTTGATAATCAATGTGAATTATTTTGTCATTTAAGGGTGGAATGATAAGGAAATTATATAATAAAGGTAAATTAATAAAGAATCCCTCCCTGAAACGTAACGGATTAGTAATTAGTAGATATGTAGCGTGTGTGATGAATAATTAACCTCTATGGGCTTGGAGAGAGCGCTTCCTGTTGGAATCTTCTCAGGTTTTGGCCTGCCAAATGAGTTCTGTTATACTCACAGACACCATTCAAACAGTTTTAGAAACTTTAGAGTGTTTTCTATCCAAATCAAGCAATTATATGCATATTCTAGTTACTGGGCAGGAGTAGTAACCAGATTAAATCGGGTACGTTTTTTATCCGGCCGTGCAAATACTGCCCCCTGTCCCCAACAGGTTAAAGTACTGAACGTAAGTCCCATAAGGTCTAGTAGAAGAGAAATGTGTGTGTGTTAGTGGGCCTAAGGGAACTGTAGACATGTGTGTGTGACCCGACCTGAAGAGGCTTGGAAGAAACAGACAGTAACCTTCAAGGTCCCCCTAATCTCGGGGGAAAGGAACAGGCAGCGCTGGATAGTGATTAACAGTGGTGAGAAGTCCGGGGAGGGATACTATTCACCTACTGTTCGTGTGTATGGATGTGCGTAGGATATCTACTGTTTGTGTGGAGGTATGTGCGTAAGCGGGGAGGGAGCATAAAATGAACTTCTTTGTGTAATGTACTTCAGAACGTTCTCTGAATAAACTGTACAGACCTTTTGCAGAAAGCTGAGTCCTTGCCTAATTATTCTTTACCCAGTGTCTTACAAACCTTGGGGATTAGTCAAGGCTTATTGATTGTTAATTATTATCATTGGGATTTGAAAATTCCTGTGACAATATGGCAGGCGAAAACCTGAGAAAAATCCATCCAGAAAGTACTATTATTTTGAAAGGCTGTTTTTCCATCGAAAGCCTATCCACCATACAAAGACTTAGGACCCAGTTCACAATCTTTATGGCTTCTTCTACATGTGGTCAGTCTTTAGGCATTGTTTCAGGCTTTTACTCTGAAAATGAGGGAGATACAGCACTTTCAATGAGTGGACAGTGGAAATTTCCAGACATGACTCCAGCGCGTGATTGGGAGTGCGCCTTTCTTGTTTCTCCTTTTCTATTGACGAAGCTTTTGTCCGGTTGAAATATTATTGATTATTTATGACAAAAACAACCTGAGGATTGATTTTAAACATCGTTTGACATGTTTCTACAAACTTTTATTGTACTTTTTAGATTTTTTGTCTGTCTGTTGTGACCGCGCTTTGTTCCAATGAATTGTTGAACAAAACGCACCAATAAAACAGAGGTTTTTGGACATAAAGAGGGACTTATCGAACAAAACGAACATTTATTGTGTAACATGGAGTCTTCGGAGTGCAACCATATGAAGATCATCAAAGGTAAGTGATACATTTTATCGCTATTTCTGACTTTTGTTACTCCTCTTCTTGGCTGCTAACTGTTTGTAATGATTTGTCTTCTGGGCGCTGTTCTCAGATAATCGCATGGTTTGCTTTTGCTGTAAAGCCTTTTTGAAATCTGACACAGCGGTTGGATTAACAAAACGTTTATCTTTAAGCTGGTGTATAACATTTGTATCTTTTATGTATGTTTATTATGAGAATTTCTGTTTTGTTGAGTTTCACGTTCTGCAATTTCACCGGATGTTGTTTGAGACAGTGGATTATTGAACAAAACGTGCTAACAAAACGGAGGTTTTTGGATATAAACATGGACTTTATCGAACAAAACAAACATTTATTGAGTAAATGGGAGTCTTGTGAGTGCAAACATATGAAGCTCATCAAAGGTAAGTGATGCATTTTATCACTATTTCTGATTTGTGTTACTCCTCTACTTGGCTTGTTACTGTTTGTAATGATTTGTCTGCTGGGCGCTGTTCTCAGATAATCGCATGGTTTGCTTTCGTCGTAAAGCCTTTTTGAAATCTGACACCGTGGTTGGATTAACAAGAAGTTTATCTTTAAACCCATGTATAACACTTGTATGTTTCATGAATTTTTATAATGAGTATTTCTGTTTTTGAATTTGTCGCTCTGCAATTTCACTGGACGCTAGCATCCCAAACCCCCTACTGAGGTTCAAGCTTGGTCGCAAATGGGTCTTCCAAATGAACAATAACCCCAAGCATACTTCCAAAGTTGTGGCAAAATGGCTTAAGGACAACAAAGTCAAGGTATTCAAATGGCCATCACAAAGCCCTGACCTCAATCCCATAGAACATTTGTGGGCAGAACTGAAAAAGCGTGTGCGCAAGGAGGTCTACAAACCTTACTCAGTTACACCAGCTCTGTCAAGAGGAATGGGCCAAAATTCATCCAACTTATTGTGGGAAGCTTGTGGAAGGCTACCCGAAACTTTTGACCCAAGCTAAACAATTTAAAGGCAATGCTACCAAATACTAATCGAGTGTATGTAAACTTCTGACCCACTAGGAATGTGATGAAAGAAATAAAATCTGAAATAAATCATTCTCTCTAATATTACTCTGACATTTCACATTCTCAAAATAAAGTGGTGATCCTAACTGACCTAAGACAGGGAATTTTTACTAGGATTAAATGTCAGGAATTGCGAAAAACTGAGTTTAAATGTATTTGGCTAAGGTGTATGTAAACTTCCGACTTCAACTGTATACAGTGCATGTACAAATTACCTCGACTAACCTGTACCCCCACACATTGACTCTGTACCGGTACCCCCTGTATATAGCCTCATTATTGTTATTTTATTGTGTTACTTTGTATTATTTTTTACTTTAGTTTATTTGGTAAAACATTTTGTAACTCTTTCTTTAACTGCATTGTTGGTTAAGGGCTTATAAGTAAGCATTTCACGGTAAGGTCTACACCTCTTGTATTCGGTGCATGTGACTAATAAAGTTTGATTTGAAATGGAATTGATCCCAACCCTGCACCAGACCAGAACATAAACTAATTTGATATCTAGTAAGAGTGAGTTAGTGTTAGTGAGTTAGATAATCATGTTAAATAAACATAAAGTCTCTGTCGTATACCTTTCACAAAATATGTCCTCACTTTTTTCCAGAGTGGGATGTCGCTGTTGAAGATGATACCTCTCCCATCCATCCCGATACACTGCAGTCCCTGTTTACTGGCGAACCGGGCTGTGTAGTGGGCACTCTTCAGGACATGGTAGACAGCAGAGGACCTGCAGCAAGAGTGAGAGACCAAGAGTATAATAAGTAGAGAGTCTCAAAGGAGTAGTGCTGATCTTGGATCAGTTTTTACTTTTCAATTATAATAAATGGACATGGGAGGTAGCTGATCTTAGAATCTCTTCCCGTTGATCCAGAAATTACTTGCTAAGAATGAGAGTCTCTTCTCCGTTGATCCAGACCCGAACCATACTCCCATATCTCTTGTTGTAGTAATTACAGGCTGTTCCTATCCCGCTCCAGATGAACCTAGAGTAGGACAGGATTGGACCCAGACCAGCCCAGAAGAAAGGACCTGCCATAGAGGTACGTACAGTAGAGACGCAGGTTAGTACAGGATTGCTACTTGCCACCTTCTTACAGTAATAACCGTTATATTAGATGAATAGCCAATGTCTTTCTAGTTAACTATTGGCTATCAACTTTTATGAGATATTAGAGATACAATTCCAAAATGTATTAAACCTCAAAAGGTTTAATCTTCAAATGATCAAACAAAAAGACATTATGACATTTCATATTACACGGTAGTGATAGTTGTTAGACGGAGAGAGAGTGGCTGTGTTTTCCCCGTAGACACATTCACACATCATTCATACATCATTGGTCTTACCTGGTATGTGTGAGGTATTAGTGAGGCACCAGGTCGTGATGAGCAGGAGAGAGAGCAGCAGCAGCAGCAGCAGGGCTTCAGACATGCTAGTGTCGTCCACTATACTGGTAGCCATTACAGTGAGGAGGTCTGGAGGCTGCTGTGTTATGATGACAGCTGGAGCACTCTGCTATTAATTATTCTCCTTCCAAGTATTATCTCCCCAGGGAAAAGGTCTTCTGACTTACTTCAAGGAGACTACCTGGTTAAATATTTTAAAAGTAAATCATGTCCCACTGGTTTGCACCTCACCGAAGTAGGTGTCGCTTATCTATTGGGACAGCCGAAGAAAAAAGGCTTCTAAGAGACTACTGTATATGTATTGAATCACCCTGAATTTCCAGAACCAAATTACACCCTATTCCCTATGTAGTGTACACTTTTTTTTAATACCAGAGCCCTATAGGTCCTGGTTAAAAGTAGTGCACTAAATAGGGAATAGGGTGCCATTTGGGACGTAGACAGGGGGATTCAAATTGTCAAAACAAAATAGGGAAGCATTAAACTCCGTGACAACCCTTGCTCTCTTTTCATCCCCTTTTTAATATTTCTCCTGTCCTTGCCCTATGGGGTTGGTACAACATGTGAACACGGTAACAAGGTCACCATAACACACCCACGGAAAGCTTTTCAAGTTGACCAGTTGTACTATTGCATGAACAGTTCCAGATGTCTTACCAAGGCTAGAGTTATTAAATTAGACATCAACGATATTGTATTAGAACCTTCTGAAACCAGAGGGAAGGCTGAGGTGTTTGTCATTTTATCAGAATGTACTAATGCTGTTGTTTCTTTATATATTGAAGAAACTTGGTCAGCTTTGTTCTCGTCATCATCCCCTCTAGAAGTTTTTTTTGCTGTAACATTGTATAATACAGATTTTAATTATTTTTTATGTTTAAAATTGTACAAATTTCAATTATATTTCTTATTCTGTTATAGGCCTCTTTTCAAGAATATCCCTCTTGACACTTCTTCTTCCACAGAGAGAAAACAATTCCCTCCAGTTAATTAGACATACAGACAAAAAGTTCCCCCTATTTATAGAATTGTCATTATGTAGGAAAAGGATAATACTCACCGCTCTCATCCTGGACTGCCCCAGAGTAGTCTGCCTCTAGCCTGGCTACAGTTTGTGTCCGTCTCCTGTGTAGCCACTGCTGTGCCTCTGTTTCTTCTCCTGGTTGGTTTTAAAGATGATCAGCGTTCTTTTATCTGATAAATCCCAGGCATCCAAGCTTTTGAATATCAACTTACCGGTTGCTTGGTTACACTACCAATTTAGGCCCTCAAGGCCCTCTCACCAAAACACTGCCAAAGCAAAACAATAGAGCTATAGTGAAGGGCCTGGCTACCTTTTAACTGGAAAAGTATACCCCAAAAGGAACAAAAAAAGACTTAATGTTGGAGATTATAGAGTAGACCTGGTCTCTCAAGTATGACCGTAGGTCTTTCATTTTGATTGAAACAGGCTCACTTAACCTTCAACAGAAAGCAAACCACCGTATAATTCATCATCTGAAGAAAGAAATAAATTAAACAGGTCAGACTGACCCAGCTAATTTGAGGATAAGAATAGGGCTTTTATCCAGCAAACTTACAACAGAAGAAATGTTAAGAATACATTTGCCCCTGTCTGTCAATAAGTTGGAGAAGGGAAAGACCTTGTCAGTTGTACAACTGAATGCATCTTGCGCATTTAACCCAAAACCTGTGGGTCAGAAAGGTGCCAGGGGCTGTCTTTCAGCACCCAGAGAACAGTGGATTAACTGCCTTGCTCATTGGCAGAACTACAGATTTTTACCTTGTCAGCTCAGGGATTTGATCCAGCAACCTTTCAGTTACAGGCCCAGTGCTCTAACCACTAGGCTACCTGCCGCCCTCATATGTTGATAGTTACTCAGCGGTGATATACAAGCTATATACAGCAGGGCACAGAGACAGTCAATTGAAAGTAAAACACAGTTAAACAGAGAGTGAGAGAGACAGAGAGAGATCCATGTAGTCTAACCTGCAGGGTCATTCCAGTTCACTCCCTCTGAATGCCTGATTCTGTCACTGATTAAGACATGGTCTTAATGATGCTGGAGGCTTTTGTGTCATGGCCAGACATGGCACAATGGTGGAGAGGGAAAAGGTATTTGGCATCTTCCTGGTTGCCATAGAGACTAGGCATCAACTTAGAAAGGGAGAGGGCTTCTTGAGAGAATACACTTAAGAATGTTCCTATAATTCTTGGCCCGTATTCCCAAAGCGTCTCAAAGGTAGGAGTGCTGATATTATCGTATTTAATATAATCTGAGGCTGAATTGATCATATCACATATCATATTTTGTGATATAGCAAAATAGAACTTTTACAATCCAGACAGGATAACCAAATTGCTTCAGAAGATAGTATTTTTTCACAACTTGTTTCTATTACTTTCTAGTATGTCAAGCTAACTTACAGAGTAGCTATAGCTAACTAGCCAGCTAGCTTTGTAGCCGTGGATTGTGCACCTTGCATTGTTTAGCTAAGTAGCTAGCTGGTTGATGTTTTCCTTTGGTAACCAGAGTAGATGAAAGCAACATTCACCTCCACAAATGCTGTTTACATTGATATCCATACTGAATGAAGAAGTTAAGGGACCTCATTGGCACCCTTAACCTTTTCACTTAATTTAAGAGGGAAATTCACATAAAAATGCTTTGTGCAACTGACTTAAAGTTAAGGAAACTTTAAGGGAAAAGATAAGAGGAAAATTAACTTAAGTTGTTTTATGCAACCGGGCCATGATCCCATATTGATGTCACTTGTTAAATCCACTTCAATCAGTGTAGATGAAGGGGAGGAGACAGGTTAAAGAAGGATTTTTAAGCCTTGAGAAAGTTGAGACATGGATTGTGGTGGGGGGCATTCAGAGGGTGAATAGACAAGACAAAAGATGTAAGTGCTTTTGAACGGGGTATGGTAGTAGGTGCCAGGTGCACTGTTTTTTCACAGTCAACAGTTTCCTGTGTGTATCAAGAATGGTCAACCACCCAAAGGACATCCAGATAATTTGACACAACTGTGGGGAAGCATTGGAGTCAACATGGAACAGTATTCCTATGGAACGCTTTCGACACCAGAGTTATATCTACAGATATATATATATACAGTACCAATCAAAAGTTGGGACACACCTACTCATTCAAGGTGTTTTCTTTATTCTATAATATTTTCTACATTGTAGAATAATAGTGAAGACATCAAAACTATGAAATAACACATAAGGAATCATGTAGTAACCCAGAAAAGTGTTAAAGAAATCATAATATATTTTATATTTGAGATTCTTCAAAGAAGCTACAGCCTTGATGACAGCTTTGCACACTCTTGGCATTCTCTCAACCAGCTTCATGAGGTAGTCACCTGGAATGCATTTATATTAACAGGTGTGCCTTGTTAAAAATTAAATAGTGGAATTCCTTCCCTTCTTGATGCGTTTGAGTAAATCAGTTGTGACCAGGTAGGGATGGTATACAGAAGACAGCCCTATTTGGTAAAAGACCAAGTCCATATTATGGCAAGAACAGCTCAAATAAGCAAAGAGATACAACAGTCGATCATTACTTTAAGACATGAAGGTCAGTCAATACAGAACATTTCAAGAACTTTCAATGTTTCTTCAAGTGCAGTTGCAAAAACCATCAAGTGCTATGATGAAATTGGCTCTTATGAGAACCGCCACAGGAAAGGAAGACCCAGAGTTACCTCTGCTGCAGAAGATACGTTACCAGCCTCAGAAATTGCAGCCCAAATAAATGCTTCACAGAGTTCAAGTAACAGACACATCTCAACATCAACTGTTCAGAGGAGACTGTGTGAATCAGGCCTTCATGGTCGAATTGCTGCAAAGAAACCATTACTAAAGGACACCAATAATAAGAAGAGACTTGCTTCGGCCAAGAAACACGAGCAATGGCCATTAGACCGGTGTGTGCTTTGCTGGTGACACTGTCTGTGATTTATTTAGAATTCAAAGCACACTTAACCAGCATGGCTACCACAGCATTCTCCGGCAATACGCCATCCCATCTGGTTTGCGCTTAGTGGGACTATTATTTGTTTTTCAACAGGACAATGACCCAACACACCTCCAGGATGTGTAAGGGCTATTTGACCAAGAAGGAGAGTGTTGAAGTGCTGCATCAGATGACTTGGCCTCTAAAATCACCCGACCTCAACCCAATTGAGATGGTTTGGGATGAGTTGGACCACAGAGTGAAGGAAAATCTGCCAACAAGTGCTCAGCATATTTGGGAACTCCTTCAAGACTGTTGGAAAAGTATTCCAGGTAAAGTTGGTTGAGAGAACGCAATGAGTGTGCAAAGCTGTCATCAAGGCAAAGGGTGGCTGCTTTCAAGAATCTAAAATAGAAATATATATTTTTGGTTACTACATGATTCCATGTGTGTTATTTCACAGTTTTGATGTCTTTACTATTATTCTACAATGTAGAACATAGTAACAATTAAGAAAAACCCTTGAATGAGTAGATCTGTCCAAACGTTTGACTGGTACTGTATATACAGTATCTTCAGAAAGTATTCAAGACCCCTTGAGGTTTTCCAAATGTTTTTAGGTTACAGCCTTTTCCTAAAATTGATTAAATCGTTTTTTTTCCCTCATCAATCTACACACAATACTCTATAGTGACATAGCAAAAACAGAATTTTTTACATTTTTGCTGATTTATTACCAAAAAACCCTGGAAATATCACATTTACATAAGTATTCAGACCCTTTACTCAGTACTTTGTTGAAGCACCTTTGGCAGCGATTACAGCCTGAAGTCTTCTTAGGTATGACGCTACAAGCTTGGCACACCTGTATTTGGGGAGTTTCTCCCATTCTTCTCTGCAGATCTTCTCAAGCTCTGTCAGGCTGGATGGGGAGTGTTGCTGCACAGCTATTTTCAGGTCTCTCCAGAGATTATCGATCGGATTCAAGTCCAGACTCTGGCAGGGCCACTCATGGACATTTAGAGACTTGTCCCGAAGCCACTCCTGCGTTGTCTTGGCTGTGTGCTTAAATTAATTGTCCTGTTGGAAGGCGAATCTTCACCCCGGTCTGAGGTCCTGAGCACTCTGGAGCAGGTTTTCATCAAATATCTCTCTGTACTTTGCTCAGTCTTGGTTTCATCAGATCAGAGAATCTTGTTTCTCATGGTCTGAAACTCTAAGAGCGCTGTCATGTGCTTTTACTGAGGAGTGGCTTCCGTCTGGCCACTCTACCATAAAGGCCTGATTGGTGGAGTGCTACAGACATGGTTGTCCTTCTGGAAGGTTCTCCCATCTCCACAGAGGAACCCTGAAGCTCTGTCAGAGTTACCAGTGGGTTCTTGGTTACCTCCCTGACAAAGGCCCTTCTCCCCCGAAAAATTCTAAAAACCAGTTTTTGCTTTGTTATTATGGGGTATTGTGTGTAGATTGATGAGAATAAAGCTGTAGCATAACAAAATGTGGAAAAAGTCAAGGGGTCTGAATACTTCCTGAATGCACTGTATATATATAATGGTGTGTATGGACAGTATATGAACAGAAAAGGTGTATACAGAAGTATTTATATAGGATGAGCCTTGACTAGAATACAGTACATATGAAGTGGGTAAACCAGTATGTAAACATTATTAAAGTGACTAGTGTTCAATGACTATGTACATAGGGCAGCAATCTCTAAGGTGCAGGGTAGAGTACCGTGTGGTAGCCTGCTAGTAACAGTGACTAAGGTTCAGGGCAGGGTACTGGGTGATAGCAGGCTAGTAACAGTAACTAAGGTGCAGGGTTGAGTACCAAATCAAATCAAATGTATTTATATAGACCTTCTTAGATAAGCTGATATCTGAAAGTGCTGTACAGAAACCCAGCCTAAAACCCCAAACAGCAAGCAATGCAGGTGTAGAAGCACGGTGGCTAGGAAAAACTCCCTAGAAATGCCAAAACCTAGGAAGAAACCTAGAGATGAACCAGGCTATGAGGAGTGGCCAGTCCTCTTCTGGCTGTGCCGGGTGGAGATTATAACAGAACATGGCCAAGATGTTTAAATGTTCATAAATGACCAGCATGGTCAAATAATAATAATCACAGTAGTTGTCGAGGGTGCAACAGGTCAGCACCTCAGGAGTAAATGTCAGTTGGCTTTTCATAGCCGATCATTGAGAGTATCTCTACAACTCCTGCTGTCTCTAGAGAGTTGAAAACAGCAGGTCTGGGACAGGTAGCACGTCCGGTGAACAGGTCAGGGTTCCATAGCCGCAGGCAGAGCAGTTGAAACTGGAGTAGCAGCACAGCCAGGTGGACTGGGGACAGCAAGGAGTCATCATGCCAGGTAGTCCTGAGGCATGGTCCTAGGGCTCAGGTCCTCCGAGAGAGAGAAAGAAAGAAAGAAAGAAAGAAAGAGAGAGAGAAAGAAAGAAAGAAAGAGAATTAGAGAGAGTATACTTAAATTCACACAGGACACCGGATAAGACAGGAGAAATACTCCAGATAAAACAGACTGACCCTAGCCCCCCGACACATAAACTACTGCAGCATAAATACTGGAGGCTGAGACAGGAGAGGTCAGGAGACACAGTGGCCCCATCCCATGATACCCCCGGACAGGGGCAAACAGGCAGGATATAACCCCACCCACTTTGCCAAAGCACAGCCCCCACACCACTAGAGGGATATCATCAGCCACCAACTTACCATCCTGAGACAAGGCCGAGTATAGCCCACAAAGATCTCCGCCACGGAACAACCCAAGGGGGGGCGTCAACCCAGACAGGAAGACCACGGCAGTGACTCAACCCACTCAAGTGACGCACCCCTCCTAGGGACAGCATGGAAGAGCACCAGCAAGCCAGTGACTCAGCCCCTGTAATAGGGTTAGAGGCAGAGAATCCCAGTGGAGAGAGAGGAGACCGGCCAGGCAGAGACAGCAAGGACGGTTCGTTGCTCCAGTGCCTTTCCGTTCACCTTCACACTCCTGGGCCAGACTACACTCAATCAGGTGGTAGCCGTCTTGTAGTCGTCTAGTAACAGTAACTAAGGTTCAGGGCAGGGTACTGGGTGATAGCAGGCTAGTAACAGTAACTAAGGTTCAGAGCAGGGTACTGGGTGATAACAGGCTAGTAACAGTAACTAAGGTGCAGGGTTGAGTACCAGGTGGTAGCTGGTCAGTAACAGTAACTAAGGTTCAGGGCAGCGTACTGGGCGGATGCCAGCTAGCGGTGACTGTTAAACAGTCTGATGGCCTGGAGATAGAAGCTGTTTATCAGTCTCTCGGTCCTAGCTTTAAAGCACCTGTACTGTCTCCGCCTTCTAGATGGTAACGGGGTGAAAAGGCTGTGGCTCGGGTGGCTGAGGTTCTTGATGATCTTCTTGGCCTTCCTGTAAAACCGGGTGCTGTAGATGTCCTGGAGGGCAGGCAGTGTGCTCCTGGTGATGTGTTGGGCTGACCGTACCACCCTCTGGAGAGCCCTGCGTTTGCGGATGGTGCAATTGCCATACCAGGCGGGAATTTTTAAGCCTCTTGAAGTTGAACAGGTCTGTGAGCTTATTGATAAGCTCGGAGGGCATTATGGGGTTCAAGGCTGAACTGTAGCCGATGAACAGCATTCTTACATAGGTATGTATTTTGTCCAGGTTGGAAAGGGCAGTGTGCAGTGCAATGGCGATTGCGTTGTCCGTGGATATGTTGGGGTGGTATGTGAATTGTAGTGGGTCTAGGGTGTCGGGTAAGGTGGGGGTTATATGGACTTTAACTAGCGTCTCAAAGCACTTCATGATGACAGAAGTGAGTGCTATGGGGCGATAGTCATTTAATTCAGTTACCTTTGCTTTCTGGGGACAACAGACTGAGATATGGAGAGATTGAATATGTCCGTAAACAGTCCAGCCAGTTGGTCTGCGCATGCTCTGATGATGTGGCTTGGGATGCCGTCTGGGCAGGCAGCCTTGCGAGGGTTAACACGCTTAAATGACTTACTCACGTCGGCCACGGAGAACAAAAGTACACAGTCCCCGTGAGCGGCGGGAGACCCGGCAGCTCAATGTTGTTTTCCTCGAAGAGGATGAAGCTGTTTAGCTTGTCCGGGAGCGCGGTGTCATTGCCAGCGACGTGGCTGGCTTTCCGTTTAGAATGTGTGATTGTCTGGAGTCCCTGCCACATACGTCGCGTGTCTGAGCCATTGAATTGCAACTTTACTTTGTCCCTGTACTTTCATTTTGCCTCTTTGATTGCCTTAAGGAGGTCATAACTGGTCTGTTTGTACATGTCCATATTCCCAGTCACCTTGCCGTGGTTAAATGTGGTGGTTCGTGCTTTCAGTTTTGCACAAATGTGGCTGGTTTTTGGTTTGGATAAGTTCTAATCATCACACAGTGGGAACAACATATTCTATGCACTTCCTGATGAACCCAGTCACCGAGTCAGTGTTTGCGTCGATACTATTCTCAGAGGGACCCGGAATATTTCCCAGTCGTGATCAAAACAATCTGGAAGCATAGATTCCAATTGGTCAGACCAACATTGAACAGTCCTTACCACGGGTGCTTCCTGCTTAAGTTTCAGCCTATAGGTGGAGAGGAGCAGAATAGAGGCGTGATCTGATTTGTCAAAGGAAGGGCGGGGTAGGTCCTTGTAGCCGTCCTGGAAGGAAGAGTAGCAATGATCCAGAGTCCATGATGCACGAGTAGTACAGGAGATGTGTTGATAGAATTTTGGGAGCATTTTCCTCAGATTTCCTTTATTAAAGTCCCCAGCTACAATAAATACTGCCTCGGGATATGCGATTTCCAGTTTCCACATAGTCCAGTGTTGTTCCTTGAGAGCCATCGCGGTGTCGACTTGGTGGAGGGGGGGGGGTCATGGACTGAGTATAGGATTTTGTTATGCGTGTAGATCATCTATGTCCAACTGTGAACGCAAATGAAAAGGATAGGAGATCAGGAAATTTCAAACAAATTACCGAACTTCAAGTTATTATAGAGTTGTCCAGCCTATAAAAATGTCCGGCCTATGCCAAGAATAATCTCAATCCAAATTGCATTATAGGAAATAGGGTTCCATTCACAGCCAGAGTGTTTTTCTGAACTGTATGTCATGGGGAAACTATGTGCAGTGGTGCTCAATGTCACCATATTTCATAAATAGTGCACTACTTTTGACCAGAGTCCATAGGGCTCTGGTCAAAAGTAGTGCCCTGTATAGGGAGTAGGGTGTCATTTGGGACTCATTCAGTGACTTGGTTCTCTCTGCCATACTATCCCCTGGGCCTTGGCTCAACTACAGAGCGACCTACTTGGCTGGAGAAAAACATTTTTTTTAATTCTGAGTGACTCAGGAAATTAAAGTCAAACCACTGAACGTGAACAGAAAGTCAAAGGAAAATAAACACTGTTTGTGAAATCAACATAAAATGTCACCATCTCATGGGATTTAGATTAAAAGCTCAGTGAAAGAAAGACGAAATGCCCTTACGTTGATTACTTTTTGCAAATCCAATCAGTTTTCCACATTGATTCAACGTCATCACATAGATTTTTGGGGTTGAAATGACGTGGAAACCACGTTGATTCAACCAGTTTTTGCCCAGTGGGAACTGATTACCCGTAGAAAGTGAACTGGAGCTAATGGTTAAGTTGTTATTATAATTTGATCCTGCTTTTCCTCTTTTCTTTCTGTCTTTTAGATCAAGGTCCTGTTGGATCTACAGTATGGAACAGGACAAAAGGAATTGGGTCCTGTTGGATCTACAGTATGGAACAGGACAAAAGGAATTGGATCCTGTTGGATCTACAGTATGTAACAGAACAAAATTAATTGGATCCTGTTGGATCTACGGTATGTAACAGAACAAAATTAATTGGATCCTGTTGGATCTATAGTATGTAACAGAACAAAATTAATTGGATCCTGTTGGATCTATAGTATGTAACAGAACAAAATTAATTGGATCCTGTTGGATCTATGGTATGTAACAGAACAAAAGGAATTGGGTCCTGTTTCAAATGTGGTCAATCCACCTATACCCATAGTGCCTCTAATCCATTCAACATTAAGTCCTGACATTGTTTTCCTGGAATAGGACTGGATGTAAACTGCAACTCCACCACCATATCTATTTCTGTCCCTCCTGAACAAATTGTATCCATGTATAGAGATCTCAGCATCCTCAAAAGAAAAGTCCAAGTGTGTGTGTGTGTGTGTGTGTGTGTGTGTGTGTGTGTGTGTGTGTGTGTCTGTCACTGACTTGTGTCTGTCACTCCTCCTAACTCCTTGGGAGGGAAAGTGAACAATCAGTTTTTCATACCTCAGATATGCTATGTCACCTCGTTCTCTTGCAGCCTTCATAGCTGGTATTAGTTCCTTTCTTCTTTGACGGACTGCATCTGAGAAATCCTCATTGATGAAGATGAAGGACCCTTTTAAGGCGTTTGGCTTTTTCAAGGACTGCAAGCTTATCCTTGAACCTGAGGAATTTCACTACAATTGGCCTGGGTCTAGTTCCATTGGCACCACCATTGGCACTGCCAGTGTCCCCTGGTTTCCCAGACCGGTGAGCATGTTCCAGCTCAACCTGTCGATCCAATTGTAGCTCCTCAGAAAACAGTTTTCGAACTTTGTCCTCTGATTCAGCCCATGTCTCACTTTGGCTCTCCTGGATACCATCTATTACAAAATTATTTATCCTGGATTCTCCATCCAGGTAATCAGCCTTCCCAGACATGTTCTGGAGGCCCTCCCTGACTGTGGTGATTTTATTCCGCATAGAGGAACAGATTCTGGGGAGTGTATCCTGTGTGGTCTTCAATACATCCCCATCCTTCTGTGAACTGAAGGCTTGTTTTAATGTCATGTACATCTTTAGTCAGGTCGTCCAGCCGTTTGTTGGTAGACTCCATGATCATTTGTATGAAGCTTTTAAAGTTATTTTCCTGCTGAAGTATCATTTCCTTATAGAAAACATTCTGCTTCTCCAAGAGTTCACGTACCTGCCCAGCAGAGATGTGATCCTCGTCTTTTTTCGTAGGAATGACAGTACTAATAGTAGGACGAGCCCGCTATTCATTCCATGAAATGGCAGTAGAAAACTCTGGAAATCGGTAGTCCTAAAATCGAGACAAATAGAAGTGCGGCCCTAGCCACAAAGGGCTAACCGCTTAGCATGCTTGGTATCCGGCAATAGTAGACCAGTTTGCCTCGCTTGATAGCTAGCAGCTAGGCTAGCTGCTTTGCCAATGTAGTGCCACCTTGTTTGAGCACGGATCCCGGGACATATATCAGCGGTCCCAGTGTTAACGCTAACTGCGTCCCAGGATCCAGATATGAATAGGAAAAATATTGTAAACTTTTATTATCTAACTAGGTAGTTTGATAAAAGATTGTATCATGAAGGAGAGGCAATGCATGTTTGAATTTCATCAAGTAGAAAGGTAAGAGGTAGAACGGATGCTGTTGTCTCTTTCGGATGACAAGTCACCTGGTACAGATAATCTTGAGGCCAAATTGCTTACAGTTACAGCTAACCAGAAGTCTGGAAAGAGTCAAAGGTTATTCCACTACCTAAGGATAAAACATCTGCATTCACTGGTCCTAATAGTCATCCTATAAGCTTGCTGTCTGTGTTAAGTAAATTATTGGAAAAAATTGTATCTGTACAAATCAAGGATTATTTCTCATGTAATGGTCTGATAACGGGATTCCAGCATACAAAGAAGGGCATTCTATGAGTACGGCCTTAGCACAAATGACAGATGATTGGTTAAAGATTATGGATGACAGGAAGTTAGTTGGTGCAGTGTTGCTAGATTTCAGTGCTGCTTTTTATCATGAACTGTTACTAGGTAAACTCAAATGTTATGTCTTTAAGTCTGCAGCTCTATCCTGGATGGAAAGCTATCTATCCAGGAGAAGGCAAAAAGTGTTATTTAATGGTAGCTTTTCAAACAGTAAAGATATACACTGTGGTGTTCCTTAAGGAAGTTGCCTAGGCCCACTTCTCTAATCTATCTTTACTCATGATTTACCTTCAGTAATGAACAAATCAAGAGTGTTCATGTATGCTGATGACTCTACAATGTATAGCGCAACATCAGAATGTAATGAGCTAACAGATGTACTGAGCAGTGAACTAAGAATGGTGTCTGAGTGGGTTGATATGAACAAATTGCTGTTGAACATTTCTAAAACTAAATGTATTGTATTTGGTTCTAGATATATGCTTGTTGATGATCCCCAGTTGAATTTGTCGATGAATAGAACACATGTAGAGCAAGTGAAAAAAACAAACTACTAGGCGTCATATTGGAAACAGCTTTATCATGGTCAGAACACATAGATAATATTGTTATTAAGATGGGTAAAGGGAATTGCTGTTACAAGAAAATGTTCAGAGTACTGTATGTAACATCTAGCACACTGAATCAGGTGATTCAATCCCTGGTCCTATCACACTTAGAGTACTGTCCAATTATATGATCATCTGCAGCAAAGAAAGATATAAAAAAGCTCCAAATGGCTCAAAACAGGGCTGCCAGATTAGCTCTTCATTGATCTATTCGTATGAATATTATCAAAATGCATCAGAATATCTCATGGCTTCACATTAAAAACAAATTACTATCCAGTCTTCTGATTTTCTTTAGGAATATTATATTTTTCAAATAACCACAGTATTTTTCAGGCCAGTTAGTACATACTAGCAACATACATAACCACCAAACCAGACAGGCATATTCAGGGCAGCTAAGACAACCCAAGCCAAGGACAAATCGCCTCAAATCTACAGTTTTATATAGAGCCATAGCTGAATGTAACTCTTTACCAATCCATATTTCTCAGGCAAAAAGGTGTGTGTGTGTGACAGGTGTGTGTAATGAAGGGCAGCCTGGCGCCCTTGCAGGCATGACAGTACCCCCCCCCCCCCTTTCCCCCCTAGGGGCGCCACTCGGCGTCCCACCTGGGCGAGCCTGACGGGCCGGCAGAGGCATGGGCGCTGGACAAGCCGGTTGGGGCGTAGCAGCCCAACAAACTGGCACAGGCTTGGGAGCCTGGCGAGTCAGCTAAGGCATGGAAACTCGACAAGCTAGCTGAGGCGACGGCACCCGGACCCGACATCACCAACCAAGACTCACTGATGCTTCTTTTAGTGGTGTCAGCATTCTGTAAGGATCGAGACGAGAAGCAAGTACAGGGAGTGAACATTTAATTAGCAGACAGTCATAGACAGGTGTGCGTATTGAAGGGCAGCCTGGCGCCCTTGAGCAGTAAGCAGGTGTGACAGTATGAAACTATTCACATCTATAAGGGGGATTTTTGGGATGTGGAAAGTAGTGAAAATGTCCTCATAATTGGTTGCCTTTTGTGTTTATTTTCAACAGAAGTCCGTGACTTCTTCTCTCTTCCCTTCAATGGAACCACAGCATGCAATAGTTTGTGTTTACCTTGAAACTTTTTCTCACGAGCGCCCCCCCCCCAGCAGAAAATATTGAAGTGTATATTTAAAGGTGTTTCATGCCATTTCAAACATTGCATTTAAATTGTAGTTCTATTCTATCCATATTTTAATTTCATACCCATAGAATGCATTACCAAAAACATAACATGCTCTAGAAATGTAACTAAAATGGAAACTACATTTGGGTGTTTGGATGCAAGATGCAGTCCAGGTGAATGATTACCATATTTGGATGGCTGAACACTTTTCAGGTACCTTTGGCAAATCTTAATTTAGATTTTTTTGGGGGGGAATATAGTGATATAAATGTGTTATTTAGTGCCATATATCCATTTGCATTTGTGCTTCAGGTTGGGTTGTCCAAGAGTACAAGAGCATTACATCCTTACCGAGCAGCAAGACAATTGACAGGAAGTTCTACCAGGGCTGTGGACATACCGTTTACAATATGGATCAATGTATTACCACAATGCAAGGAACTCCAAAGTTGTGAAATGTAAGTGCTTCTTTTTAGATATGTCAATGTTGACATAAGATATGGGTAACACTTTACTTAAAGCTTACAGGTATAATGCATTATAACTTGTTATTATAAGTTGTTATAACTAGACCTATATTGTATTCAGTTTCTTTGGCAGATGTAAGTTCAAAACTAAGATCTTACAGACACTGGCCATTGAGAATGCTCTTTACCACAATCTGACCCATCTCTTTCAATAACTCCAAGATATATTTCAAGTGTGCCGCAGACGAGAATGTAGTGTGGGTCAAAATGTCTTCGGATATCGATGAAACCATTATGGTTGCCAAGTTAGACCATAACAGATGATCTGTGTTTGTTATTAACACGTCCTATGTTATACTAAAAGCTGGGACCTCGTCTTGAATCCATCAATAACCTAGGCCTAGGTGTCTGGAGAAGACACACATATTGTACGATATGAGGAAAAGCTTTAAAGTTCCAATGACTCACCCAATGATGGCCGATGCGATCGTGCCAAAAGCCTATTTCTCTGGTTCGCTCAACAGGCCTATTTGGAAGTTTATAAAATATTTTCATAGCCTACAGACAGATAAGTATTTTTAATTTCAGCTGGAGCCATTTGCTTTCCAACCTGTGCTATCCCAAGATTGTATTAGAAATATTGCAAAAGGCCTGTTTTGGCTGCATGCAGTTGACTGACAGATTTGCCAAGCGTTCCCGACTATAGGCAATGCCTTGTGATTAGGTTACACACAATCCACAGCTAGGCTATTTAAAAAAAAAAAAAAGCTACTGATCCTCTGTGGCTAAATTATAGGCCTACTCCTGGTGTAGTCTTCTGAATTATTTCATTTTATTTCTGAACAGACGGCAGTAATTCTATAACTTTGGCAAATTTATTTCAATTTATCAGGGTTGCTGCTGCACTACCACTACCCTTCCCATGGCTATGACTCTTTCAGGAAATAAATGATGAACTACAACTCTGGAGAGATGAGAGTTGCGTTCATCCACCTCTGGCCTGCTCGCCTCCCTACCTCTTCGGAAGCACAGTTCCCGCTCAGCCCAGTCAAAACTGTTCGCTGCTCTGGCACCCCAATGGTGGAACAAGCTCCCCCACGACGCCAGGACAGCGGAGTCAATCACCACCTTCCGGAGACACCTGAAACCACACCTCTTTAAGGAATACCTGTGATAGGATAAAGTAATCCTTCTACCCCCCCCCCCCCCCCCCAAAAAAAAGATATAGATATACTATTGTAAAGTGGTTCTTCCACTGGATATCATAAGGTGAATGCACCAATTTGTAAGTCGCTCTGGATAAGAGCGTCTGCTAAATGATGTAAATGTAAATGTAAAAGTTGCAGGCTCATGTCTATCAGAGCAGAGAGAGTGAAAGAGATCATAGAAAGTGAATCTCATTCTGGTTCTGTGAGAGATACAGGCACGCTTCTCTCTCTCTCGCGTCACAGCAACTGCTACGAGTTGGTCTCTATAGGCTACCATGTTGAGAAAATCATAAACACGGACTGGCCAAACCCAAATCAATTCTTAGAATATCAGGCATAGGCTACTTTTTTTTTAGGTGGCAGGAGAATTACAGAGGAGGCAACTCAAATGAACTCTGATCACTTTTATTCAAAGTTTTACATTGAAAACAGTGGAAATTAACTGTCATGCCACGAGACGTACTGGACCCTGGTAAATAGGTTCCGGAACAAAACAGTCCAAAACTGAGAGGTACCGGATCCTGTTCTGGCAAGATGTGGCTCAAATTAACCACTGCAATTTACATTCACACCCTTGAGTCAATATTTAGTAGCACCTTTGGCAGCGATTACAGCTGTGTCTTTTAAAAAAACGTTTTATAAAGTTTAGTATTTTTTGTACTTTTTTTTTTAAATCTCTTTTTTATTATATTTTTTAATACTTACATTTTATATATATATATATATATATATATATATATATATATATATATATATATATATATATATATATATATATATATATATATCTAATTCCCATAAGTATTCACACCCCTGAGTCAGTATATGTTAGAATCACCTTTAGCAGAAATTACAGCTGTGAGTCTTTCTGGGTAAGTTTCTAAGAGCTTTCCACACCTGGATTGTGCAACATTTCAAGCTCTGTCAAATGTGTTGTTGATCATTGCTAGACAACCATTTTCAGGTCTTGCCATAGATTTTCAAGTAGATTTAAGTGAAAACTGTAAATCGGCCACTGTCTTCTTGGTAAGCAACTCAAGTGTACAGTAGATTTGGCCTTGTGTTTTCGGTTATTGTCCTGCTGCAAGGTGAATTCTCTCAGTGTCTGCTGGAAAGCAGACTGAATCAGGTTTTTCTCTAGGAATTTGCCTGTGCTTAGCTCCATTCTTTTTTATCCTGAGAAAATCCCCAGACCTTAACAATTACAAGCATACCAATAACATGATGCAGCCACAACCAGGCTTGGAAATATGAAGAGTGGATGTGTTGTGTTGGATTTGCCACAAACATAACACTTTGTATTCAGGATAAAAAGTTAACTGTTTTGCAGTATTACTTTAGTGCGTTATTGCAAACAGGATGCATGTTTTGGAATATTTTTTATTTTGTGCAGGCTTCCTTCTTTTCACTCTGTCAATTAGGTTAGTGTTATATCTAGCTTAGCTATCAAAGAACGTACATCTACACAGTTTCACATTGTACATACCTCTGTTGTTGAATGACATGTGCCACTCATTCAGACAACTCATTCATCCGTAAAGCAGCACACTGTCGTAAACCATAACAACGTACAGTACGACGAACAGTACGTCGTACCATACATAACATCCCCCCCCTCTTTCCAAAACCAGGGACTGATACCATATATAAAAATGTCCATAGGGCAAGAACCTAGAGTGATACCTGTAAGAAAGGAACATTAAATCCAAGATGGCGTAGCAGTCAGACGTCTTTGTCTTGTCTCGTACCATGTAAATATCTTTTTATATATTTTTCTTCGCATTCTTTTTAATATTTTAACTAAACCTCTAAATACTCTCCTGCAACCCGCCTCACCTAATGTGGCGTGGATCTGTTTTTTTTCTAAAGTATTTCTATTTACCTCCGAACTGGATTACTTCAGCTGAAGCTAACTTGTTACCAGCTATCAGTCGGCTAACCTTTAGCTCGGAAAGCTCTCGCCAGTTCGTACAACGCATTTCAAACCAGAGCATACCAGACCTATTTTTCTCTCCATATCTCCGGATTCCTACCGCAATCTCTGAACCCTTTCATCTGGATCATGGCAACTAGCTAACCGTAACCCGGGTTGACTACTCCTGGCTAACGTTCCCATCCCGGACCAAGCACCAACTTTCCTGGGGCTAGCCCATGCTAGACCCATCTCCCGGCTAGGGCTTCTGGGCTACTCCTGAAGCCCACTCCTCGTATACAATATCCGGACCCCTTCTACTACAGACATAATCTGCCCGAGGATCCCAACAGGCCCCTCAGGCTCGACGTCTTCTGAAGGCCCATTCTGCTAACCTCGGCTTGCTAGCTATCTATAGCATATTGGACTGTTAGCTGATCCACCGGCCAGTTTCTTGGACCACTATACCCATTTTGCCAATTGGACTTGGACCCCTCTGGAACCCTACTAATTCCACAACTGGTCTATCGACGTCACCGCACGAGGAGGCAAAAACAGACTTTTCCCCCATCGCGACGTCCCTCTAAGGCCCTTATGCTAGCTTGCTAGCACCGGCCTGCTAACTGTCTGAATCGCCGTGTCCCCAGCCAGCCCAACCACTCACGGGACCCATACGATCACTTGGCTACGCATGCTTCTCCCTAATATCAATATGCCTTGTGCATTACTGTCCTGGGTAGTGATTACTGTCTTATTTCACTGTAGAGCCTATAGCCCTGCTCAATATGCCTTAACCAACCATGTTGTTCTACCTCCCACATATGCGATGACATCACCTGGTTTAAACATCTCTAGAGACTATATCTCTCTCTTCAGTACTCAATGCCTAGGTTTACCTTCAATGTACTCTCTTCCTACCATACCTTTGTCTGTACATTATGCCTTGAATCTATGCTATCGTGCCCAGAAACCTGCTCCTTTTACTCTCTGTTCCGAAAGTGCTAGACGGCCAGTTCTTATAGCCTTTAGCCGTACCCTTATCCTACTTCTCTGTTCCTCTGGTGATGTAGAGGTTAATCCAGGACCTGCAGTGCCTAGCTCCACTCCTACTCCCCAGGTGCTCTCATTTGTTGACTTCTGTAACCCTAAAAGCCTTGGTTTCATGCATGTTAACATTAGAAGCCTACTCCCTAAGTTTGCTTTATTCACTGCTTTAGCACATGCTGCCAACCCAGATGTCTTAGTAGTGTCTGAATCCTGGCTTAGGAAAACCACCAAAAACCCTGAAATTTCCATCCCTAACTATAACATTTTCCGCCAAGATAGAACTGCCAAAGGGGCGGTGTTGCAATCTACTGCAGAGATAGCCAGCAGAGTTCTATCTTACTATCCAGGTCTGTACCAAAACAATTCGAGCTTCTACTTCTAAAAATGCACCTTTCCAGAAACAAGTCTCTCACCATTGCCGCTTGCTATAGACCACCCTCTGCCCCCAGCTGTGCCCTGGACACCATATGTGAATTGATTGCCCCCATCTATCTTCTGAGCTCGTGCTGCAAGGTGACCTAAACTGGGACATGCTTAACACCCCAGCGATCCTACAATCTAAGCTTGATGCCCTCAATCTCACACAAATTATCAATGAACCTACCAGGTACAACCCCAAATCCGTAAACACGGGCACCCTCATAGATATCATCCTAACTAACTCGCCCTCCAAATACACCTCTGCTGTTTTCAACCAAGATCTCAGCGATCACTGCCTCATTGCCTGCATCCGTAATGGGTCTGCGGTCAAACGACCACCCCTCATCACTGTTAAACGCTCCCTAAAACAGGCCTTTCTAATTGACCTGGCCGAGGTATCCTGGAATGACATTGACCTCATTCCATCAGTAGAGGATGCCTGGTTATTTTTTTAAAGTGCCTTCCTCACCATCTTAAATAAGCATGCTCCATTCAAAAAATTAAGAACTTGGAATAGATGTAGCCCTTGGTTCACTCCAGACCTGTCTGCCCTTGACCAGCACAAAAACATCCTGTGGCGTTCTGCTTTAGCATCGAATAGCCCCCGTGATATGCAACTTTTTAGGGAAGTTAGGACCCAATATACACAGGCAGTTAGGAAAGCTAAGGCTAGCTTTTTCAAACAGAAATTTGCATCCTGTAGTACAAACTCAAAAAAGTTCTGGGACACTGTAAAGTCCACGGAGAATAAGAGCACCTCCTCCCAGCTGCCCACTGCACTGAGGCTAGGAAACACTGTCACTACCGATAAATCCACAATATTTGAGAATTTCAATAAGCATTTTACTACGACTGGCCATGCTTCCCACCTGGCTATCCCTACCTCGGTCAACGGCCCTGCGCTCCCCACAGAAACTCGCCCAAACCTCCCCACCATTTCTCCTTCACCCAAATCCAGATAGCTGATGTTCTGAAAGAGCTGCAAAATCTGGACCCCTACAAATCAGCCGGGCTAGACAATCTAGACCCTCTCTTCCTAAAATTATCTGCCGAAATAATTGCAACCCCTATTACTAGCCTGTTCAACCTCTCTTTCGTATCGTCTGAGATTCCCATGGATTGGAAAGCTGCCGCGGTCATCCCCCTCTTCAAAGGGGGAGACACTCTAGATCCAAACTGCTACAGACCTATATCTATTCTACCCTGCCTTTCTAAGGTCTTTGAAAGCCAAGTCAACTAACAGATTACCGACCATTTCAAATCTCACCGTACCTTCTCCGCTATGCAATCTGGTTTCAGAGCTGGTCATGGGTGCATAACTATGGATTATATGGACTATGGACATAACTATGGATTATTTCGAACAAAAACAACATTTCTTGTGGAAGTAGCAGTCCTGGGAGTGCATTCTGACGAAGATCAGCAAAAGGAAGGGCATATTTCTAAAACTAATTCTGAGTTTAGGTTGCCCAGAACTTGGCGGGTGTCTGAATAGCTCGCCGTGATGGCGAGCTATGTACTCAGAATATTGAAAAATGTGCTTTCTCCGTAAAGCTATTTTAAAATCTGACACAGCGGTTGCATAAAGGAGTTCTGTATCTATAATTCTTAAAACAATTCTCAAAATAAATGTATTTTGTCAACGTTTATGATGAGTATTTTTGTAAATTCACCGGAAGTTTTTGGTGGGAATACATTTTCTGAACATCACGCGCCAATGTAAAATGCTGTTTTTGGATATAAATATGAACTTGATTGAACAAAATATACATGTATTGTGTAACGTAATGTCCTAGGAGTGTCATCTGATGAAGATCGTCAAAGGTTAGTGCTGCATTTAGCTGTGTTTTGGGTTTTTGTGACATATATGCTTGCTTGGAAAATGTCTGTGTGGTTATTTTGGTCTATGTACTCTCCTAACATAATGTAATGTTTTGCTTTCGCTGTAAAGACTTTTTGAAATCGGACAATGTGGTTGGATTAAGGAGAAGTGTATCTTTAAAATGGTGTAAAATAGTCGTATGTTTGAGAAATTGAAATTATTGGATTTTTGAGGTTTTGTATTTCGCGCCACGCTGTTCCATTGGATATCGGCTAGGCGTTCCGCTAGCGGAACGTCTGTCCTCAACAGGTTTTAAGCATCTCCAATCCAAAATTAAATCTAGAATTGGCTTCCTATTTCGCAACAAAGCATCCTTCACTCATGCTGCCAAACATACCCGCGTAAAACTGACCATCCTACCTATCCTCGACTTCGGCAATGTCATTTACAAAATAGCCTCCAACACTCTACTCAACAAATTGGATACAGTCTATCACAGTGCAATCTGTTTTGTCACCAAAGCCCCATATACTACCCACCACTGCGACCTGTATGATCTCGTTGGCTGGCCCTCGCTTCATACTCGTCGCCAAACCCACTGGCTCCAGGTCATCTACAAGTCTCTGCTAGGTAAAGCCCCGCCTTATCTCAGCTCACTGGTCACCATAGCAGCACCCACCCGTAGCACGCGCTCCAGCAGGTATATCTCACTGGTCACCCCCAAAGCCAATTCTTCCTTTGGCTGCCTCTCCTTCCAGTTCTCTGCTGCCAATGACTGGAACGGACTGCAAAAATCTCTGAAGCTGGAGACTCTTACCTCCCTCACTAGCTTTAAGCACCAGCTTTCAGAGCAGCTCACAGATCACTGCACCTGTACATAGCTCATCTGTAAATAGCCCATCCAATCTTCCTCATCCCCATACTGTATTTATTTATTTATCTTGCTCCTTTGCACCCCAGTATCTCAACTTGCACATTCATCTTCTGCACATCCTACCATTCCAGTGTGTAATTGCTATATTGTAATTACTTTGCCACCATGGCCTATTTAATGCCTTACCTCTCTTATTCTACCTCATTTGCACATGCTGTATATAGATTTTTGTACTGTATTATTGATTGTATGTTTGTTTATTCCATGTGTAACTCTGTGTTGTTGTGTTCGTTGAACTGCTTTGCTTTATCTTGGCCAGGTCGCAGTTGCAAATGAGAACTTGTTCTCAACTAGCCTACTTGGTTAAATAAAGGTGAAATAAAAAAATAAAATAAACCCTTAAACGAAAGAGGTAAATAACGACTCTCTGAACTAGCCAGTTCATTCCATTAACCTGGAGGTTGACTAAGACACCTAACAGAGCCTAAGAATGAAAGGAGGTTAAGTAGTCCCCCAGATGAGCAGGGCGAGTTCGTGCTCTCATAGGCCGTTGTTCAGCCGCCCCTGCTTGTGGCTCTGGACCTTGGGGAGGCCACAGAGGCTGGGGCTCAGGTGGTAGTAGTGGAGGACGTCCATCAGGTGGTGTCTCTGGCCTGTATGTCAGTTTTGTGGGAATTTGTATTCCTTGAGAGGCAGGGACTTTTCTGAGGTGGATGGCATGCCAGCGTGATCCATTGCTCAGCCTGAAGGTGGCGGGCCCCAGTTGTCGACTGACCGGCAAGGGGTCCGACCAGAATGAGGCCATTTTGTTGCACCGCTGAGGCCGTCGGGCTCGGACCCAGTCTTACACTTGGATGATCGATTTCTTCACCCTGTGTGCCTTGACAAAACGCTGTTTCATTGCTCTTTGGTGCCTGGTCACTGCCTGCTTTTCTTGGGTGCGCCTAGCCCCCGGTTCTGCTACTCTCTGTTGAGTGGGGCAAGTTCCATCTCACGACCTAGCAAGAGAGATGCCGGGGAGACCTGTGTTGTTGTGAGTTTGCTTGCTCTGTAGTGCATTAGCATTCGGTTCAAAGCAGTTTGGAACGTGCACCCCTGGACCAGGTGTGCTCTGATGCCATTCTTCAGTGTTTGGTTGAAGCGTTCCACCCCTCCATTAGCTTGTGGGTTGTAGTAGGCCGTGCGGATGTGTTTGATTCCCTTGTTGCTGAGATAGGAGGAGAACTTGACAGAGGTTAGCTGGGGCCCATTGTCCGTGGTGAGGGTGACGGATAGGACCCACCTTGTGAACAGGCTGTCTAGGATGTCCACGATGGCCTGTGTTGTGACAGTTCCGACAGAACACTTCTGGTCACTTAGAGTGGAGGTCATATGCCACCACCAGGAAGTGCTGATGGTGAGGGATTGCGTGCCAATGGATCTCACAAACAGATGTCCAGCTGGATGTGCTCCCAGGGGCGGGACGGCCACGTGAAAGGCTGCAGGGGACCTGGGGCGGACTTTCCTGTTTTCCCACTGAAGAGGCATGCAGCACAATCCCTGAGCAGGGCTTCAATGTCATGGTCGATGCCTGGCCACCACACAAGGTCTCTTCATCGCTGCTTGACCTTCACTATGCCCAAGTGACCCTCGTGCACCATTTGATAGAACACGAGCACGCAGGCCACTCGGGACCACAGTGCAAAATACTCGAGAGACACAGACTTCTTCCCAGCAAGAAAGTTTGTGCTTCACCCTGGCGAGAGTCGCCAGCTCTTCCGGCACACATGCTGGCCATCCAGTGCGTATGTAGGTGCGCAGGGTAGACAGTGTGGGATCCTGTTACGATGCTTGCTTCAGCTCCTCCAGTGAGACGGCTGACTGAAGGGGAGCGTAGAGCATTTGTACGAGCTGTTTCGTTGTCGTCTGGCAAGATGGTCAGAGTAGGAGCGTCAAAGGAGCGTGAGAGGAGGTCTGCCACCATGTTATCCTTCCCCGGAGTTAACCTCTCTCGGGTATGTGGGACGAAATTGTCCCACCTAGTCAACAGCCAGTGGAATCGAGTGGCGCGATATTCAAAAACCTTATAAATGCTATAACTTCAATTTCTCAAACATATGACTATTTTACACCATTTTAAAGACAAGACTCTCGTTAATCTAACCACATTGTCCGATTTCAAAAAGGCTTTACAACGAAAGCAAAACATTAGATTATGTCAGGAGAGTACCCAGCCAGAAATAATCACACACCCATTTTTCAAGCAAGCATATAATGTCACAAAAACCAAAACCACAGCTAAATGCAGCACTAACCTTTGATGATCTTCATCAGATGACACTCCTAGGACATTATGTTATACAATACATGCATGTTTTGTTCAATCAAGTTCATATTTATATCAAAAAACAGCTTTTTACATTAGCATGTGACGTTCAGAACTAGCAAACATACCGAAAACTTCCGGTGAATTTACTAAATTACTCACGATAAACGTTCACAAAAAACATAACAATTATTTTAAGAATTATAGATACAGAACTCCTTTATGCAATCGCGGTGTCAGATTTTAAAATAGCTTTTCGGCAAAAGCACATTTTGCAATATTCTGAGTAGATAGCTCGCCATCACGGGCTAGCTAATTTGACACCCACCAAGTTTGGCGTTCACTAAACTCAGAATTACTATAAGAAAAATTGGATTACCTTTGCTGTTCTTCGTCAGAATGCACTCCCAGGACTTCTACTTCATCCACAAATGTTGTTTTGGTTCAAAATAATCCATAGTTATGTTCAAATATCCTCTGTTTTGTCCGTGCGTTCAGGTCCCTATCCGAACGGTGACGCGCGGACACATGTCGTGACAAGAAAATTCGAAATAATCCATTACCATACTTCGAAGCACGTCAAACGCTGTTTAAAATCAATTTTTATGCGATTTTTCTCGTAAAATAGCGATAATATTCCGACCGGGAGACGTTATTTTTGTTCAAAGACTCAAAGAAGAAAATGGACTCTTCACGTGCACGCGCGCCCCCGTTTCATTGTTCTCAGATCGACCACTATCCAAATGCACTACTGTTTTTCAGCCAGGGACTGCAGAGTCATCAGAGCCTATGGGAGCCTTAGAAAATGTCACGTTACAGCAGAGATCCTCTGTTTTCGATAAAGAGGCTATAGAAGGCCAAGAAATGGTCAGAGAGGGCACTTCCTGTATAGAATCTTCTCAGGTTTGGGCCTGCCATATGAGTTCTGTTATACTCACAGACACCATTCAAACAGTTTTAGAAACTTTAGGGTGTTTTCTATCCAAATCAAACAATTATATGCATATTCTAGTTTCTGGGCAGGAGTAATAACCAGATTAAATCGGGTACGTTTTTTATCCGGATGTGAAAATACTGCCCCCTACCCTAGAGGGGTTAACTTCAGCTGATAGTCAGACTGTTAGAGGCAGTCGGCCCATCTGTGCAGCCGAAGTGGCTTGTGGCCAGTTCCTGATGCCGACAGAAGTGTTGAGGGACTGGTGGTGAACAGCCGGCCGTATAGGTAAAGGTGCCACCTTTCGCACGCCCAGACACAGCCCAGTGCTTCTCGTTCGCCCACATAGTACCGTTGTTCAGTGGGGCTCAGGGCCCTTGAGGCGAAGGCGACGGGCCTCTCAATGCCATTCTGCAGCTGTGAGAGGACAGCTCCTAGTGCTCCAGCTGAGGTGTCACAGGTGACAATGGTGGGGCAGATGGGGTCAAAGTGAGCCAAGACTGGGGCTGGGGTGAGCTGGCTCTTCAGTGAGTTGACCACATCGGAGCAGGCTGCCGTCCAGGGCATGGCTCATCCTTCTTGAGGAGCTGGCGAAGGGGCGCTGTGGTCTGAAAGTAGTGGGGAAGAAACCGGAGGTAGTAGGCTATCATGCCCAAGAATGAGGCACCTGAGAGGCTGAGGTCGGTTCCGGGATGTGGAGGACGGCTTCAATGTTTGACATGAGTGGGGCAATGCCTTTGGCCGACAGGCGGAACCCCACAAACTCGACAGCTGGAGCTGCAAAGGTGCACTTTCCACCATTCAGGGTCAGGTTGTTCCGCAGTAGAGCACTTAATACTCTGTGGAGTCGATGGTGATGGATGTGGAGGTCAGGGCCGTGGACAACGATGTCGTCCAGATAGACTGCCACCCCGGGTATTCCAGCAAGGATGGTGCTCATCGCCTTCTGGAAGCAGCTGGGGGCGGAGCTAAGTCCAAAAGGTATGCGTGTGTATCTGAACACACCAGCATGTGTGACAAAGGCACATTATCACGCAGTGTAAAGGGAATGCGCCGCAGGGCCTGCATGACTGCGGTCACATCTGGGTTCACTAGGGGCCTGTGAGTAAAAACTGTGAGACAGCCCAGTCCATCAGAGTTGGCCAGTTCCAGGAGGTTGGCATCCCGCTTTGCAACGTGAAATGTGAATGATGGCAGATGCTTGGCGCCATAGTGCACTGGGACTTGGAGGGTGCCTGCAATGTCTATCTTGGATCTACCGTACCCACACAGGGCAATGGAGGGCTGTTGGAGTGGTAGGTGACTGAAAAACTTGTAGTAACTGGCAAGGTTGAGCAACAACACCGCAGCGCCAATATCCAGTAGCAAAGGCAAACCCACCTCGCCCAGCTGCACAGTGCATGTCTTGAATGACACATGGTTAGTGGAGATGGATCAGAATTCAGTGTGTTCATGTTGAGAGCGAGATGAAAATAAGGGCCTGTTCTGGGTGGATCTAGTAGCTGGGGCAGAAAGACACACTTTAGCAAAGTGATTGTATTTTAAACAGTTCTTGCATATTTTCCCATGGGCTGGGCAGTTTGAAGCCCTTGAACCGTGAGAGCTAGCCCCACAGTTTCCACAGCTACTTCTGTTTGTTTGTCAGTGTGCCTGCTGCATGGGAAAGCCGGTGTCTGTGTCCATGCAGCTATCCACGTGGGAGGGCATGCTCAGCGTGTGATCTTTGTAGTGCGCCTGCCCTGGCTGAAGCTGCTATGTGAGAATGGCTGGGGGCCGAGTGTATGCTGCAGAGCTGTCTGTTAGCATATTAGAGCATTCCAAAGCCGGTTCAACCTGCAGTGCTATTTTAATAGCTCCATCAAGTTGTAAATTAACCAATTCTAAAATGCATTTCTCCCTTGTCTTTTCACATAACGTTCCCTCTATCAGCTGATCTCGTCCTGAAGTGTCCCACAGTTATAAGAGCTAGCCAAATCTCTCAGATTAGCCATGTAGCTTTGAATGGACTCACCCGGGCATTGGTGTCTTTTCCGTAACCGTCAGCGTAGGAGGAGCACTCGCTCTTTCCCAGCAAAGTGGTTCCGTAGAAGGCTGACTGCAGCGGTGAATGTAGGACCAATCCAAGCACTCTGAAAATCCTCTGTACCGAGGCAGTGATGGAGCAGCGCTGTCCTCCGCTTGTCGGAGATTCTAGAAAAGTCCATAGTTTCGAGATAAGTGTTAAAACTTTCAAGCCAGTTATTCCACGGGGACTGGAGGTTCGCCAGACACGGCGAGGAATGGTGCTGGTGGTAAGCTGAATTCAGCCATCTTCGTCGCCAATGTTATATCTAGCTTAGCTGTCAAAGAAGGCACGTCTGCACAGATTCACATTGTACATCACACTGTCGTTAAATGACATTTGACACTCATTCTGACAACCCATTCATCCGTAAAGCAGCACACTGTCGTAAACCATAACAACGTACAGTACGACCAACAGCACGTCGTACCATACATAACAGTTAATATTGTGGAGTAACTACAATGTTGTTGATCCATCCTCAGTGTTCTCCTATCCAAGCCATTAAACTATGTACCGTAATTTCCGGACTATTGAGCGCACCAGAATATAAGCCGCACCCACTGAATAAAAAAAAAAGCATTATTTTGAACATAAATAAGCCGCACATGTCTATAGGCCGCAGGTGCCTACCGGTACATTGAAACAAATGAACTTTACACAGGCTTTAACAAAACACGGCTTGTAACAAAAATAAATAGGCTTTAACGAAGCACAGCTTGTAACAAAAATAAATAGGCTTTAACGAAACACGGCTTGTAACAAAAAATTAAAAATTTGCAGTAAACAGTAGCCTACCAAGAAAGTCATTGGTCACTATCTTCCTCCTCCTGTGCACTGAAACCACTGAAGTCCTCTCCTTCGGTGTCGGAGTTGAATAGCCTCAGAATTGCTTCATCCGATATTGGATCGTTTTCATTGTTGCTCTCGTCACTGTTTGACCTTAACCCGTTCGGCAATTTCATTGGTCTAATGAAAGCTACTTGCCGGCAAAAAACTGAGCACGTCACAAAATGTGTTTTTTTTGAGAAAAAAAATGTGAAAGCGGGAAAAATCCATATATTAGCCGCGTCATTGTTTAAGCCGCGAGGTTCAAAGCGTGGGAAAAAAGTTGCGGCTTATAGTCCGGAATTTACAGTAACTGTTTTAAAGTCACCATTGGCCTCATGGTGAAATCTCTGAGCGGTTTCCTTCCTCTCTGGCAACTGTGAGGAAGGACGTCTGTATCTTTGTAGTGACTGGGTGTATTTATACACCATCCAAAGTGTTACTAATAACTTCACCATGGTCAAATGGATAAAAATGTTTTACCCATTTACCAATAGGTGCCCTTCTTTGCGAGGCATCAGAAAACCTCCCTGGTCTTTGTGGTTGAATCTGTGTTCGAAATTCACTTCTCGACTTACAGATCATTTTATGTGTGGGGTACAGAGATGAGATAGTCATTCAAAAATCATGTTATACACTATTATTGCACACAGAGTGCAACTTATTATGTGACTTTGTTACTCCTGAAGTTATTTAGCCTTGCCATAACAAAAGGGTTGAATACTTATTGACTCAAGACATTTCAGCTTTTCATTTTTTATTAATTTGTAAAAATCTCAAAAAACATAATTCCACTTTGACATTATGGGGTATTGTGTGTAGACCAGTGACACCAAATCTCAATTTAATCCATTTTAAATTCAGGCTGTAACACAACAACATGTGGAAAATGTCAAGGCGTGTGAATACTTTCTGAAGACGCTGTAAATTTGGAACTCAGACCAGCCAATGAATGGTATTATGGGTATTTTGTCATATTATCATAAAACAAAACGTATAGTCATAAACCTAATGGTATTAAAGAAACTACCCAAATTGTTTAATGGCTGTGGTAGAAAAATATAAAACATTCTGCCTATGCCTTGAGCTTATTAATGAAGTGATCTGTTTATTTGTCATGAAATATATATTTTTGTACAATATGTAGCATCCAATGTGATATGTTTTCTCATTCATGTTGTACAATTACCAATAAACATGTTTTTTGTATTTTTAATCTTTTACTGTAATCGTCTAATTTGTACAGCTGTAAATCCACCCCTCATTACCTTTCAAGTTTTGACAATGCAATACTAAATCCGTATCAAGTCAAGAATGACATAATGCATGATGACAACTGAGAAATGTCACCATAAGCATGTTTCATGCAGACAGAGTACCACAATCCCTTTAGGCTCAGCTGATAGTGTGTGCACCACAACAGTACAGTGATCTGCCACATTTATTTCCTCTACAATTCAGAATAGAACACACTACATTATAGAAGAGAGTAGGCCTAGAATTTGTGACGGTCCCGTCCTGAAACTGGTTTAGTAAATGAATAATCACCTTCACCGTAGATGGCAGCAGATGACCGACCCTATGTGACGAAATGACCTCAAACCAATCCCAAGGGAATAATCATTTTACACTTCCCCTTGATTTGGATATATCTGACGCAGACAGACAACAACACTGTTCTGGAATACGTAATAACACAGGGGGGAATTGTTGGCCTCGGTCTTGCAATTTGCCTGACCTACTAACATCAAACGTTATATCACACAGGGGTCCAGTCGTCCAAGCTGCATCGGGGGTAATATCGGTCCGAGTTGAAGCGGGTTACACATGCTATCTTCACAGTGACATTGGTATGACACCGTTGACCTGCGACCATACAGAGTTACAGAGTCAACGGAATTGTTCTCCGGAAGAAACTGTCAAGACTTGTTTTGGTTCCATCGTGCTCTTTTACGAGTCGACAGGTAACGTTAGCTGGTTAGCAAACCATATTGTATTTGTCAAAACACATTTTGCGTCTTAAACATGTCACATAGTTAGCCAGTTTGAACGGTTTAGTTATCGTTGACCTGCTAACTAACGTTAGCTAACTATGCCTCTCTTCTGGAATGCTCACTTGTTTTTCTGTCGCTAGCCCCGTTTGCTAGCTAGCTAGCTGCCCCACTCCAATCCAAATCTGGCATTGCCAGGCCTACCAGCTCTAGGGGGTGTTCATTTTGTTTAATAAATAGCTAGTTAGCTACGCCAGTTACCTGTTGACAGGTGAACTTAAATGGCTAGCTAACTGTATTGTAAGTAAGGAGTTTAGTTTGTCAGATTTGTTTAACTTTGCTAGGTACTGTAGCTGTGGCCTGTGAAACTAGCAGCTGTCGGAGAGATGATCCATGCTAGCTAATCCTGCTTCATTGTTTTTATTTGCTAGACCTTGACTAAAGTATGTCTTGCCCATGCACATCGGCCGCGAGGATATTCTTGAATTCAGCACAGAGAGGTAAGAACAGATTGCAATCTTGAAAATTTGTAATAACTACAGTTACTTATTGGCATTACATCTTAAACGCTTCTGCTAGCTAGCTAACTTGCTAAACTGCAAATTACAGTGCCTTTGCAAAGTATTCACACCACCATAGTCAATACGTGTTAGAATCACCTTTGACAGCGATTACAGCTGTGTGTCTTTCTGGGTAAGTCTCCAAGAGCTTTGCACACCTGGATTGTGCAATATTTGTCCATTATTCTTAAAAAAATTATTTAAGCTCAGTCAAGTGGGTTGTTGATTATTGCTAGACAGCCATTTTCAAGTCTTGCCATAGATTTTCAAGACAATCTAAGTCTAAACTGTAACTAGGCCACTCAGGAACATTCAATGTTATGTTGGTAAGCAACTCCAGTGTATATTTGGCCTTGTGTTTTAGATTATTGTCCTGCTGAAAGTTGAATTTGTGTCCCAGTGTCTGTTTGCCTGTGCTTAGCTCTATTCCGTTTATTTTTTATCCTAAACAAAACTCCCAAGTCCTTGCCGATGACAAGCATACCCATAACATGATGCAGCTACCACCAGGCTTGAAAATAGGAGGAGTGGATGTGTTGTGTTGGTTTTGCCCCAAACATAATGCTTTGTATTCAGGACATAAAGTTAATTTCTTTGCTACATTTTTTTGCAGTTTTACCTTAGTGCCTTTTTGCAAACAGAATGCATTCTTTCTTTTCACTCTGTCATTTATGTTAGTATTGTGGAGTAACTACAGTGTTATTGTTACATCCTCAGTTATCTCATATCACAGCCTTAAACTCGTACAGATAATTATATGTGTGGGGTATAGAGATGGGGATGTCATTTAAAAATCTTGTTAAACGCTATTATTGCACACAGAGTGGGCCCATGCAACTTATTATGTGACTTGTTAAGCATATTTTTACTCCTGAACTTATTTAGGCTTGCCATAAGAAAGGGGTTGAATACTTATTGACTCAAGACATTTCAGCTTTTCATTTTTTATTAATGTATAAAAATGTCTAAACGTAATTCCACCCTGACATTGTGGGGTATTGAGTGTATATCAGTGACACAAAATATCAATGTAATCGATTTTAAATTCATGCTGTAACAACAATGTGGAAAAAGTTATGGTGTGAAGGCACTGTAGCTAGCTCTACTTCAGTGGATAAGCTAAAGTTATGTGATGTTGACCTCGTGAACCATGCCGTGTTCATGTGATAGTCGGAACTAGGGAACTGAATTCTCCGACTTGGCAACTGGTTAAACGCGGCATGTTGTATAACTACAACCAGTTAGCAAGTTTGAAATGTCAGACTTTCCTAGTTCCGACTAGCACGTGGACGCAGCACAAGTTTTGAGAACAGGTCACCTGTTGCATCCATTTATGATACATGTGGTGTGAGAGAATTTAGTGCAACGTCACAAATGCGGCATTCATGAGGTGGCAGCTAGCTATATTTCCATAATACCAATTGTTGATGTTGACATTGGGCGAGTTTGTTTTTGAAATGTCAAAGTTGATGGATTATAACACCGGCCTAAACATTTGGTTGCGTGGTGTTTCTGTTGTACAGGGCTGTCTGGTTCTCGTGTTCAGCTCTATGCTTTGAGCAGACCTGGTTGGGGTTTTCGTGAAGCTCCTCTACCTCGCATAGTCCGAGTGAGATCCTTCCATGAAAGTGCAGTATGTTTTGCCTCTAAAGATGGAACGACGAAGGATGGTTCCAGCGACGGTGGAAAGGTAAACTTTTTTTTTTCTTCTTTCTTTAAGAATGAATCACACACTGGTGACTAGCTTGGACCCAGATCAGTTTGTGCTGTCTTTCAAATGGCTATGGTCATTGCCAAACATGGCATAACAACGTGGAAGGACAGCATAAACAGATCTGGGAACAAGCTAAGTGATGACAGCCATAATTTAATGACTGAACTGAAATGGAATTAAACCCTAAACCCTGACAAGACACAAGAATAGACTTTCTAATAAATGAAATGTGCCGAATACAAGTGTAGATAGACTTTACCGTGAAATGCGTACTGAAGAGCCTTGTCCCAACAATGCAGAGTTTAAAAGTAAGAAAATGTGCAAAATAAAAAAGGAAATAGGAACACAATAAAATAACAATAACAAGGCAATATACAAGGAGTACCAGTACCGAGTCAATGGCCAGGGGCACGAAGTGATTGAGGTAATATGTACGGGTAAAAATGACTAACCAGTCAGGATAGATAATAAAGAGTAGCAGCAGCGTGTGTGAAGAGTGTCAGTGTAGTGTATGGGTGTGTCGGAGAGTCAGTGTGTCGGTGTGTCAGAGAGTCAGTGTGGAGTGTGCATAGTCAGTGTAATACATGCTATAACCCCAGTGGTTTCAATAAGTGATAGCTACTGTACATAGAAACAAGCTTCCTCTGTGTCTACATTATGTTTTTCTGCTGTGTTGCGTTCATGATACAATCTCTCTCTCTTTCTTTTGTGTCCATCATATGCAGAAGAGCATCAGTGAAGGAAAGAGATTGTCGGGCTCTTCTGGTGGATCAGGGAAGGGGGGTAACCAACTGCACTGTCCCAAATGTGGAGACCCGTGTACACATGTGGAGACCTTTGTATGTGAGGACCTTAAAGATACTCCATTCACATAGGCTGTGTTTTCTAAAGACTCCAGTTGCAGAAAAAGCAGCCGTATAAATGATTGACTTGTCCACACAGTCACTACTGTTTTTATTAAATCAGAAACCGATAAACATTTCAATATTCTAACTTTAGTTTGTTTCTCTTCAGCGTCAACACGTTTTGTAAAGTGTGAGAAATGCCATCACTTCTTCGTGGTGCTCTCTGAGACGGACTCTAAGAAGGGTCTGAATAAAGAAGCAGAGTCGCCCGCTGAGGCTGTCAAAATGGCCTTCGCCCAGAAACCTCCCCCGCCACCCAAAAAGGTACGAGCACAGAAACCTCCCCCGCCGCCCAGAAACCTCCCCCGCCACCCAAAAAGGTACAAGCACAGAAACGTCCCACGCCACCCAGAAGCCTCCCACGCCACCCAGAAACCACCCCCGCCACCCAGAAACCTCCCTGCCACCCAGAAACCTCCCCCGCCACCCAAAAAGGTACAAGCACAGAAACGTCCCACGCCACCCAGAAGCCTCCCACGCCACCCAGAAACCACCCCCGCCACCCAGAAACCTCCCTGCCACCCAGAAACCTCCCCCGCCGCACAGAAACCTCCCCCGCCACCCAAAAAGGTACGAGCACAGAAACCTCCCCCGCCACCCAAAAACCTCCCACGCCACCCAAAAAAGTACAAACACAGAAACCTCCCCCGCCGCACAGAAACCTCCCCCGCCGCACAGAAACCTCCCCCACCGCGCAGAAACCTCCCCCACCACCCAAAAAGGTAGGAGCACCAACGACGACAAACAACAACTGGTTCTAGTTTCTATGATGTAATGATTATCTTTAAACAGGAATTACTATGGTAATGCTGCAGGTATACCTGGTGTTATCATTAAGCAATAAGGCCCGAGGAGGTGTGGTATATGGCCAATATACCACGGCTAAGGGCTGTTCTTAGGCACGACTACGCAACGTGGAGGACATTGGCCATATACCACAAACCCCTAAGGTGTCTTGTTTAGAGGTTGACCGATTATGATTTTTCAACACCGATGCCGATTATTGGAGGGCCGAAAAAAGCCGCTACCGATTAATCGGCCGATTTTCTTGCCTTTATTTATTGTAATAATTACAATTACAAGAATACTGAATGAACACTTATTTTAACTTAATATAATACATAAATACTATCAATTTAGCCTCAAATAATGAAACATGTTCAATTTGGTTTAAATAATGCAAAAACAAAGTGTTGGAGAAAAAAAAGCTAACGTTTAAGTTCCTTGCTCAGAACATGAGAATATATGAAAGCTGGTGGTTCCTTTTAACATGAGTCTTCAATATTCCCAGGTAAGAAGTTTTAGGTTGTAGTTATAGGAATTATAGGACTATTTCTCTCTATACGATTTGTTTTTCATATACCTTTGACTATTGGATGTTCTTATAGGCACTTTAGTATTGCCAGTGTAACAGTATAGCTTCCGTCCCTCTTCTCGCTCCTACCTGGGCTCAAACCAGGAACACATTGGCAGGGGCTGCAGGGTAGCCTAGTGGTTAGAGCGAAAGGTTGCAAGTTCGAATCCCCGAGCTGACAAGGTACAAATCTGTCGTTCTGCCCCTGAACAAGGCAGTTAACCCGGTGTTCGTAGGCCGTCATTGAAAATAAGAATTTGTTCTTAATTAACTGACTTGCCTGGTTAAATAAAGGTAAAATAGAATAAAAATAAATAAAAAACATCGACAACAGCCACCCTCGAAGCAGCGTTACCCATGCAGAGCAAGGGGAACAACTACTCCAAGTCTCAGAGCGAGTGACGATTGAATCACTATTAGCGCACACCCGGCTAACTAGCTAGCCATTTCACATCGGTTACACCAGCCTAATCTTGGGAGTTGATAGGCTTGAAGTCATAAACAGCGCAATGCTTGAAGAATTGCGAAGGGCTGCTGGCAAAACGCACGAAAGTGCTGTTTCAATGAATGCTTACGAGCCTGCTGGTGCCTACCACCGCTCAGTCAGACTGCTCTATCAAATATCAAATCATAGACTTAATTATAATATAATAAACACACAGAAATACGAGCCTTAGGTCATTTATCTGGTCGAATCCGGAAACTATCATCTCAAACAAAACTTTTATTTTTTCAGTGAAATACGGAACCGTTCCGTCTAAATATTCCTGTTACATTGCACAACCTTCAATGTTATGTCATAATTACGTAAAATTCAGGCAAATTAGTTCACAACGAGCCAGGCAGCCCAAAATGTTGCATATACCCTGACTTTGCGTGCAATGAACGCAAGAGAACTGAGACAATTTCACCTGGTTAATATTGCCTGCTAACCTGGATTTCTTTTAGCTAAATATGCAGGTTTAAAAATATATACTTCTGTGTATTGATTTTAAGAAAGGCATTGATGTTTATGGTTAGGTACAGTCGTGCAACGATTGTGCTTTTTTCACAAATGCGCTTTTGTTAAATCATCCCCCGTTTGGCTAAGTTGGCTGTCTTTGTTAGGAAGAAATAGTATTCACACAGTTCGCAACGAGCCAGGCAGCCCAAACTGTTGCATATACCCTGACTCTGTTGCAGAGGTGACACATTTTCCTTAGTTAAAAGAAATTCATGTTAGCAGGCAATATTAACTAAATATGCAGGTTTAAAAATATATACTTGTGTATTGATTTTAAGAAAGACATTGATGTTTATGGATAGGTACACGTTGGAGCAACGACAGTCCTTTTTCGCGAATGCGCACCGCATCGATTATATGCAACGCAGGACAGGCTAGATAACTACACATGGTTGATGATATTACTAGTTTAACTAGTGATTATGATTGATTGATTGTTTTTTTTATAAGGTTTAATGCTAGCTAGCAACTTACCTTGGCTTCTTACTGCATTCGCGTAACAGGCAGGCTCCTCGTGGAGTGCAATGTAAAGCAGGTGGTTAGAGCGTTGGACTAGTTAAACGTAAGGTTGCAAGATTGAATCCCCAAGCTGACAAGGTCAAAATCTGTCGTTCTTCCCCTGAACAAGGCAGTTAACCCACCGTTCCTAGGCCGTCATTGAAAATAAGAATGTGTTCTTAACTGACTTGCCTAGTTAAAAAATATTATATATAAAAATAAAAAAAGAATCGGCAAATCGGTGACCAAAAATAGCGATTACCGATTGTTATGAAAACTTGAAATCGGCCCTAATTAATCGGCCATTCCGATTAATCAGTCGACCTCTAGTCTTATTGCTATTATAAACTGGTTACCAACATAATTAGAGCAGTTCAAATAAATGTTTTGTCATACCCGTGGTATACGGTCTGATATACCACAGCTGCCAGCCAATCAGCATTCAGGGCTCGAACCACCCAGTTTCTAATGCATTATGATACAGTTAATGTATTGTTAGACTTGTCATGAAGAGCAAGTATAACCACGTAATATTGTCTTATAGTCGATGAACCTGCCTTTCAGATCTATGCCTACCTGGACAAGTACGTAGTGGGTCAGTCCTATGCTAAGAAGGTGCTGGCGGTAGCTGTGTATAATCACTACAAGAGAATCTACAACAACATCCCTGCTGGGAGCAGACAGGTGGAGGTGGAGAAACAGGCCTCGCTCACTCCACGAGGTCAGTAGTACAGTCTACTGTTAGTTAGAAACAGGCCTCGTTCACACCACGAGGTCAGTACAGTTACAGTCTACTGCTAGTTAGAAACAGGCCTCGTTCACACCACGAGGTCAGTACAGTTACAGTCTACTGTTAGTTAGAAACAGGCCTCGTTCACACCGCGAGGTCAGTACAGTTACAGTCTACTGTTGGTTAGAAACAGGCCTCGTTCACACCGCGAGGTCAGTAGTTCAGTCTACTGTTAGTTAGAAACAGGCCTCGTTCACACCATGAGGTCAGTACAGTTACAGTCTACTGCTAGTTAGAAACAGGCCTCGTTCACACCACGAGGTCAGTACAGTTACAGTCTACTGCTAGTTAGAAACAGGCCTCGTTCACACCACGAGGTCAGTACAGTTACAGTCTACTGTTAGTTAGAAACAGGCCTCGTTCACACCGCGAGGTCAGTACAGTTACAGTCTACTGTTGGTTAGAAACAGGCCTCGTTCACACCGCGAGGTCAGTAGTTCAGTCTACTGTTAGTTAGAAACAGGCCTCGTTCACACCACGAGGTCAGTACAGTTACAGTCTACTGCTGGTTAGAAACAGGCCTCGTTCACACCACGAGGTCAGTACAGTTACAGTCTACTGTTAGTTAGAAACAGGCCTCGTTCACACCACGAGGTCAGTAGTACAGTCTACTGTTAGTTAGAAACAGGCCTCGTTCACACCATGAGGTCAGTAGTACAGTCTACTGTTAGTTAGAAACAGGCCTCGTTCACACCGCGAGGTCAGTCAGTTACAGTCTACTATTGGTTAGAAACAGGCCTCGTTCACACCATGAGGTCAGTAGTACAGTCTACTGCTAGTTAGAAACAGGCCTCGTTCACACCACAAGGTCAGTACAGTTACAGTCTACTGCTAGTTAGAAACAGGCCTCGTTCACACCGCGAGGTCAGTACAGTTACAGTCTACTGCTAGTTAGAAACAGGCCTCGTTCACACCACGAGGTCAGTACAGTTACAGTCTACTGCTAGTTAGAAACAGGCCTCGTTCACACCATGAGGTCAGTACAGTTACAGTCTACTGTTGGTTAGAAACATGCCTCGTTCACACCACGAGGTCAGTACAGTTACAGTCTACTGCTAGTTAGAGACAGGCCTCGTTCACACCGTGAGGTCAGTAGTACAGTCTACTGTTGGTTCGAAACAGGCCTCGTTCACACCACGAGGTCAGTACAGTTACAGTCTACTGCTAGTTAGAAACAGGCCTCGTTCACACCACGAGGTCAGTACAGTTACAGTCTACTGCTAGTTAGAAACAGGCCTCGTTCACACCACGAGGTCAGTACAGTTAGTCTACTGCTAGTTAGAAACAGGCCTCGTTCACACCACGAGGTCAGTACAGTTACAGTCTACTGTTAGTTAGAAACAGGCCTCGTTCACACCACGAGGTCAGTACAGTTACAGTCTACTGCTAGTTAGAAACAGGCCTCGTTCACACCACGAGGTCAGTACAGTTACAGTCTACTGCTAGTTAGAAACAGGCCTCGTTCACACCACGAGGTCAGTAGTTCAGTCTACTGTTGGTTAGAAACAGGCCTCGTTCACACCACGAGGTCAGTACAGTTACAGTCTACTGTTGGTTAGAAACAGGCCTCGTTCACACCATGAGGTCAGTACAGTTACAGTCTACTGTTGGTTAGAAACAGGCCTCGTTCACACCACGAGGTCAGTACAGTTACAGTCTACTGTTAGTTAGAAACAGGCCTCGTTCACACCACAAGGTCAGTACAGTTACAGTCTACTGCTAGTTAGAAACAGGCCTCGTTCACACCACGAGGTCAGTACAGTTACAGTCTACTGCTAGTTAGAAACAGGCCTCGTTCACACCACGAGGTCAGTACAGTTACAGTCTACTGCTAGTTAGAAACAGGCCTCGTTCACACCACGAGGTCAGTACAGTTACAGTCTACTGCTAGTTAGAAACAGGCCTCGTTCACACCACGAGGTCAGTACAGTTACAGTCTACTGCTAGTTAGAAACAGGCCTCGTTCACACCATGAGGTCAGTACAGTTACAGTCTACTGTTAGTTAGAAACAGGCCTCGTTCACACCACGAGGTCAGTACAGTTACAGTCTACTGTTAGTTAGAAACAGGCCTCGTTCACACCACGAGGTCAGTACAGTTACAGTCTACTGTTAGTTAGAAACAGGCCACGTTCACACCATGAGGTCAGTACAGTTACAGTCTACTGTTAGTTAGAAACAGGCCTCGTTCACACCACGAGGTCAGTAGTTCAGTCTACTGTTAGTTAGAAACAGGCCTCGTTCACACCGCGAGGTCAGTACAGTTACAGTCTACTGCTAGTTAGAAACAGGCCTCGTTCACACCACGAGGTCAGTAGTACAGTCTACTGTTAGTTAGAAACAGGCCTCGTTCACACCATGAGGTCAGTACAGTTACAGTCTACTGCTAGTTAGAATCAGGCCTCGTTCACACCACGAGGTCAGTACAGTTACAGTCTACTGTTAGTTAGAAACAGGCCTCGTTCACACCACGAGGTCAGTACAGTTACAGTCTACTGCTAGTTAGAATCAGGCCTCGTTCACACCAAGAGGTCAGTACAGTTACAGTCTACTGCTTGTTAGAAACAGGCCTCGTTCACACCACGAGGTCAGTACAGTTACAGTCTACTGCTAGTTAGAAACAGGCCTCGTTCACACCACGAGGTCAGTACAGTTACAGTGTACTGCTAGTTAGAAACAGGCCTCGTTCACACCACGAGGTCAGTACAGTTACAGTGTACTGCTAGTTAGAAACAGGCCTCGTTCACACCAAGAGGTCAGTACAGTTACAGTCTACTGCTAGTTAGAAACAGGCCTCGTTCACACCACGAGGTCAGTAGTTCAGTCTACTGTTGGTTAGAAACAGGCCACGTTCACACCACGAGGTCAGTACAGTTAGTCTACTGTTGGTTAGAAACAGGCCTCGTTCACACCATGAGGTCAGTAGTACAGTCTACTGTTAGTTAGAAACAGGCCTCGTTCACACCGCGAGGTCAGTACAGTTACAGTCTACTGCTAGTTAGAAACAGGCCTCGTTCACACCACGAGGTCAGTAGTACAGTCTACTGTTAGTTAGAAACAGGCCTCGTTCACACCATGAGGTCAGTACAGTTACAGTCTACTGTTAGTTAGAAACAGGCCTCGTTCACACCACGAGGTCAGTACAGTTACAGTCTACTGTTAGTTAGAAACATGCCTCGTTCACACCACGAGGTCAGGAGTACAGTCTACTGTTAGTTAGAAACAGGCCTCGTTCACACCGTGAGGTCAGTACAGTTACAGTCTACTGCTAGTTAGAATCAGGCCTCGTTCACACCACGAGGTCAGTACAGTTACAGTCTACTGCTAGTTAGAAACAGGCCTCGCTCACACCACGAGGTCAGTAGTTGTCTACTGTTGGTTAGAAACAGACCTCGTTCACACCACGAGGTCAGTACAGTTACAGTCTACTGCTAGTTAGAAACATGCCTCGTTCACACCACGAGGTCAGTACAGTTACAGTCTACTGTTGGTTAGAAACAGGCCTCGTTCACACCACGAGGTCAGTACAGTTACAGTCTACTGCTAGTTAGAAACAGGCCTCGTTCACACCATGAGGTCAGTAGTACAGTCTACTGTTAGTTAGAAACAGGCCTCGTTCACACCACGAGGTCAGTAGTTCAGTCTACTGTTGGTTAGAAACAGGCCTCGTTCACACCACGAGGTCAGTAGTTCAGTCTACTATTGGTTAGAAACAGGCCTCGTTCACACCATGAGGTCAGTAGTACAGTCTACTGTTGGTTAGAAACAGGCCTCGTTCACACCATGAGGTCAGTACAGTTACAGTCTACTGTTAGTTAGAAACAGGCCTCGTTCACACCACGAGGTCAGTACAGTTACAGTCTACTGCTAGTTAGAAACAGGCCTCGTTCACACCGCGAGGTCAGTACAGTTACAGTCTACTGTTAGTTAGAAACAGGCCTCGTTCACACCACGAGGTCAGTACAGTTACAGTCTACTGTTAGTTAGAAACAGGCCTCGTTCACACCACGAGGTCAGTACAGTTACAGTCTACTGCTAGTTAGAAACAGGCCTCGTTCACACCATGAGGTCAGTACAGTTACAGTCTACTGCTAGTTAGAAACAGGCCTCGTTCACACCGCGAGGTCAGTACAGTTACAGTCTACTGTTAATTAGAAACAGGCCTCGTTCACACCGCGAGGTCAGTAGTACAGTCTACTGTTAGTTAGAAACAGGCCTCGTTCACACCATGAGGTCAGTAGTACAGTCTACTGTTAGTTAGAAACAGGCCTCGTTCACACCACGAGGTCAGTACAGTTACAGTCTACTGCTAGTTAGAAACAGGCCTCGTTCACACCACGAGGTCAGTACAGTTACAGTCTACTGCTAGTTAGAAACAGGCCTCGTTCACACCACGAGGTCAGTACAGTTACAGTCTACTGTTGGTTCGAAACAGGCCTCGTTCACACCACGAGGTCAGTACAGTTACAGTCTACTGCTAGTTAGAAACAGGCCTCGTTCACACCAAGAGGTCAGTACAGTTACAGTCTACTGCTAGTTTGAAACAGGCCTCGTTCACACCACGAGGTCAGTAGTTCAGTCTACTGTTGGTTAGAAACAGGCCACGTTCACACCACGAGGTCAGTACAGTTACAGTCTACTGCTAGTTTGAAACAGGCCTCGTTCACACCACGAGGTCAGTAGTTCAGTCTACTGTTAGTTAGAAACAGGCCTCGTTCACACCACAAGGTCAGTACAGTTACAGTCTACTGCTAGTTAGAAACAGGCCTCGTTCACACCATGAGGTCAGTAGTACAGTCTACTGTTAGTTAGAAACAGGTCTCGTTCACACCGCTAGGTCAGTACAGTTACAGTCTACTGCTAGTTAGAAACAGGCCTCGTTCACACCACGAGGTCAGTAGTACAGTCTACTGTTAGTTAGAAACAGGCCTCGTTCACACCATGAGGTCAGTACAGTTACAGTCTACTGTTAGTTAGAAACAGGCCTCGTTCACACCATGAGGTCAGTACAGTTACAGTCTACTGCTAGTTAGAAACAGGCCTCGTTCACACCACGAGGTCAGTACAGTTACAGTCTACTGTTAGTTAGAAACAGGCCTCGTTCACACCACGAGGTCAGTACAGTTACAGTCTACTGCTAGTTAGAATCAGGCCTCGTTCACACCACGAGGTCAGTACAGTTACAGTCTACTGTTAGTTAGAAACAGGCCTCGTTCACACCACGAGGTCAGTACAGTTACAGTCTACTGCTTGTTAGAAACAGGCCTCGTTCACACCGCGAGGTCAGTAGTTCAGTCTACTGTTAGTTAGAAACAGGCCTCGTTCACACCGCGAGGTCAGTAGTACAGTCTACTGTTAGTTAGAAACAGGCCTCGTTCACACCATGAGGTCAGTACAGTTACAGTCTACTGTTAGTTCGAAACAGGCCTCGTTCACACCACGAGGTCAGTAGTACAGTCTACTGTTAGTTAGAAACAGGCCTCGTTCACACCATGAGGTCAGTACAGTTACAGTCTACTGTTAGTTAGAAACAGGCCTCGTTCACACCATGAGGTCAGTAGTACAGTCTACTGTTAGTTAGAAACAGGCCTCGTTCACACCACGAGGTCAGTACAGTTACAGTCTACTGCTAGTTAGAATCAGGCCTCGTTCACACCACGAGGTCAGTACAGTTACAGTCTACTGTTAGTTAGAAACAGGCCTCGTTCACACCGTGAGGTCAGTACAGTTGCAGTCTACTGTTGGTTAGAAACAGGCCTCGTTCACACCACGAGGTCAGTACAGTTACAGTCTACTGCTAGTTAGAAACAGGCCTCGTTCACACCTTGAGGTCAGTACAGTTACAGTCTACTGCTAGTTAGAAACAGGCCTCGTTCACACCACGAGGTCAGTACAGTTGCAGTCTACTGCTAGTTAGAAACAGGCCACGTTCACACCACGAAGTCAGTACAGTTACAGTCTACTGCTAGTTAGAAACAGGCCTCGTTCACACCACGAGGTCAGTACAGTTACAGTCTACTGCTAGTTAGAAACAGGCCTCGTTCACACCAAGAGGTCAGTACAGTTACAGTCTACTGCTAGTTAGAAACAGGCCTCGTTCACACCACGAGGTCAGTAGTTCAGTCTACTGTTGGTTAGAAACAGGCCACGTTCACACTACGAGGTCAGTACAGTTAGTCTACTGTTGGTTAGAAACAGGCCTCGTTCACACCATGAGGTCAGTACAGTTACAGTCTACTGTTAGTTAGAAACAGGCCTCGTTCACACCACAAGGTCAGTACAGTTACAGTCTACTGCTAGTTAGAAACAGGCCTCGTTCACACCATGAGGTCAGTAGTACAGTCTACTGTTAGTTAGAAACAGGCCTCGTTCACACCGCGAGGTCAGTGCAGTTACAGTCTACTGCTAGTTAGAAACAGGCCTCGTTCACACCACGAGGTCAGTAGTTCAGTCTACTGTTGGTTAGAAACAGGCCTCGTTCACACCACGAGGTCAGTACAGTTACAGTCTACTGCTAGTTAGAAACATGCCTCGTTCACACCACGAGGTCAGTACAGTTACAGTCTACTGTTGGTTAGAAACAGGCCTCGTTCACACCACGAGGTCAGTACAGTTACAGTCTACTGTTAGTTAGAAACAGGCCTCGTTCACACCACGAGGTCAGTACAGTTACAGTCTACTGCTAGTTAGAAACAGGCCTCGTTCACACCAAAAGGTCAGTACAGTTACAGTCTACTGCTAGTTAGAAACAGGCCTCGTTCACACCACGAGGTCAGTACAGTTACAGTCTACTGCTAGTTAGAAACAGGCCTCGTTCACACCATGAGGTCAGTAGTACAGTCTACTGTTAGTTAGAAACAGGCCTCGTTCACACCACGAGGTCAGTAGTTCAGTCTACTGTTGGTTAGAAACAGGCCTTGTTCACACCGCAAGGTCAGTAGTTCAGTCTACTGTTAGTTAGAAACAGGCCTCGTTCACACCATGAGGTCAGTACAGTTACAGTCTACTATTGGTTAGAAACAGGCCTCGTTCACACCATGAGGTCAGTAGTACAGTCTACTGTTGGTTAGAAACAGGCCTCGTTCACACCATGAGGTCAGTACAGTTACAGTCTACTGTTAGTTAGAAACAGGCCTCGTTCACACCACGAGGTCAGTACAGTTACAGTCTACTGCTAGTTAGAAACAGGCCTCGTTCACACCATGAGGTCAGTACAGTTACAGTCTACTGCTAGTTAGAAACAGGCCTCGTTCACACCGCGAGGTCAGTACAGTTACAGTCTACTGCTAGTTAGAAACAGGCCTTGTTCACACCACGAGGTCAGTACAGTTACAGTCTACTGTTAGTTAGAAACAGGCCTCGTTCACACCACGAGGTCAGTACAGTTACAGTCTACTGCTGGTTAGAAACAGGCCTCGTTCACACCACGAGGTCAGTACAGTTACAGTCTACTGTTAGTTAGAAACAGGCCTCGTTCACACCACGAGGTCAGTACAGTTACAGTCTACTGTTAGTTAGAAACAGGCCTCGTTCACACCACGAGGTCAGTACAGTTACAGTCTACTGTTAGTTAGAAACAGGCCTCGTTCACACCATGAGGTCAGTAGTACAGTCTACTGTTAGTTAGAAACAGGCCTCGTTCACACCACGAGGTCAGTACAGTTAGTCTACTGCTAGTTAGAATCAGGCCTCGTTCACACCACGAGGTCAGTACAGTTACAGTCTACTGTTAGTTAGAAACAGGCCTCGTTCACACCACGAGGTCAGTACAGTTACAGTCTACTGCTAGTTAGAATCAGGCCTCGTTCACACCACGAGGTCAGTACAGTTACAGTCTACTGTTAGTTAGAAACAGGCCTCGTTCACACCACGAGGTCAGTACAGTTACAGTCTACTGCTTGTTAGAAACAGGCCTCGTTCACACCGCGAGGTCAGTAGTTCAGTCTACTGTTAGTTAGAAACAGGCCTCGTTCACACCGCGAGGTCAGTAGTACAGTCTACTGTTAGTTAGAAACAGGCCTCGTTCACACCATGAGGTCAGTACAGTTACAGTCTACTGTTAGTTCGAAACAGGCCTCGTTCACACCACGAGGTCAGTAGTACAGTCTACTGTTAGTTAGAAACAGGCCTCGTTCACACCATGAGGTCAGTACAGTTACAGTCTACTGTTAGTTAGAAACAGGCCTCGTTCACACCATGAGGTCAGTAGTACAGTCTACTGTTAGTTAGAAACAGGCCTCGTTCACACCACGAGGTCAGTACAGTTACAGTCTACTGCTAGTTAGAATCAGGCCTCGTTCACACCACGAGGTCAGTACAGTTACAGTCTACTGTTAGTTAGAAACAGGCCTCGTTCACACCGTGAGGTCAGTACAGTTGCAGTCTACTGTTGGTTAGAAACAGGCCTCGTTCACACCACGAGGTCAGTACAGTTACAGTCTACTGCTAGTTAGAAACAGGCCTCGTTCACACCACGAGGTCAGTAGTACAGTCTACTGTTAGTTAGAAACAGGCCTCGTTCACACCACGAGGTCAGTACAGTTACAGTCTACTGTTAGTTAGAAACAGGCCTTGTTCACACCACGAGGTCAGTAGTACAGTCTACTGCTAGTTAGAAACAGGCCTCGTTCACACCACGAGGTCAGTACAGTTACAGTCTACTGTTGGTTAGAAACAGGCCTCGTTCACACCATGAGGTCAGTAGTACAGTCTACTGCTAGTTAGAAACAGGCCTCGTTCACACCACGAGGTCAGTACAGTTACAGTCTACTATTGGTTAGAAACAGGCCTCGTTCACACCACGAGGTCAGTACAGTTACAGTCTACTGTTGGTTAGAAACAGGCCTCGTTCACACCACGAGGTCAGTACAGTTACAGTCTACTGTTAGTTAGAAACAGGCCTCGTTCACACCGCGAGGTCAGTAGTTAGTCTACTATTGGTTAGAAACAGGCCTCGTTCACATCATGAGGTCAGTAGTACAGTCTACTGTTAGTTAGATACAGGCCTCGTTCACACCATGAGGTCAGTACAGTTACAGTCTACTGCTAGTTAGAAACAGGCCTCGTTCACACCGCGAGGTCAGTACAGTTACAGTCTACTGTTGGTTAGAAACAGGCCTCGTTCACACCATGAGGTCAGTAGTACAGTCTACTGTTAGTTAGAAACAGGCCTCGTTCACACCGTGAGGTCAGTACAGTTACAGTCTACTGCTAGTTAGAAACAGGCCTCGTTCACACCACGAGGTCAGTACAGTTACAGTGTACTGCTAGTTAGAAACAGGCCTCGTTCACACCATGAGGTCAGTACAGTTACAGTGTACTGCTAGTTAGAAACAGGCCTCGTTCACACCGCGAGGTCAGTACAGTTACAGTCTACTGTTGGTTAGAAACAGGCCTCGTTCACACCATGAGGTCAGTACAGTTACAGTCTACTGTTGGTTAGAAACAGGCCTCGTTCACACCACGAGGTCAGTACAGTTACAGTCTACTGTTAGTTAGAAACAGGCCTCGTTCACACCACGAGGTCAGTACAGTTACAGTCTACTGCTGGTTAGAAACAGGCCTCGTTCACACCACGAGGTCAGTACAGTTACACTCTACTGTTAGTTAGAAACAGGCCTCGTTCACACCACGAGGTCAGTACAGTTACAGTCTACTGTTAGTTAGAAACAGGCCTCGTTCACACCACGAGGTCAGTACAGTTACAGTCTACTGTTAGTTAGAAACAGGCCTCGTTCACACCATGAGGTCAGTAGTACAGTCTACTGTTAGTTAGAAACAGGCCTCGTTCACACCACGAGGTCAGTACAGTTACAGTCTACTGCTAGTTAGAATCAGGCCTCGTTCACACCACGAGGTCAGTACAGTTACAGTCTACTGTTAGTTAGAAACAGGCCTCGTTCACACCGTGAGGTCAGTACAGTTACAGTCTACTGTTGGTTAGAAACAGGCCTCGTTCACACCACGAGGTCAGTACAGTTACAGTCTACTGCTAGTTAGAAACAGGCCTCGTTCACACCTTGAGGTCAGTACAGTTACAGTCTACTGTTGGTTAGAAACAGGCCTCGTTCACACCGTGAGGTCAGTAGTACAGTCTACTGCTAGTTAGAAACAGGCCTCGTTCACACCACGAGGTCAGTACAGTTACAGTCTACTGCTAGTTAGAAACAGGCCTTGTTCACACCACGAGGTCAGTAGTACAGTCTACTGCTAGTTAGAAACAGGCCTCGTTCACACCACGAGGTCAGTACAGTTACAGTCTACTGTTGGTTAGAAACAGGCCTCGTTCACACCATGAGGTCAGTAGTACAGTCTACTGCTAGTTAGAAACAGGCCTCGTTCACACCACGAGGTCAGTACAGTTACAGTCTACTATTGGTTAGAAACAGGCCTCGTTCACACCACGAGGTCAGTACAGTTACAGTCTACTGTTGGTTAGAAACAGGCCTCGTTCACACCACGAGGTCAGTACAGTTACAGTCTACTGTTAGTTAGAAACAGGCCTCGTTCACACCGCGAGGTCAGTAAAGTTACAGTCTACTGTTAGTTAGAAACAGGCCTCGTTCACACCACGAGGTCAGTACAGTTACAGTCTACTGTTAGTTAGAAACAGGCCTTGTTCACACCGCGAGGTCAGTAGTTAGTCTACTATTGGTTAGAAACAGGCCTCGTTCACATCATGAGGTCAGTAGTACAGTCTACTGTTAGTTAGATACAGGCCTCGTTCACACCATGAGGTCAGTACAGTTACAGTCTACTGCTAGTTAGAAACATGCCTCGTTCACACCACGAGGTCAGTACAGTTACAGTCTACTGCTAGTTAGAAACAGGCCTCGTTCACACCGCGAGGTCAGTACAGTTACAGTCTACTGTTGGTTAGAAACAGGCCTCGTTCACACCATGAGGTCAGTAGTACAGTCTACTGTTAGTTAGAAACAGGCCTCGTTCACACCACGAGGTCAGTACAGTTACAGTCTACTGTTAGTTAGAAACAGGCCACGTTCACACCACGAGGTCAGTACAGTTACAGTCTACTGCTAGTTAGAAACAGGCCTCGTTCACACCAAGAGGTCAGTACAGTTACAGTCTACTGTTAGTTAGAAACAGGCCTTGTTCACACCACGAGGTCAGTACAGTTACAGTCTACTGTTAGTTAGAAACAGGCCTCGTTCACACCATGAGGTCAGTACAGTTACAGTCTACTGTTAGTTAGAAACAGGCCTTGTTCACACCACGAGGTCAGTAGTACAGTCTACTGCTAGTTAGAAACAGGCCTCGTTCACACCACGAGGTCAGTACAGTTACAGTCTACTGTTAGTTAGAAACAGGCCTTGTTCACACCACGAGGTCAGTACAGTTACAGTCTACTGTTAGTTAGAAACAGGCCTCGTTCACACCACGAGGTCAGTACAGTTACAGTCTACTGTTGGTTAGAAACAGGCCTCGTTCACACCATGAGGTCAGTACAGTTACAGTTTACTGTTAGTTAGAAACAGGCCTCGTTCACACCATGAGGTCAGTACAGTTACAGTTTACTGTTAGTTAGAAACAGGCCTCGTTCACACCACGAGGTCAGGAGTACAGTCTACTGTTAGTTAGAAACAGGCCTCGTTCACACCATGAGGTCAGTACAGTTACAGTCTACTGTTAGTTAGAAACAGGCCTCGTTCACACCGCGAGGTCAGTAGTTCAGTCTACTGTTGGTTAGAAACAGGCCTCGTTCACACCATGAGGTCAGTAGTACAGTCTACTGCTAGTTAGAAACAGGCCTCGTTCACACCGCGAGGTCAGTACAGTTACAGTCTACTGTTGGTTAGAAACAGGCCTCGTTCACACCATGAGGTCAGTACAGTTACAGTAATTTGGTTGAACACGTTGTAAAATAGTAAATCACCCATCCCCCCCTCCAGAGTTTCCAGAAAACGTAGACCGGTCAAATTTTTAAGTTTGCTTACTTCAGAATAGTAGAATTTCATTCGGCAACAGTGTTATACTTTCATTATTATGAACAAAGAACCAACCACTGTTTTCTAGAATGTGCTGAAACTCCTGTTCAGATGTCACAGTCACCTCCCAAGGTGCTCTCGTCTGTATAATTTGGCATTTGTTCAATGATTTACTTTTACACCATGCTCAACATCTTAAATGTACGATGATAATGGATTTAACAAGTTGATAACGACAGGAATCAACAGTGGAATCTGATACTCTCTTACAGGCCTGTAGTGATAATAATAATGATGATGTCATCCTCTCTGTAGAGCTAGAGACGAGAAGACGGGAGGATGAGTACAGATTCACAAGTAAGTGATTTGATTGGTCCTCCTTACATAGCTTTCTCCGTGTCATTGGCTATTTTAAACATGTCACTTTTAGATTTTTTTAAGAATTGCTCAAATGCCGAAGTCTACAGACAAACTTATAGTATCTTGTTGTCAATGACTTGTCGTTTTGCGGGTGTGTTAGATGAATTATTTTATGAATGATTTGTCATGTATGATTTTAAGGTAATAAATAGTGGTGGTGGTAAAAATCGATAGTTACATTTCGGGATATTATTTTAATGATATACTATATCTTATCGTTTTTTTTTGTATTTCGCAATATTATTTTTGCGCTAGTTGGCTGTACCTGCACCAAAACGTCATAGCTTGTTCTCCATCTTCTGAAATAGGGAGTCAATTAGATTTCAGCACGTTTATTTCCATGACTGATCAAAACTCGCCTTCTCATGACTCTGTCTTGTCCCTCTGCAGCAGACATAATATGATTACCAATATGTTTGGAACATCGAATCACAATAAAATCACAGTGTCGAATCGCAATACATATAGAATCGTGAGAATGGTGTGGTGATGATATGGTATGGTGAGGTCCCTCAGTATGGTGGTAATATGGTATGGTGAGGTCTCTCAGTGTGGTGATAATATGGTATGGTGATGTCCCTCAGTGTGGTGATAATATGCTATGGTGATGTCCCTCTGTGGTGATAATATGGTGAGGTCCCTCAGTGTGGTGATAATATGGTATGGTGATGTCCCTCAGTGTGGTGATAATATGGTGATGTCCCTCAGTGTGGTGATAATATGGTGAGGTCCCTCAGTATGGTGATAATATGGTATGGTGAGGTCCCTCAGTGTGGTGATAATATGGTATGGTGAGGTCTCTCAGTGTGGTGATAATTTGGTATGGTGAGGTCCCTCAGTATGGTGATAATATGGTATGGGGAGGTCCCTCAGTATGGTGATAATATGGTGAGGTCCCTCAGTATGGTGATAATATGGTGAGGTCTCTCAGTATGGTGATAATATGGTGAGGTCCCTCAGTGTGGTGATAATATGGTATGGTGAGGTCTCTCAGTATGGTGATAATATGGTATGGTGAGGTCCCTCAGTATGGTGATAATATGGTATGGGGAGGTCCCTCAGTATGGTGATAATATGGGGAGGTCTCTCAGTATGGTGATAATATGGTGAGGTCCCTCAGTATGGTGATAATATGGTATGGTGAGGTCTCTCAGTATGGTGATAATATGGTATGGTGAGGTCCCTCAGTATGGTGATAATATGGTGAGGTCTCTCAGTATGGTGATAATATGGTGAGGTCCCTCAGTGTGGTGATATGGTATGGTGAGGTCCCTCAGTATGGTGATAATATGGTATGGGGAGGTCCCTCAGTATGGTGATAATATGGTATGGGGAGGTCCCTCAGTATGGTGATAATATGGTGAGGTCCCTCAGTATGGTGATAATATGGTATGGTGAGGTCCCTCAGTATGGTGATAATATGGTGAGGTCTCTCAGTATGGTGATAATATGGTGAGGTCCCTCAGTGTGGTGATAATATGGTATGGTGAGGTCCCTCAGTGTGGTGATAATATGGTATGGTGAGGTCTCTCAGTATGGTGATAATATGGTATGGTGATGTCCCTCAGTGTGGTGATAATATGGTATGGGGAGGTCCCTCATTGTGGTGATAATATGGTATGGTGAGGTCCCTCAGTATGGTGATAATATGCTATGGTGAGGTCTCTCAGTATGGTGATAATATGGTGAGGTCCCTCAGTGTGGTGATAATATGCTATGGCGATGTCCCTCACTATGGTGATAATATAGTGTTGTGAGGTCCCTCACTATGGTGATAATATGGTATGGTGAGGTCCCTCACTATGGTGATAGTATAGTGTTGTGAGGTCCCTCAGTGTGGTGATAGTATAGTGTTGTGAGGTCCTTCACTATGGTGGTAATATGGTATGGTGAGGTCCCTCACTATGGTGATAGTATAGTGTTGTGAGGTCCCTCACTATGGTGGTAATATGGTATGGTGAGGTCCCTCCGTGTGGTGATAATATAGTGTTGTGAGGTCCCTCAGTGTGGTGATAATATAGTGTTGTGAGGTCCCTCACTATGGTGGTAATATGGTATGGTGAGGTCCCTCACTATGGTGATAATATAGTGTTGTGAGGTCCCTCACTATGGTGGTAATATGGTATGGTGAGGTCCCTCACTATGGTGATAGTATAGTGTTGTGAGGTCCCTCACTATGGTGATAGTATAGTGTTGTGAGGTCCCTGGCTATTCCCAGCCCTAGTAATAAATAATCTGTGTGCACGTTGTGAACTCGGTGTAGCTAGTCGCCGTGCTGGACAGATAAGGTGTCCCAATGACCCAGACAATACATTTGTAGTCTTGCTATCTATACCAGCCTTCGGCCCTGCTCTCCTCATTCACACCAGGGTTCAAATATTATTCAAAATCTTTCAAATACTTTGAGCGTTTGCTTTAGCCTACCTGGAGTGCCAGATGGGAGGGGTTTGCAGTTTTACGACTATTCTATTGGTTCCATTGCACCAGGCAAGCTCAATCAAGCACATATAAAGTATTTGAAATGATTTTGAATACTATTTGAACCCAGGTTTGCTTTTCTTCATTTCGGTAACTCCACACTGGCTCCCAGTTCAGTTGAGCAGTGCAGGGTGCATGTATTTTTAGATTGAACTTGGACCTATTGCTGTGATGCAGCAGGCAGCACCACAGATACTGCTACTTCACATTACAACTAGAGAGCCTAGATTATGCAATATCATGCCTGGAGAAAAGAACAAGACACAAACTTGTTATAAATGTATATCACAATTCATTAATACATTACAAACTTTTAATACAACTCAAGTTGCCAGATCTCAGAGAGTAGGCCAACATTGCATAGCCTGTTTGGAAAAGTTACATTTTAGCGCCTGGTCATTGCCATGAGAGATGGGGAAACATTGACCCAAAATGGATTCCCCTAGCCTGGGTGCCAGTCTTTTTCTGTCCTCTCGCCAACTCCTTATGGAATCAGTCATGCCGAAGAAGCTTGACAAGGATGGCAGTGGAGTTGACATTTGGCAAGAGAACAAACAGAACTGGGACCAGGTTAGAATTCACCACTGTCCTGCTGCTAAATCTGAACCCAATTATACAATACGACTGTTTCTTTACATTTGTCATTATAGAACTCCTTCAAATAGCAGGGATCAGTCCCCATGGCAACGCTCTAGGAGCCTCCATGCAGCAACAGGCCACTCAGCAGGCTCCTCAGGAGAGGAGAGGCGGGGACGTGTTAGACTCCACACACACCGACATCAAACTGGAGAAGAGCAACATCGTGCTGCTAGGCCCCACCGGATCAGGTTAGTAGACTACTAGTGATGTCATCAAACCAGTTCTGGCATCACTCGTGACGTCATCAAACCAGTTCTGGCATCAGTGTGAGAAGAACTAAATCCGTTGTGGCTCGTACCTTCAATATCCTGGGACAAAAAGCCAAGGCACTTCTAATTCATTTTTGATACCATTTATTTTAGTTACCGACAGGGTACATTATTATATTACGAATCTCTTATGTATATACTATACTCTATACCATCTACTGCATCTTGCCTATGCCGTTCGGCCATCGCTCATCCATACATTTATATGTACATATTCTTATTCATTCCTTTACACTTGTGTGTATAAGGTAGTTGTTGTGAAATTGATAGATTAATTGTTAGATATTACTTCATGGTCGGAACTAGAAGCACAAGCATTTCGCTACACTCGCATTAACATCTGCTAACCATGTGTATGTGACCAATAAAATTTGATTTGATTTGGGTAGTGTTCAGCATTTTGAGGGCCTTAAGCGAGATTTGGTAGGGGGGGGTCTGTCACAGCCAAAGGCAGGACAGTTGAAACTGGATCAGCAGCACGACCAGGTGGACTGGGGACAGCCATGCGTCGTCAGGCCAGGTAGTCCTGAGACATGGTCCTAGGGAGAGAGAGAATTAGAGGGAGCATACTTAAATTCACATAGGACACCAGATAAGACAGGAGAATTTCACCAGATGTATCGGTCTGACCCTAGCCCCCCCCCCCGGCACATAGGCTATTGCAGCATAGATACTGGAGGCTGAGACAGGGGGAGTCAGGGGCCACAGTGGCCGCGTCCGAAGATACCCCCGGACCGGGCCAACCAGGCAGGACGTTTGCGAGAAGATGTGTAATCTGCTTGAAACATTACAGTTACTTACCTTACAGATACAAAGGCAGCTAATTTCCACTCCATTCATATGCAAATCCATTTGATTCATACTGGCTTGTCTGGCTGTCATGTTCTTGTTTGAACCTGCCCTTCCCTTATCTACACTGAAATAATATTATTTCACTAGTCCTCTATTATGATTCTTTTTTTTCTTTCTCTCCCATAGCTCATTAGTACACCCTTGTGGTTATCTATCTATCTATCTATCTATCTATCTATCTATCTATCTATCTATCTATCTATCTATCTATCTATCTATCTATCTATCTATCTATCTATCTATCTATCACAAAAATATAAGTGCAACATGTAAAGTGTTGGTTTCATGAGCTGAAATAAAAGATCCCAGAAATGTTCCATACGCACAAAAACGTATTTCTCAACAACAAAAAAATCTCAAATTTGTTTACATCCCTGTTAGTGAGCATTTCTCCTTTGCCAACATAATCCAGAGTATTTCTGGCTGTAATAAAGCCCTTCTGTAGGGGAAAAGTAATTATGTTTGGCTGGAAATGTTTCAGTAATGAGTGTTCCATTCGATGTTATTAATTATAACATGTTAGAATATTAAAACCTTTATTGACATGGATTAAGGAAAATAAGAAGCAGAATACATGCATTGTGTCAGACCCGTGATTTACAAACAAACATGTAAACTGCAGTGAAAAACATCCTTACTGTCCTTACACATTCTTTACTATACTTTCCCAGGCAAGACATTGTTGGCCCAGACCCTGGCCAAGTGTCTAGATGTACCCTTTGCCATCTGTGACTGTACCACCCTGACGCAGGCTGGCTATGTGGGGGAGGATATTGAGTCTGTTATTGCCAAGTTGCTGCAGGATGCCAACTACTCTGTGGATAAAGCACAGCAAGGTGGGTGAATCACAAAATCTGTTTTCTGGGTTCTTTAGGACTGTTTAAAGACATGCTCCGGTACTATGGCGACTAAGAAAATATCTCCCTTTTGGGGCTGGATGTGTCAATGTGTAGTTCATGGATAATCTATGAGGAGAATTACTGTTTTACCTCAATTAGCCACCAAATCCCTAGTTTAAAAGTAACTGTATTCTTGAAGATGTGCCGTGCCATTTTCCCTACATTTCCCCCCCACGTGGGCCAGCCCCCTAGCAATTTGAGTTCTAGCCAATGAGCTTCGGCCCCTCCCATTTGAGTGACAGCTAGCAAGAGGCCTGCCCAACGTTATCCAATGAGGTTGCACGGCGGGCCCAACGGCTCACTGGACACAGCAGAGAGAGAGAGAGAGAGCAATGACGTGGTGCATATATGTGACGTAGTATGCAATTTTGGCTCGTGAGTGCTACTTCCAGATCTACTGGTGAAAAAGTATACAAAAGTACCGGATCATCTCTTTAATAGCCCTCTGTTTTACAAGCCCTAGTATGATGAAACAGGAACCACATTTGGACTGTGTTCTGCAATGTTATTATGCAACTTCCTAGTTACATAAGCCCCTTTGAACAATATATGGTTTTGTCCTTACCCCTCCGAAAGACACACATACAGGTTGGAGAGTTACTGGGTGCCCGTGGAGCAGTTATTGTGGTGGGTTAAGTGCCTTGCTCAATGGGCACAATGGCAGGCAATGGCATCTATGAGTTGATACCAGTTGCCAGCTCACTTCCCGACAGATTTTTGCCTGTCAGACCCGGGATTCGGACTGGCAACCCGCCCGTTGCTGGCTCGTCTTTCTAACCGCTAGGTTACGTGCCGCTCATTTTGCTCTTTTGAACAGTATGCAAAGAGCTCTTTCAACCGAACACCACAACTACTTTTTTTAACTGAGCTAACCTGCTGTGTTGTTCCACAGCTGACCCTGTGCTGTTTCCTGCCTCTTGTACTGTGTGTCTGTCTCTGTGTGTTTGTGTGTGATGTATAGAGAGGGGTTGGGAATAACCTAGGACAGCAAAAATACCCATTTCTGATTCCCATTGGACGATAAAGTTATATTTTATTCCGTGGTTTTCCTGTACAATAGGCATAGTGTTTCTTGATGAGGTGGACAAGATCGGCAGTGTTCCTGGGATCCACCAGCTCAGAGACGTAGGAGGAGAGGGTGTGCAACAGGTCAGTACTGTTTTACACTGTCCACAAGTCTAGTAGATACATCTGGTGTGTAGAGGGAGGTATTCAACACTATCCTTAACACTACATACCTCTAATAATGATACTTTAGTTAATGTTCAAACACTCGCCCTGCCGTCATCTACGTACCTCTAATAATGATCAGGGATGCAAACCTTTAGGAGAAAATTGCCGTTTTTATTCCAAAATAGGTGACCTACCTGATTCGTGTAGATCCGATGGGGGGGAAAAGGTTTGGGCGGGGGTGCTTTGGATCACTACTGGCTGTAAGCGAACAAGTGATGCGCGTTTGCCGCTATACTGTCTGTATCCAAGTTTCAGCCAATCGTTTACATAACAACAGAATGCAGCACCCTACTGAAGAGAGAAGAGAACCAATTTGCTAGTTACAGCATCAGCGTGCACTCTGGGAAGACAGCAGAGAGTAGAAAGGCAGTTTGACAGTTACAGCAGTGCTTCCCCTGGACGATAACGAAGAGGTAGGTGAGAAGCCTGACCACGGAGATGGGGGTGAGAAGGTGATGAAGCGTACTTCATGAGCTGTAACCGAAAAACAACTGGCATTTGGAAAGTTTGAGGTGAGGGAGAAAGTGTGGTGGAACAAGTATTGTTAGCATTTTTAAGTAACGTTATATTGCTAGCTGGATCGAATTCTCCGTTAGCTAGCCAGAGAAATGTTGAGCAACATTAGCCAACTTACCTGATCAAATAATTTAGTTTATGGTGTGAAAATTAACTGGCTAGCTAACGTTACAACATCAGATAAGCTAACATTAGTAACCTAACCAATTCGCTATATTATTAACTGGTATACGACTCCTTGCCGTTCCTCAAGTTATAACGCGTTAGTTGCTTACTGGACCCTGGCAATCTGTGAAATGTTGACTAGTTAAATAGCTAACGAACTAACTAACTATCTGTGAACTAATGTTTTCCCTCTACAGCATGTGGTTAATTTTTAGAATGAGAGAATTAGGTGAAAATGAGGCGTTGCTTGTTAAACAAGAGGATTCATGGATCAAGTGTAGCTGGAGCTGGGCCTGGCTTAAGCTGGATGCCACTATAGAGGTGAAAGGAACACAACACACTTTCCCTCTTTCTCACTTCTTCAATACAGTGGATAAAAAGGGGTATGCCAGGTGTACTCTCTGCCTGAAATAGATAAATTATGCCAACAAAGGGTATCATGCTCTGCTGGCACATTGTAGAACAGATGTCCACAGGCAGAAAGTGTACAATGTAATAACCTGAAGTGTAGCCCAAAGATATTGCTTTTGTTGTGTTGAACTTGACAGTAACACTTGTGTGTGAGTGAGGGGGGGTTATTACATTTTTACTACTTTAACCTGTCTGGGAACGTGGGACGCTTGCCTAGTCAACAGCCAGTGGGATCGCGTTGCGCGAAATACAAATACCTCTATATGCTATAACTTCAATTTCTCAAACATATGACTATTTTACACCATTTTATAGATACACCTCTCCTGAATCGAACCACGTTGTCCGATTTCAAAAAAGGCTTTACAGCAAAAGCAAAACATTAGATTATGTTAGGAGAGTACCCTGCCAAAAAAAATCACACAGCCATTTTCCAAGCAACTAGCATGCATCACAAATACCCAAAACAGCTAAATGCAGCACTAACCTTTGACAATCTTCATCAGATGACACTCCTAGGACATCATGTTACACAATACATGCATTTTTTGTTCGATAAAGTTCATATTTATATATAAAAACAGCATTTTACAGCGTGACGTTCAGAAAATATTTTCCCTCAAATGCTTCCGGTGAATCAGTGCTACAATTTACAAAATTACTATTCGAAGACATTGTTAATATGTAATAATGTCATTCAAAGAATTATAGATTAACATCTCGTGAATGCAACCGCATTGCCAGATTTCAAAATAACTTTACTGGGAAATCACACTTTGCAATAAACGACGTTGTATGCTCAGAAAAATAGGCTAGGCGATACATGTTAGCGCCATCTTGGAACCATCTAAAATCAAATATACTATTGTAAATATTCCCTTACCTTTGATTATCTTCATCAGAAGGCACTTCCAGGAATCCCAGGTCCACAACAAATGTAGTTTTGTTCGAAAGAATTTATAATTTATGTCCCAATAGTTCCTTCTTGTTAGCGCGTTCCGAAGGCTACTCATAATGTACTGAAGCGCGCGGGACTTGTCGTCACGAATGTGCCAAAAAATATATATTTACGTTCGTTCAAACGTTGTATAACATAAATCTTTAGGGCCTTTTTCAACCAGAGCTTCAATAATATTCAAGGCGGACGATTGCATTGTCTTACTAAACGTTTCGGAACAAAAGGGTTCCCATGGGCGCCCGCGTCATAGTAGTAATGGCCCTCCCCCTGTGACCAACTTCCCAAGGCTCTCTTTGGGTCAGTTTCTACCATAGAAGACTCAAACCACTTTGTAAAGACTGTTGACATCTAGTGGAAGCCTTATGAAGTGCTAAATGATTAATAAGTCCCTGTGTGTTTCAATGGCAAAGCTTGAAAGTGATTCCACACATCAGATTTCCACTTCCTGTTAGGATTTGTCTCAGGGTTTTGACTGCCATATGAGTTCTGTTACACTCACAGACACCATTCAAACAGTTTTAGAAACTTTAGAGTGTTTTCTATCCAAATCTACTAATTATATGCATATTGTAGTTACTGGGCAGGAGTAGTAACCAGATTAAATCGGGTACGTTTTTTTATCCGGCCGTGCAAATACTGCCCCCTATCCCCAACAGGTTAAGATGTTTGCCCCCCCCCAAGTGCAATATTTAGATGTGTGTGGCCGCAAGCCTTCTATTAAAAAGGCTGTCATGGCTAACTACAATATTAGTGTATTGTTTGAGTAAAGTAAAGTTTGAGTAAAGTAAATAAAGTCTAGGCAACAAATAACATTGGATTGCTTTCTTTCATTTTTTGTTGTTGCTGTGAGTCAGTTTCACATGAACCACTTCATTTTACACACAGAGACTGATCATGTAGATCATATTCTTTGTTCTTTAATTAGTTAAAACCTGCATTTCCCCAACAGGGATTTTTTTTGCATGTTTCGATGCAACAAAAAAGATTTTAGGCCCTCACCATTTTGCATCCCTGAATGATACTTTATTTAATGCTCAAACACCTGCCGTCTTATACACCGTCGAATGATTTTGGGGCGGCAGGTAGTCTAGTGGTTAGAGCGTTGGACTTGGAACCGAAAAGTTGCAAGATCGAATCCCCGAGCTGACAAGGTAAAAATCTGTAATTCTGCCCCTGAACAAGGCAGTTAATCCACTGTTCCTAGGCCGTCATTGAAAATAAGAATTTGTTCTTAACTGACTTGCCTAGTTAAATAAAGGTCAAATTAAAAATGATACTTTAGTTAATGTTAAAACACCTGCCGTCCTCTACATACCTCTAATAATGCTACTTTACTTGTATCCATTAGGAAAGTCTTTCTGTGTCATGCAACGTGCCAGCATACAGATATTTACATATCTGACGTACAGCGCCTTGTACAGCATTACATATATAGTCCTACTGTAATAGTCATATATAGTCCTATTATAATAATAGTCCTATTAGTCATATTGTGATGATAGTCCTACTGTGATAGTCCTATTGTAATGATAGTCATATTAGTCCTATTGTAATGATAGTCCTATTGTAGCAATAGTCCTATTGTAGCAATAGTCCTATTAGTCCTATTGTAATGGTAGTCCTATTTGTCCTGATGTAATGATAGTCCTGTTAGTCCTATTGTGGTACTAGTCCTATTAGTCCTATTGTAATAATAGTCCTTTGTAATAATAGTCCTATTGTCATGGTAGTCCTATTGTAATAATAGTCCTATTAGTCCTGCTGTAATGCTAGTCCTATTGTAATTATAGTCATATTGTAATAGTCCTACAGTTGAAGTTGGAAGTTTACATACACCTTAGCCAAATACATTTAAACTCAGTTTTTCACAATTCCTGACATTTAATCCTAGTAAAAATTCCCTGTTTTAGGTCAGTTAGGATTACCACTTTATTTTAAGAAGGTGAAATGTCAGAATAATAGTAGAGAGAATGATTTGTTTCAGCTTTTATTTCTTTCATCATATTCCCAGTGGGTCAGAAGTTTACATACACTCAATTAGTATTTGGTAGCATTGCCTTTAAATTGTTTAACTTGGGTCAAACGTTTCGGGTAGCCTTCCACAAGCTTCCCACAATAAGTTGGGTGAATTTTGGCCCATTCCTCCAGACAGCTGGTGTAACTGAGTCAGGTTTGTAGGCCGCCTCGCTCGCACACACTTTTTCAGTTCTGCCCACAAATGATCTATAGGATTGAGGTTAGGACTTTGTGATGGCCACTCCAATACCTTGACATTGTTGTGCTTAAGCCATTTTGCCACAACTTTGGAAGTATGCTTGGGGTCATTGTCCATTTGGAAGACCCATTTGCGACCAAGCTTTAACTTCCTGACTGATGTCTTAAGATGTTGCTTCAATATATCCACATAATTTTCCTTCCTCATGATGCCATCTATTTTGTGAAGTGCACCAGTCCCTCCTGCAGCAAAGCACCTCCACAACATGATGCTGCCACCCCCGTGCTTTACGGTTGGGATGGTGTTCTTTGGCTTGCAAGACTCCCCCTTTTTCCTCCAAACATAACGATGGTCATTATGGCCAAACAGTTATATTTTTGTTTCATCAGACTACAGGACATTTCTCAAAAAAATACGATCTTTGTCCCCATGTGCAGTTGCAAACCATAGTCTGGCTTTTTAATGGTGGTTTTGGAGCAGTGGCTTCTTCCTTGCTGAGCGGCCTTTCAGGTTATGTTGATATAGGACTCGTTTTGCTGTGGGTATAGATACTTTTGTATCTGTTTCCTCCAGCATCTTCACAAGGTACTTTGCTGTTGTTCTGGAATTGATTTGCACTTTTTGCACCAAAGTACATTCATCTCTAGGAGACAACGCATCTCCTTCCTGAGCGGTATGATGGCTGCGTGGTCCCATGGTGTTTATACTTACATACTATTGTTTGTAAAGATGAACGTGGTACCTTCAGGCGTTTGGAAATTGCTCCTAAGGATGAACCAGACTTGTGGAGGCCTGCGATTTTTTTTCTGAGGTCTTGGCTGATTTCTTTTGATTTTCCCATGATGTCAAGCAAAGAGGCACTGAGTTTGAAGGTAGGCCTTGAAATTCATCCACAAGTACACCTCCAATTGACTCAAATGATGTCAATTAGCCTATCAGAAGCTTCTTAAAGCCATGACATCATTTTCTGGAATTTTCCAAGCTGTTTAAAGGCACAGTCAACTTAGTGTATGTAAACTTCTGACCCACTGGAATTGTGATACAGTGAATTATGAGTGAAATAATCTGTCTGTAAACAATTGTTGGAAAAATTACAAGTGTGATGCACAAAGTAGATGTCCTAACCGACTTGCCAAAACTATAGTTTGTTAACAAGAAATTTGTGGAGTGGTTGGGAAACGAGTTTTAATGACTCCAACATAAGTGTATGTAAACTTCCGACTTCAACTGTATTAGTAACAATAGTCCTGTTGTAACAATAGTCATATTAGTCCTATTGTAACGGTAGTCCTATTTTAATGATACTCATATTAGTCCTATTGAAACGATAGTCCTATTGAAACGATAGTCCTGTTGTAACAATAGTCATATTAGTCCTATTGTAACGGTAGTCCTATTTTAATGATAGTCATATTAGTCCTATTGTAGTGATAGTCATATTAGTCCTATTGTAACGATAGTCCTATTGTAATAATGCCGTTTGATAAAAATGTCTGCTAAATGGCCTATATTAACAGCTACTGCAGTTCAATGTTCTGGCTGGGTGTTGTTGACTTTTAACCTCACAGCCAGGGTCCTTGATGTCAATGTATGTTTGTAGGTCCTGTTACCTTGTTATAGACCTAATGTTATACAGTGACTTCAGAAAGGATTCACTCCCCACCCCCCTCTCCGTGTCTCTTTCCCTCCCTGTCTCCCTCTCTGTCTCTATCTCCCCCTCTCCCTCTCAAAATTCAATTCAAGGGGCTTTATTGGCACGGGAAACATATGTTAACATTGCCAAAGCAAGTGAAGTAGATAATATACAAAAGTTAAATAAACTATTCAAAATGAACAGTAAACATTACACTCACAGATGTTCCAAAATAATAAAGATATTACAAATTAGAGGTCGACCGATAATGATTTTAATACCGATTATTGGAGGATCAAAAAAAACAACATTTGTAATAGTGACAATTACAACAATACTGAATGAACACTTTTATTGTCACTTAATATAATACATCAATAAAATCAATTTAGTCTCAAATAAATAATGAAACATGTTCAATTTGGTTTAAATAATGGAAAAAGTGTTGGACAAGAAAGTAAAAGTGCAATATGTGCCATGTAAAATAAGCTACCGTTTAAGTTCCTTGCTCAGAACATGAGAACATATGTTAAAAGGAACCACCAGCTTTTGTGGGTCTTCAATATTCCCAGTTAAGAAGTTTAAGGTTGTAGTGCAGAAAGCAGAGCTAGTCTGCATGGTCCCCTGTCAGTCTGCTCCTCAGCTTATCATAAATGATTCCCACCTCACTGAACACTCTCTTGCTTGGGACCGAAGAAGGTGAGGACAGAGGTAACTTCTTTGCCAGTGGAGCGAGTGATTGAAATTTGTCCTCATTCTGCTTCCACCACTCCAAAGGCAAGCCGCTTTTTCTGTCAATGACTCTGTGAGGTAATGCTTCAACTCAGTTTCAAAACTGCACTGGACTTCAGCCCTGCCCTCTTGGCTTCCAAGGATTCTAGCGTAGAGGCTGTCCACCAGACTGGGTGGCTGATCTACCTGGAGACTCTGCTTTTTTTTGCACCTGGATCTGTGTCCTCCTCTTCACTCGTCCCATCTGCTGTGGCTCTGGTATTTGGTTTCCTTAGTAGGTCAGACTCCTCCTTCAGCCACTCTTTTGCTTTCTCTAGTGCTGTCCCTGAGGTGAAGGCTTAGCTCTTGTAACGTGGATCCAGGACAGTTGCCAGCACCAGGCAGTTTGTCTCCTCGGCCTTGGAGAACCTCCTTGTCAGACTGTCCAACGTGGTCTTCCGTAAAGTTTTGATGCCTTGAGTAGAAGAACCCTCCTGCTGCAGCATCAGCTTCAGCTTCAGCACCGACACACTGGGGATGATGCATGCTGCTGTAGAGTTGGAGTGGCTCATCTCCACTGTCACCTCCTCCATAGGTGCCAGAGTCTCAATTAGGTTAGAGACAATGTCCCACTGTGCAGCAGACAAACTGCTGATGTGTCCGTATTCACCTGCATACACATTCAGTGCGCGCCTCTGTTCAAACATCTTCTGCAACATGTGTAGTGTTGAGTTCCAGTGAGTTTGAACTGCTTGGATGATGCTGTGTTTGGGAAGGCCAAGCTCTTCCTGAATGGCCCTCAGCCTCTGTTTGGCCAGTACAGAGTGGTCAAAGTAAGTTGCACAGCTCTTCAACATGGCAATAATGTCACAATAATAGCACAGCTTTCTGACTGGATAGGCCATCATTGATTACAAGCTGTAGGGTGTGTGCACTGCAGCTGAAGTCTGGAAGCTCTGCCAGTCTCATACCTTTCACCATGTTTGTCTCACTATCCCTGAGGACCAACACTACACGTTCTGTGTGGATTTCCCAGTATTCCAACACGGCCAAAAACATCTCTCTGATGTTGTTTCCTGTGTGTGATCCAGTCATAGTCTTGACATTCAGCACAACCTGCTTTCTTGTCCAGACATTGTCAATGAAATGTCCAGTAAGGCTCATCAGGGACTCTGTAGTGCCTGACCAGCAGTCAGTTGTGAATGCCATGTGTGGAGCGTTCACTGGTGCCACCAGATTCTTCACTTTCATCACAACTCTTTCATGTGTTTTTATCTAGCATTTCTGTGCGAAATAATTAGTAATCTTTGATCCTGTACCGGGGTTCAGCAAGAGTAATCAGCCGCTGAAAACCAACGTCAGACACCACTGTGAATGGTTGGTTGTCAGTGGCAATCATCTCAATAATTGCTTCATCCATCTTCTCGGGTCTTTGTCCTGCCATTTTGCTTGTTTATTAAAAAGTTGTAAGATTGTAGCCTGCGATGTCTGTGAACTGTCTATCACTTTTTCCTTGTGAAGAATTTGCGTTTGCTTTTTTTCATCATTGCTTCCTTATGGGCTTTTGGATGGATGTTCTTAAGGTGATTCCACAGGTTTGGGGTATTTTTTGATTTAGCCATTGCTGAACCCATGCTTACATCTTTATCACAAATAAGACACCTTGCTTTCCCTGGTGCCAATTCAATGTAATAGTCCCACACTGGTGCTCTGCTTTTCTCTGCCATCTGTAAAATGTATATAATCGTCCACACACACAGCTCTCTGAAGTGACAAGGATACTGAAGAGTGCTTAGGAGACACAAATACTCTCAACTGTTTGAATAATAAAAATAGAGTTTAAGTTACCTGTGATGAATGTTGAAAACAAAAACTGTAATTTCTATATGCAGGAAATCCTATTTTAATAATGGGCATGGTAAGAATTGACTACCAAAGTGTGAGTCATAATTCCCATGACAGCTTCCAGCAAAATCTGAAAGCGGTTCCTTCATTCATTTATTCCATAGGATGTTTTTAGATTCACTTCCAATAAGGTCTGTGTTTCATGTAGGCGTACACCACCTTGCCAATTTAATAACTGTGTAGATATCAATAGGACAAGGTAACTCTGATCAATATTGGCTAAATATAAGCAAAGAATTTTTTTTAAATTGTTGAGTGGATTTATGAAAATATGTTGACAAACGTTACCTTATCCTAGTGAGATTTACACGTGTATCAAAACGCTGTGGCGGTTTAAGCCTGCACGAAATACAGACCTTATTTGAAGTAGATCAAGACATTCTCTATGGAAGACATGAACAGTAAAATAATGAAGGAACCCCTTTCAAGTTCAGCCGCAAGTTATTATAGGAATTATGACGCGTCGACTATTTCTCTCTATACCATTTGTATTTCGTATACCTTTGACTATTGGATGTTCTTATAGGCACTATAGTATTGCCAGCCTAATCTCGGGAGTTGATAGGCTTGAAGTCATAAACAGCTCTGTGCTTCAAGCATTGCGAAGAGCAGCTGGCAAACGCAGGAAAGTGCTGTTTGAATGAATGCTTACGAGCCTGCTGCTGCCTACCACTGCTCTATCAAATCATAAACTTAATTATAATATAATAAACACAGAAATACGAGCCTTAGGTCATTAATATGGTCAAATACGGAAACTATCATTTCAAAAACAAAACGTTTATTCTTTCAGTGAAATACGGAACCGTTCCGTATTTTATCTAAATATGGCTGTTACATTGCACAAGCTTCAATATTATGTCATAATTATGTAAAATTCTGGCAAATTAGTTCGCAACGAGCCAGGCGGGCCAGACTGTTGCATATACCCTGACTCTGCGTGCAATGAACGCAAGAGAAGTGACACAATTTCCCTAGTTAATATTACATTTTACTTTTTTTAACATTTTAGTCATTTAGCAGACGCTCTTATCCAGAGCGACTTACAGTAGTGAATGCATACATTTCATACATTTTTTTTTTCTTCTGTGCTGCCTGCTAACATGAATTTCTTTTACCTATTTGTTTTATTTCACCTTTATTTAACGAGGTAGGCTAGTTGAGAACAAGTTCTCATTTACAACTGCGACCTGGCCAGGATAAAGCAAAGCAGTTCGACACATACAACAACACAGAGTTACACATGGAATAAACAAACATACAGTAGAAAAAGTTTATATACAGTGTGTGCAAATGAGGTAGGATAAGGGAGGTAGGGCAATAAATAGGCCATGGTGGCAAAGTAATTACAATATAGCAATTAAACACTGGAATGGTAGATGTGCAGAAGATGAATGTTCAAGTAGAGATACTGGGGTGCAAAGGAGCAAGATAACTAAATACAGTATGGGGATGGGCTATTTACAGATGGGCTATGTACAGGTGCAGTGATCTGTGAGCTGCTCTGACAGCTGGTGCTTCAAGCTAGTGAGGGAGATATGAGTCTCAAGCTTCAGTGATTTTTGCAGTTCGTTCCAGTCATTGGCAGCAGAGAACTGGAAGAAAAGGCGGCCAAAGGAAGAATTGGCTTTGGGGATGACCAGTGAGATATACCTGCTGGAGCGCGTGCTACGGGTGGGTGCTGCTATGGTGGCCAGTGAGCTGAGATAAGGTGGGGCTTTACCTAGCAGAGACTTGTAGATGACCTGGAGCCAGTGGGTTTGGCGACGACAATGAAGCGAGGGCAAGCCAACGAGAGCATACAGGTCGCAGTGGTGGGAAGTATATGGGGCTTTGGTGACAAAACGGATGGCACTGTGATAGACTGCATCCAATTTGTTGAGTAGCGTGTTGGAGGCTATTTTGTAAATGACATCACCAAAGTTGAGGATTGGTAGATTGGTCAGTTTTACGCGGGTATGTTTAGCAGCATGAGTGAAGGATGCTTTGTTGTGAAATAGGAAGCCGATTCTAGATTTGATTTTGGATTGGAGATGCTTAATGTGAGTCTGGAAGGAGAGTTTACAGTCTAACCAGACACCTAGGTATTTGTAGTTGTCCAAATATTCTAAGTCCGAACTGTCCAGAGTAGTGATGCTGGACGGGCGGGCAGGCAGGTGCGGGCAGCGATCGGTTGAATAGCATGCATTTAGTTTTACTTGCATTTAAGAGCAGTTGGAGGCCAACTAAATATGCAGGTTTAAAAATATATACTTCTGTGTGTTGATTTTAAGAAAGGCATTGATGTTTATGGTTAGGTATATTTGTGCAACGATTGTACTTTTGTTAAATCATCACCCGTTTGGCGATGGAGGCTGTGATTCGATGATAAATTAACAGGCACCACATTGATTATATGCAACGCAGGACAAGCTAGATAACTACACATGGTTGATGATATTACTAGTTTAACTAGTGATTATGTGAAGATTGATTGTTTTTTATAAGATAAGTTTAATGGTACCTAGCAACTTACCTTGGCTCCTTGCTGCACTCACATAACAGATAGTCAGCCTTCAACGCAGTTTCCTCGTGGAATGCAATGTAATTAGCCATAATCGGCGTCCAAAAATGCTCATTACCGATTGTAATGAAAACTTGATATCGACCCTAATTAATCGGCCATGCCGATTAATCGGTCGACCTCTATTACGAATGTCATATTATGTATATATACAGTGTTGTGCAAATGGTTAAAGTACAAAAGGGAAAATAAATAAACATAAAAATGGGTTGTATTTACAATGGTGTTTGTTCTTCTGCCCTTGTGGCAACAGGTCACAAATCTTGCTGCTGTGATGGCACACTGGTATTTCACCCAGTAGATTTGGGAGTTTATCAAAATCGGGTTTGTTTTCGAATGCTTTGTGGATCTGTGTAATCTGAGGGAAATATGTGTCTCTAATATGGTCATACAATTGGCCGGAGGTTAGGAAGTGCAGCTCTGTTTCCTCCTCATTTTGTGGGCAATGTGCACATAGCCTGTCTTCTCTTGAGAGCCAGGTCTGCCTACGGCGGCCTTTCTCAATAGCAAGGCTATGCTCACTGAGTCTGTACATAGTCAAAGCTTTCCTTAAGTTTGGGTCAGTCACAGTGGTCAGGTATTCTGCCACTGTGTACTCTCTGTTTAGGGCCAAATAGCATTCTAGTTGGCTCTGTTTTTTTGTTAATTCTTTCTAATGTGTCAAGTAATCTTTTTGTTTTCTCATGATTTGGTTGGGTCTAATTGTGTTGCTGTCCTGGGTGTCTGTGATGTCTGTGTGTGTTTGTGAACAGAGCCCCAGGACCAGCTTGCTTAGGGGACTCTTCTCCAGGTTCATTTCTCTGTAGGTGATGGCTTTGTTATGGAAGGTTTGGTAATCACTTCCTTTTAGGTGGTTGTAGAATGTAACGGCTCTTTTCTGTATTTTGATAATTAGCGGGTTTTGGCCTAATTCTGCTCTGCATGCATTATTTGGTGTTTTACGTTGTACACGGAGGATATTTTTGCAGAATTCTGCATGCAGAGTCTCAATTTGGTGTTTGTCCCATTTTGGGATATCTTGGTTGGTGAGCGGACCCCAGACCTCACAACCATAAAGGGCAATGGGTTCTATAACTGAGTCAACTATTTTTAGCCAGATTGTAATTGGTATGTCGAATTTTATATTCCTTTTGAATGCCCTTCTTGCCTTGACTCTCAGATGGTTCACGGCTCTGTGGAAGTTACCTGTGGCGCTGATGTTTAGGCCAAGGTATGTATAGTTTTTTTGTGAGCTCTAGGGCAACGGTGTCTAGATGGAATTTGTATTTGTGGTCCTGGCGACTGGACCTTTTTTGGAACACTATTATTTTGGTCTTACTGAGATTTACTGCCAGGGCCCAGGTCTGGCAGAATCTGCAGAAGATCTAGGTGCTGTTGTAGGCCCTCCTTGGTTGGTGACAGAAGCACCAGATCATCAGCAAACAGTAGACATTTGACTTCAGATTCTAGTAGGCTGAGGCCGGGTGCTGCAGACTTCTAGTGCCCTCGCCAATTCATTGATATATATGTTGAAGAGGGTGGGGCTTAAGCTGCATCCCTGTCTCACCCCACGGCCCTATGGGAAGAGATGTGTGTTTTGCCTATTTTAACCGCACACTTTTGTTTGTATACATGGATTTTATAATGTTGTATGTTTTTCCCCCAACACCACTTTCCATCAATTTGTATAGCAGACCCTCATGCCAAATTGAGTCGAAGGCTTTTTTTAAATCAACAAAGCATGAGAAGACTTTGCCTTTGTTTTGATTTGTTTGTTTGTCAATTTGCGTGTGCAGGGTGAATACGTGGTCTGTTGTACGATAATTAAAATGCAAATCAATTTCTAACATTTTTGACATGCGTTTTTATGGATTTTTTGTTGTTGTTATTTTGTCTCTCACTGTTCAAATAAACCTACCATTAAAATAATAGACTGATAATTTCTTTGTCAGTGGGCAAACGTACAAAATCAGCAGGGGATCAAATACTTTTTTCCCTCACTGTAGGTAGCACACAGGAGGACATTTTTCTCTGTAAGATCATTTCCTTTTGAATTTCTAGCCAAATGTAAAATGTTCCTGTTTTGATTAATTTAATGGAGTGAGTTAGGTCTGCTCTTTACGAAATTAGCATACCCCCTGAGTCCCTTCCCTGTTTCACAACTGGTAGTTTGGTGGATGGGGCTCTCTCTCTGTCTCCTTCCTCTTCTCCCCACCTCCCTCTCCCTGTCTCTCTCTCTCCCTCCCTCCCTCTCCCTGTCTCTCTCCCTCCCTCTCCCTGTCTCTCTCTCCCTCCCTCTCCCTGTCTCTCTCTCCCTGTCGCTCCCTGTCTGTCGCTCCCTGTCTCTCTCTCCCTGTCGCTCCCTGTCTCTCTCTCCCTGTCGCTCCCTGTCTCTCTCTCCCTGTCTCTCTCCCTCCCTCTCTCTGTCTCCCTCCCTCCCTTCTCTCCCCGCCCCTCTCCCTACCTCCCTCTCCCTCCCTCCCTCCCTCCTCTCCCCGCCCCCTCTCTCCCTGTCTCTCTCTCTCTCTCTCTCTCTGTCTTCCTCCCTTCTCTCCCCACCCCCTCTCTCCCTCTCTCTCTCTCCCGCCTCCCCCCCTCTCTGCATCTCTTTCTTGCTCTCTCTGTTTTCATTAATACTTTTAAGTGCTATCCTCTGGGAATAGATTGTACATCATAAGGTGATACCTGCTGCTCTCAGTCTCCTATGTGATTTACAGTGCCTGCAGAAAGTATTCACACTCCTTGACCTTTTCCTCATTTTGTTGTGTTACAGCCTGAATTTAAAAGCGGATTAAATTGAGATGTTGTGTCTCTGTCTCTCAATACCCCATAATGTCAAAGTGGAATTACGTTTTTAGAAATGTTTACAAATTAATTAAAAATAAAAAGTTGAAATGTTTTGAATCAATAAATATTCAATGTAGCCTAAATAAGTTCAGGAGTAAAAGTGTGCTTAACAAGTCACACAATAAGTTGCATGGAATCACTCTGTGTGCAGTAATAGTGTTCAACATGATTTTTAAATAATTACATCTCTGTACCCCACACATACAGTTATCTGTAAGATCCCTCAGTCGAGCAGTGAATTTCAAACACAGATTCAACCACACAGACCAGGAAGGTTTTCCGATGCCTTGCAAAGAAGTGCACCTATTGGTAGATGGGTAATAAAGCAGACATTCAATATTCCTTTGAGCATGGTGAAGTTGTTAATTACACTTTGAATGGTGCATCAATGCGCACAGTCACTACAAAGATACAGGCATCCTTCCTAACTCAGTTGCCTGAGAGGAAGGAAACCGTTCAGGGATTTCGCCATGAGTCCAATGGTGACATTAAAACAGTTAGAGGTTAATGGCTGGGATAGGAGAACTGAGGATAGATCAACAATATTGTAGTTACTCCACAATACTAACATAAATGACAGAATACAAATATTCCAAAACATGCATCCTGTTTGCAGTATGGCACTAAATGAATACTGCAAAATATGTGTAAAGAAATTAACTTTGTGTCCTGAATACAAAGTGATGTGTTGGATTTGTCCCAAACATATCACTGAGTACCACACTTCATATTTTGAAGCAGGGAGGTGGCTGTATCATGTTATGGGTATGCTTGTCATCGGCAAAAACTAGGGAGTATTTTTAGGATAAAAAGACACGGAATAGAGCTAAGCATAGGCAAAATCCTAGAGGACGAAAACCTTCGGTCTGCTTTCTAATAGACACTGGGAGACAAATTCACTTTTCAGCAGGACAATAACCTAAAACACAAGGCCAAATATACACTGGAGTTGCTTACTAAGACGACATTGAATGTTCCTGAATAGCCTAGTTACAGTTTTGACTTTGTCTTGAAAATCTATGGCAAAACTTGAAAATGTCTGTCTAGCAATGATCAACAACCAACTTGACAGAGCTTGAAGAATTTTAAAAATAATAATGTGCAAATATTGTACAATCCAGATGTGCAAAGCTCTAAAAGACTTACCCAGAAAGACTCACCGCTGTAATCGCTGTCAAAGGTGACTAACATGTATTGACTCGAGGGTGTGAATACTTATCTATTTTATTTTCATTCAAAAAAATTATTATATAATTTTGTGTTGATAGTTGACAAATTTTACAAATCCATTTGAATCCCACTTTGTAACATAACAAAATGTGTAAAAAGTCAAGAGGTGTGAAATACTTTCTGAAGGCATTTTATATGGTATGGGAGGCATTAGTGTTTGACAACTGTTTTGTTTGTAGGGTCTGCTCAAACTCTTGGAGGGCACGATAGTGAACGTTCCAGAGAAGAACTCCCGGAAGTTGAGGGGAGAGACGGTGCAGGTGGACACCACTAACATCCTGTTCGTAGCGTCAGGGGCCTTCAACGGACTCGACAGAATCGTCAGCAGACGGAAGAATGAGAAGGTGAGTAAGAAATATAGTTATTATTTTCCCTCTATGTATCCACCCAGATCTGTAAAAAGGCTGTAGTCCTCTATGTATCCACCCAGACCTGTAAAAAGGCTGTAGTCCTCTATGTATCCACCCAGACCTGTAAAAAGGCTGTAGTCCTCCGTGTATCTACCCAGATCTATAAAAAGGCTGTAGTCCTCCGTGTATCTACCCAGATCTATAAAAAGGCTGTAGTCCTCCGTGTATCTACCCAGATCTATAAAAAGGCTGTAGTCCTCTGATTAGTTCCTCTCTTATCACTGTTCTAAAATACTTGGTCAACAGAGAGTGTCTCTTATCTGAGCAGTTTAGTTATTTGTCCATTTTAATGTATTTTCAGGAATGTAACATGAATGTCTAGACCTGGCGGTCTTCCTCAGATGTCTAATTTCTTCAGTATTTTACAAGCTTACTTAACCCCCCCCTGTTCTTTTGTCTAGTAGCTGGACTTCAACACACCCACTAATCTTCTTCTCCTTCTAGTACTTGGGCTTTGGCACGCCCTCCAACATGGGTAAGGGTCGTCGTGCGGCGGCAGCAGCCGACCTGGCTAACAGTAGTGAACAGACAGACATGGTGGCAGAGATGGAGGAGAAGGACCGTCTGCTGAAGCTCGTGGAGGCCCGGGACCTCATTGAGTTTGGGATGATCCCGGAGTTTGTAGGGCGTCTGCCTGTCGTGGTGCCTCTACACAGTCTGGATGAAGAGACGCTGGTCCGTATCCTGACAGAACCACGCAACGCCGTCATACCCCAGTACCAGGCCCTGTTCAACATGGACAAGGTAATTAGTAGTAGAACCACCCAACACTGTCATACCCTTGTACTAGGCCCGGTTCAACATGGACAAGGTAATTAGTAGTAGTTAGGGCTGGCACAATTACCGTATAACTGTGTAACCCATGGTTATGGATGAAGACCGTCATGAAACTAAAATAACCGTCATGAAACTAAAAGTAGTCATAACCGTTAAAATAATATACACAAATGTATCTGGACACCCCTTCAAATTTGTGGATTCGGCTATTTCAGGTCTATAGAATCGAGCACACACAGCCATGCAATCTCCATAGACATTGGCAGTAAAATGGCCTTACTGAAGAGCTCAGTGACTTTCAACGTGTCACGAGAATTTTCAATCCCAATGATGATAACTCAACAATCACTTAAGCTTTGATCAATTCTCCGAGGTTGTAAGGCTCAGGTTAATAAGAATTAGGCAAAGTCTCAGATTCTACAAAAGGTTAGTTATTTATTCAGAGAGCTCTGAAGTAAAAAAATGAGAACGCAGTCTTTTTATAACACTAACACACACACACACACACACACACACACACACACACACACAACTGAATTCTTATCAATAGAAACTCCACCTTTCTTTTAGGCGGGCTGTATTTTTCCCACAGTTCACATTCCTAGTTTATCACTTTTCTACCAGCCTGGCAGTTTCTAGCCATTACTCTCCTCCCTAGATTAGAGGGGCCTTTGAAGGGGCCTCTTTCCTGTTACAGCGTTATAATTAGGTCATCTGTAGTTCAGTTGTCCTTTGTTGTCTCAACTATACATTTCTCACATTGCTACATAGTAACACAATGTTTTTTGTCTTATACACACATTATTGGATTATAGTCTTATAATTCTAATACATTTCACACAGTTATACAGTTTCAGGGTGGAATTCTTTAGTCATTACATTTAACATATAAATTCCTTTATCACAACGTGGCACCGTCACCAACAAGTCAGTTTGTCAAATTTCTGCCCTGCTAGAGCTGCCCTGGTCAGCTGTAAGTGCTGTCATTGTGAAGTGGAAACGTCTAGGAGCAACAACGGCTCAACGGCGAATTGATATGCCACACAAGCTCACAGAAAGGGACTGCTGAGTGCTGAAGCGCGTAGCGCGCCAAAATCATCTGTCCTCGGTTGCAACACTCAGTACCTAGTTCCACACTGTCTCTGGAAGCAACGTCAGCACAGGAACTGTTCGTCGGGAGCTTCATGAAATGGTTTTCAATGCCCGAGCAGTCGCACACAGGCCTAAGATCACCATGCGCAATGCCAAGTGTCGGCTAAAGTGGTGTAAAGCTTACCGCTATTGGACTCTGGAGCAGTGAAAATGTGTTCTCTGCAGTGATGAATCACGTTTCACCATCTGGCAGTCCGACGGCCAAATCTGGGTTTGGCGGATGCCAAGAGAACGCTACCTGCCCGAATGCATAGTGCAAAATGTAAAGTTTGGTGGAGGTCTGGGGCTGTTTTTCATAGTTTGGGCTTGTGTAACAGCTTTGCTTCCATCCCTCTCCTCGCCCCTACCTGGGCTCGAACCAGGGACCCTCTGCACACATCAACAACAGTCACCCCCGAAGCATCGTTACCTATCGCTCCACAAAAGCCACGGCCCTTGCAGAGCAAGGGGAACAACTACACTACCGTTCAAAAGTTTGGGGTCACTTAGAAATGTCCTTGTTAGAAAGAAAAGCACATTTCTTTGTCCAATAAAATAACATCAAATTGATCAGAAATACAGTGTAGACATTGTTAATGTTGTAAATGACTATTGTAGCTGGAAACAGCTGATTTAAAAAAAACTAATTAATATCTACATAGGCGTACAGAGGCCCATTATCAGCAACCATCACTCCTGTGTTTCAATGGCACGTTGTGTTAGCTAATCCAAGTTTATCATTTTTAAAAGGCTAATTGATCATTAGAAAACCCTTTTTTTTTGTTGCAATTATGTTAGCACAGCTGAAAACTGTTGTACTGATTTTAAAGAAGCATTAAAACTAGCCTTCTTTAGACTAGTTGAGTATCTGGAGCATCAGTATTTGTCCGTGTCCGTGTTCTTTTGGAAGGGGGAAAAAAGTATTATTATTGTTAACCCTGCATTATAGTTATATAAAAGCCCCTTAGATATTCTGTTTTTATTTACATTAGTGATGGACAGCTGGAGGCATTTTGTTAAATAAAGGGTATATTTACATGTTTAAAAAACTCATCCAGCGAGGGTATCCTTTTCTTAGCAAGGGAGGAGAATTCTCCACCTGGGCGGACTGTGAAAGGGTCACGTACAAATGCAAAGATATTCTTGGGCATGCTGTAGTCTTCAAATCTGTTGGAGAAGTTGTCCCTCAGCTGCTTGATGAAATGTTCCATCACCTCTGTGACAGTGCTGCAGCCTGTCGTTTCTTCAGTGTGTTGAAGTGTAGTCGCCTTCCAGAGAACAAGTCCAAATCCAACAACTCAAACTTCCTAGTAAAGGCCTTTCCACCATGTCCATGACTGTTTTCCCTCTTCCTTGTAACTGCAGATTTAACCTGTTTTAAGTTACGAAATATGTCCGCAAAAAAAGCGGTGTGTGCAGCTTGCAGTTACCAATTCAATGTTTCTGCATCGGGCCTATATATGGGGCAGGAAGGCCACTGAAAGTTCTATGCTTAGATTCATAATTAGTCTGAGATTGGAATTGTTGGCAAACAGCGACATTTTCATTGCAAATAAGACACACTGGCTTGGCATTGGGAAAAGATGGAGAGATGAACGCATATCTCTCTGTCCATCTCTGAAACTTGGATTTTCATTATCCGCCTTTCTTCTTGATACTTTTTGAGAGCTACATGTTCTCTTGCTATCAAGCTAATTGTTCTGAACGAATGTTGTCATTTAAAAAAGTAGTGGACTACAGTAGGCTACGTAGACCTGTTTTTCCCCACCAATTAATGCACAGAGAAATAAACACAAATAATAATTGAATAGAGACAGTGATTTTATGAGCGTAATCGGATCAATTATTATCTTATTGTCACTGAATTTATTATGTACTAATCATATGTGTTAAATCAATGAGATTGTTATTTTCACTGAATCTCCGTTTGGGTATTAGTTAGCCTACAATTGGAGTGTGGAAACGGTCACGTTGTACAGCGCCATATTTCCTTAACCTCTTACATCTAGACGTTCCGCTAGCAGAACACCTGCTCCAATATCCAATGATGGGCGTGGCGCGAATTACAAATTCCTCAAAAATACAAAAACTTCAATTTTTCAAACATATGACTATTTTACAGCATTTTAAAGACAAGACTCTCCTTTATCTAACCACACTGTCCGATTTCAAAAAGGCTTTACAACGAAAGCAAAACATTAGATTATGTCAGCAGAGTACCCAGCCAGAAATAATCAGACACCCATTTTTCAAGCTAGCATATAATGTCACAAAAAACAAAACCACGGCTAAATGCAGCACTAACCTTTGATGATCTTCATCAGATGACACACCTAGGACATTATGTTATACAATACATGCATGTTTTGTTCAATCAAGTTCATATTTATATCAAAAAACAGCTTTTTCCATTAGCATGTGACGTTCAGAACTAGCATACCCCGCGCAAACCTCCGGTGAATTTACTAAATTACTCACGATAAACGTTCACAAAAAACATAACAATTATTTTAAGAATTATATGTCATGTTTTGTCTAGTGTGGCAGGTATCCTAATGGTTAGAGCATTGAACCAGTAACTGAAAGGTCGCTGGTTCGAATACCCAAGGTGACAAGGTGAAAAATTAGCCAATGCACCGTTGAGCAAGGCACTTAACCCTAATTTGCTCCAGGGGCGCCGTACTACTATGGCTGACCCTGTAAAACAACACATTTCACTGAACCTATCCAGTGTATGTGACAATAAAACATATATATATATTTTTTTGGTCATTGGATGTGCATATCACATTCTGCTTGTGTCTCGGTTCCTGTTTTAACCTCCAGTGTGTTCCTGTCGCTGTCATTGTGTTTCAGTGTGAACTGAATGTAACGACAGAGGCTCTGAGGGCCATCGCCAGGCTGGCTCTGGAGAGGAAGACTGGAGCCCGTGGCCTGAGGTCCATCATGGTCAGTCAGTACAGAAAATGATGCACAATAACAATGTGCTCAATTCCTATAAGTTGGGTATTTGAGTCTTTTATCAGCAGTCACAATATACACTCAATGGCTTCAATTGATGATGAGAAATATAAGTGATATATCTATTATGGTGAGTGATTTCTGTGACGATGTAATGAAGGTTAAATTAATTCTTTCATGTCCATGTCCTGTTTCAGTTTGCTATGTGAAATGTCTCTTTTTTTTTAATACAGGAAAAGCTTCTTCTGGAGCCCATGTTTGAGGTGCCATGTTCAGACATCATGGCTGTGGAGTTAACCAAGGACGTCGTCCTGGGCAAATCAGAACCACAATACGTCAGGTCAGTCAGCACCTGTTTGGTTCTAATTCTCACTTCTCAAATCATATTATACAATGGCAAGTGTTTTTTTTTGAGTTAGGCTGAAAAAGAAGAGAAACACACTTTACACTAAAGAACGTAGGGGAAAAAAACAGGCCGTCATTGGAAATAACAATGACTTGTTCAATGACTCGCCTGGTGAAAGAGGAGGTAAACATCAACCCCATCAGTCATGCAGGTCCTACCTGTTGTTTTCATCATGTCAGAGGTATACTAAGAACAGAACCCTGACCTGAAGTTCCCGTGTGATGTTCCCGTGTGATGTTCCTGTGTTATGTTCCTACCTGTTGGTTTCATCATGTCAGAGGTATACTAAACAGAACCCTGACGTGATGTTCCCGTGTAATGTGCCCAAGTGAAAACACATCTCATCAAACCCTACCTCGGCTCCCCTACCACTAACTAACACTTATCCAGAGTAGTGAGTTCATACATTTTCATACTGGTCCCCCCGTGGGAATCAAACCCACAACCCTGGCGTTTCAAGCACCACGCTCTACCAACTGAGCCACACAGGACCAAATAACTGACCATGCCACTAATACTGACCCTCTCTCTCTCTCTCTCTGCATAACTAACCCTACCTCGTTCTCTCTGTCTCTCTCTCTGCATAACTAAAACTAAGAGCGTCTCCTAAATGACTAAAATGTGATGTAAATATATTTCCAGGGCTCCAGCAAAGGAGGCAGCAGAGGAGGACTATGACTCTGGTATTGAAGAGGAGAACTGGCCCAGACAGGTGGACGCAGCAGCTAACAACTGATCGGATCAGTCCAGTCACTCATTTCAACAACTGTTACATCTACAATCATTAGAACACCTTCTAGAACATTTGGAAGCCAACTGTAGGTTCCTGGAATTCCAGCCCCTTGAGCCATCTAAACGGACCTCCGTCAGGCTCTGTAGACCACTACTAAAACCACACCATAAAACCCTTTTCATAATGAACAACACGGATTTGAGCTCGAGAAGTACCTTATTTTGGTCCTGTGAATTGGACAGTAGGCTAATTCTTTAAGTTAGAAAATGAAGATGGACCTGCTATAGTGTATATATTTAAAAATTGTGGGGTAGGTAGTGTCATTTCTATTCTTTAAAAAAGGATTTAAATAGGTGATTTTTGTGTTTTCTCTCCTCTTGTGTTGTGGTGATGACAGATTGAAACGACAATGGAAACAAATAGAACATTACTGGGGTCGTATTGTACACTTGAAGACTTAACCAGGGCTAGGAATGTTCCGTTTTACTATCAAATCAAAGTTTATTTGTCACGTGCGCTGAATATAATAGGTATATAGACCTTACAGTGAAATGCTTACTTACAGGCTCTAACCAATAGTGCAAAAAAGGTATTCAGTGAACAATAGGTATAAAATCTTCAATGTTACATAACAATATACAACTAATGCCTTGGGGTTCAAATACTATTTGAAATTGTATATATATATATATATATATATATATATATATATATATATACATACATACATACTTTGGAGTGTTTTCTCTGGCCTGCTTAGAGTGCCAGGTGGGCGGGATTTGTACTTTTGGTAATATGCTGTTAGTTCCATTGCAACAGTGAAGTTCAATTGAGCCCAGCTAAAGTATTTGAGATGATTTCAAGTAGTATTTGAACCCAGGTCTCTAGGTGTATGATATTCCATAATGAGCACATCATTATTGTGCTGTTTTTCTATGGAGCTAAATTGGTGCCAAAACTTTACTGGCAGTAATTTAACTCCATATTTCCTCCTGTCTACTATTTTAACGGTATTCATAATGAACATAACTGGGCTGTAAATGTTGGTATTAAAGCTTCAGTGCTGAGTTTAGAATCCGTTTGTATCACAGCAACACACCTGTCATTAGGGAAAACATCATAACAGCGTACTACACCCTACTCCAGCACACTCAACAGAGCGGAGATGCGTCCAAAATGGCACCCTATTTGACCAGGACCTCTGGTTAAAAATAGTGTACTATATAAGGAATATGCTGCTTTTTCAGATGCTGACCGTTTGATCGTAGTAATGATTTTTATTTTTTTTTATGTTGAGAATGTTAATTTCTGTAGTGTTGTACCCCCCCCTCTAGAAACCCGCTCTCTAGGGAATGTATCTGTCAGCTCTCTCTAACCTCACAGGGTTACCTACTGTTAGATCGATATCAAGCAAGGCAAGGGCTTGATATTCAAAAAGGTTTCAGAGTTGCTGTCCTGGGATCAGGTGCTCCCGGTCCATATCCGTATTCATTATTATTCATATTAGTATTCATTATGTTCTAAAAAGGATAAACTGATCATAGATTCAGCATTCTTACTCTGATATTCTTTCTGAATGTTTTACTTTGCTCTGGCTGGGTCAAGCTTCACAAACCCACCTCACAATGTAGTAATGCTCCAGTACGTCGTGTTACTAAAATGGTCCCTCAATCCATCACTAGGCACTTCTGCAATTAAGCCTTTTAACTATTTCTATCCACACTGAACCATGGCTGTTCGATGTCGTGTAATGCTGGTATGTGCTATTATAATACAATCATCATCATAATAATACAATTGTTTGTGTTCCTTTTCAGTTCCTTTATGCTTCTCTTCTCAACGGTCAATCATAATAACATGTAAAATCTCAATTTATTGATGTGATTGTTTAAATATTATAAATAAAATGTATATCTCTGTACAGAATGATTTGTTGTCTTACATGTTTTTAACACTCTCAATGTAGATTGTGTCAAAGCTTCTTTGTTTTGTTCAAACTCCATTTGCAATGCCATGTGGCACCACTGAGGGGCACCATGACTACCATCGCTATGGCACCATGACTACCATCGTTTACCTCCACGTTAGAGAGCAGAACTGGCCATGTAGCACCTTGACTACCATCACTATGGCACCACTGAGGGGCAACATGACTACCATCGTTTACCTCCACGTTAGAGAGCAGAACTGGCCATGTAGTACCATGACTACCATCGCTATGGCACCATGACTACCATCGTTTACCTCCACGTTAGAGAGCAGAACTGGCCATGTAGTACCATGACTACCATCGCTATGGCACCGCTGAGGGGCACCATGACTACCATCGCTATGGCACCATGACTACCATTGTTTACCTCCATGTTAGAGAGCAGAACTGGCCATGTAGCTCATAAGCAGCTCATGTGTAATCTCTGTGTTGAAAGTGTGTTGTACAACGCGTTCCTGTTTATCAACACATCAGCATTTCTCTAATCCTCTCCTTCCCTCGGACTCCCTGTTACTTTCCAGGAAGACATTGCCAAGAACTGGAGGTTGCGTAAGTCGATGGGGTTGGTTTCCCAGACTTGCCTTTTAGTTCTACTAAACAGCATGTTAAATGGAGATTACAGGAAACCGGCCTATAGTGTGAAAATGGTCTTCTCCTGAGAAGGAATTAGAAAACTGTTGAATTCCAGTAAATGTTGAAAAATCTATCAAATGTCACATAATGCACACATACTGTTACCAGACTGGTTAAATAAGAATAGTTACCTAAGAGATCTTGTATAACCCCTCCCTGGAAAATAAACCACCATAGATATACATCCTGGGTTCCACTCCAAAAGGGTTTGAATACTTATGTAAATGTGATATATTTATTTTTTTATAAATTAAAATATTCAGTATAAGGCTGTAACGTAACAAAATGTGTAAAAAGGGAAGGAGTCTTAATACTTTCTGAATGCACTGTACATCATTAAAGGCATTCACCCCCCCCCCCCCCCCCCCCCCGGAAGACACATTTCAGTTGAATACATTCAGGTGTACAACTGACTAGGTATCCTCATTTCCCTTTCCCTTCATGGGTTCCACTCCATCCATGGGTAGTTATTAGTAATGTGCGGTCAACAAGAGCACATCTGATGATGTCAGACAGGGCAGGGGCTTATAAGTGATCAAGAGAATTAGCTTGTGTGTTGATACTTAGGCTATTTATCCAGATATAAGTCATTCAGAGTACACCTGTCCTGTCAACACTTCACACACACGGTGGACTGGCGAGAGGATATTTTTCAAAAGGGAGGTGAGTGAGTACTGCCTGTGAAAAATGCAAAGAATGTTTGTGTGATCAATAAATTAAGATAACTGCCATCTATTAATATTGATTGTGATCTGTTCATGTTTGTAGATATGACACAGCTGCCTTCACTGTCATAACATTCACCTGACAGAATTTGCTATTTGCTATAACATTCACCTGACAATTAATTTCACCAAGGAATAGAGTACTACTCTAGCTTTGCCCTATGCTGTGTGTGTGTATGTGTGTGTGCGTGCCTGTGACTGTGTGTGTGTTGTTTATTTAAATGTGTGTGTGTGTGTTTATTTAAATGTACGTGCGTGCGTGCCTTCATGTTGTTCCCTGAGTTTTCTGTGTAAGTGTGTGTGTGGGTGTGGGTTTTCTTGTTCTGGGTATACAGACAGGATGACCAGTCTAGAGGAGGTTCCCTTTAAGAGCCCTCTGGGGCCACTACCACTGGGGCCATTACAGGAGCTGGGGCCCCTGGCAGGAGAGATAGAGCTGGTTACGGCCCCAGAGTTCACCATACCAGACCACATCCAGATACTACAAGACACTGAGGTTAGTTACATGGCTATGGCAGGCTACAGTGTGGGAAAAAAGTATTTGATCCCCTGCTGATTATGTACGTTTGCCCACTGACAAAGAAATGATCAGTCTACAATTTTAATGGTAGGTTTATTTGAACAGTGAGAGACAGAATAACAAAAAAAATCCAGAAAAACACATGTCAAAAATGTTAGAAATTGATTTGCATTTTAATGAGGGAAATAAGTATTTGACCCCCTCTCAATCAGAAAGATTTCTGGCTCCCAGGTGTCTTTTATACAGGTAACGAGCTGAGATTAGGAGCACACTCTTAAAGGGAGGGCTCCTAATCTCAGCTTGTTACCTGTATAAAAGACACCTGTCCACAGAAGCAATCAATCAATCAGATTCCAAACTCTCCACCATTGCCAAGACCAAAGAGCTCTCCAAGGATGTCAGGGACAAGATTGTAGACCTACACAAGGCTGGAATGGGCTACAAGACCATCGCCAAGCAGTTTGGTGATGGAAGAAACACAAAGAACTGTCAATCTCCCTTAGCCTGGGGCTCCATGCAAGATCTCACCTCGTGGAGTTGCAATGATCATGAGAACGGTGAGGAATCAGCCCAGAACTACACGGGAGGATCTTGTCAATGATCTCAAGGCAGCTGGGACCATAGTCATCAAGAAAACAATTGGTAACACACTACGCCGTGAAGGACTGAAATCCTGCAGCGCCCGCAAGGTCCCCCTGCTCAAGAAAGCACATATACATGCCCGTCTGAAGTTTGCCAATGAACATCTGAATGATTCAGAGGACAACTGGGTGAAAGTGTTGTGGTCAGATGAGACCAAAATTGAGCTTTTTGGCATTAACTCAACTCGCCGTGTTTGGAGGAGGAGGAATACTGCCTATGACCCCAAGAACACCATTCCCACTGTCAAACATGGAGGTGGAAACATTATGCTTTGGGGGTGTTTTTCTGCTAAGGGGACAGGACAACTTCACCGCATCAAAGGGACGATGGACGGGGCCATGTACCGTCAAATCTTGGGTGAGAACCTCCTTCCCTCAGCCAGGGCATTGTAAATGGGTCGTGGATGGGTATTCCAGCATGACAATGACCCAAAACACACGGCCAAGGCAACAAAGGAGTGGCTCAAGAAGAAGCACATTAACCTCTCTAGGGTAGGTGGCACCAAATCGTCCCACCTACGTAACAGCCAGTGTAATCCCGTGGCGCGTTATTCAAAAACCTCAAAAATGCAAATACTTCAATTTTTCAAACATATGACTATTTTACACCATTTTAAAGACAAGACTCTCGTTAATCTAACCACACTGTCCGATTTCAAAAAGGCTTTACAACGAAAGCAAAACATTAGATTATGTCAGCAGAGTACCAAGCCAGAAATAATCAGACACCCATTTTTCAAGCTAGCATATAATGTCACATAAACCCAAACCACAGCTAAATGCAGCACTAAGCTTTGATGATCTTCATCAGATGACAACCCTAGGACATTATGTTATACAATACATGCATGTTTTGTTCAATCAAGTTCATATTTATATCAAAAAACAGCTTTTTACATTAGCATGTGACGTTCAGAACTAGCATACCCCCCGCAAACTTCCGGGGAATTCGCTAACATTTTACTAAATTACTCACGATAAACGTTCACAAAAAGCATAACAATTATTTAAAGAATTATAGATACAGACCTCCTCTATGCACTCGATATGTCCGATTTTAAAATAGCTTTTTGGTGAAAGGACATTTTGCAATATTCTAAGTACATAGCCCAGGCATCACGGGCTCGCTATTTAGACACCCGGCAAGTTTAGCACTCACCATAATCATATTTACTATTATAAAAGTTTGATTACCTTTTTGTTGTCTTCGTCAGAATGCACACCCAGGACTGCTACTTCAATAACAAATGTTGGTTTGGTCCAAAATAATCCATCGTTATATCCGAATAGCGGCGTTTTGTTCGTGCGTTCCAGACACTATCCGAAATGGTAAAGAAGTGTCGCGCGCATGGCGCAATTCGTGACAATAAAATTCTAAATATTCCATTACCGTACTTCGAAGCATGTCAACCGCTGTTTAAAATCAATTTTTACGCAGAAAAGCGATAATATTCCGACAGGGAATCTCCTTTTCGGCAAACAGAGGAAAAAATCACAAAGGCGGGGGCGGTCGGGTCACGCGCATAAGCCCAGAGTCCCTTGATCGGCCACTTGAGAAAGGCGATAATGTGTTTCAGCCTGGGGCTGGAAGGACGACATTCTGTTTTTTCCCGGGCTCTGAGCGCCTATGGACGACGTGGGAAGTGTCACGTTAGAGCAGAGATCCTTAGTAAAAGATAGAGATGGAAAAGAAGTTCAAGAAATGGTCAGACAGGCCACTTCCTGTAAAGGAATCTCTCAGGTTTTGACCTGCCATTTGAGTTCTGTTATACTCACAGACACCATTCAAACAGTTTTAGAAACTTTAGGGTGTTTTCTATCCATATGTAATAAGTATATGCATATTCTAGTTACTGAGTAGGAGTGGTAACCAGATTAAATCGGGTATGTTTTTTATCCAGCCGTGTCAATACTGCCCCCTAGCCCTAACAGGTTAACCTCTATGGGCTAGGTGGGACGCAAGCGTCCCACCCGTGGTGCACTCCATCAACAGCAGGTGCATTTCAAGAGCGGCAAATTTGAATCCAAATAAATGTCAAAATTCAAATTTTTCAAACATACAACTATTTTACACCCTTTGAAAGATAAACATCTCCTTAATCTAACCACGTTTTACGATTTCAAAAAGGTTTTACGGCGAAAGCATAAATTTAGAGTATGTTAGGACAGTACATTTACAAGAGTTGTGTGTAATGTTGTGCCAATTCAAAGACAGGCGTCACCAAAACCATAAAATCAGCTAAAATTATGCACTAACCTTTTACAATCTCCAACAGATGACACTCCTAGGACAATGTGTTAGACAATGCATGCATTTTTAGTTCTATCAAGTTCATATTTATATCCAAAAACAGCGTTTTACTGTGGCGTTGATGTTCAGGAAATCGTTTCCCTCCAATAACCGGCATTCAAGTCAGCACCACAAATAAAATAATTAAAATTAGAAAACATTGGTAAAATATTATATTGTCATTTAAAGAATTATAGATTTACATCTCTTGAACGCAATCAACTTGCCAGATTTAAAAATAACCTTACTGGGAAATCACACTTTGCAATAATCTGAGCACTGCGCCCAGAAAAATACGCGTTGCGATACAGACTAGCCGCCATGTTGGGGAGATCTAAAATCGAAAATACTATGTAAATAATCCATTACCTTTGATTCTCTTCATCAGATGTCACTTCCAGGTATCACAGGTCCATAACGAATGTAGTTTTGTTCAAAAAAGCTCATCATTTATGTCCAAAAATCTCCGTCTTGTTAGCACATGATCTAAGCCCGCCGGACTTCACTTCATGAACGAGGGGAAAAAATATATTTACGTTCGTTCAAACATGTCAAACGTTGTATAGCATAAATCATTAGGGCCTTTTTTAACCAGAACATGAATAATATTCAAGGTGGACGAATGCATTCTCTTTTATAACGTATTGGAACGAGGGTACCCAACATGAACTCGCGTGCCAGGTGTCTAATGGGCCATCATCGTTCCATGGCTCTTGTTCGGTCAGATCTCCCTCCAGAAGACTCAAAACACTTTGTAAAGGCTGGTGACATCTAGTGGAAGCAATAGGAAGTGCCAAAATATTCCTCAGCCCCTGTGTTTTTCAATGGCATAGGTTTAAAGGTAATACAACACATCAGGTATCCACTTCCTGTCAGAATCTGTCTCAGGGTTTTGCCTGCCAAATGAGTTCTGTTATACTCACAGACACCATTCAAACAGTTTTAGAAACTTTAGGGTGTTTTCTATCCATATATAATAAGTATATGCATATTCTAGTTACTGGGTAGGATTAGTAACCAGATTAAATCGGGTACATTTTTTTATCCAGCCGTGCAAATACTGCCCCCTAGCCCTAACAGGTTAAGGTCCTGGAGTGGCCTAGCCAGTCTCCAGACCTTAATCCCATAGAAAATCTGTGGAGGGAGCTGAAGGTTCGAGTTGCCAACGTCAGCCTCGAAACCTTAACGACTTGGAGAAGATCTGCAAAGAGGAGTGGGACAAAATCCCTCCTGAGATGTATGCAAACCTGGTGGCCAACTACAAGAAACGTCTGACCTCTGTGATTGCCAACAAGGGTTTTGCCACCAAGTACTAAGTCATGTTTTGCAGAGGGGTCAAATACTTATTTCCCTCATTAAAATGCAAATCAATTTATAACATTTTTGACATGCATTTTTCTGGATTTTTTTGTTGTTATTCTGTCTCCCACTGTTCAAATAAACCTACCATTGAAATTATAGACTGATCATTTCTTTGTCAGTGGGCAAACGTACAAAATCAGCATGGGATCAAATATTTTTTTTCCCTCACTGTATGTGATATTGTTTTGTGATAATGCTGGCAGGTACCCTAGATATTGGGGCTCGGGGCTCCCGAGTGGCGTTGCATCTCAGTGCTAGAGGCGTCATTACAGACCCTGGTTCGATTCCAGGCTGTATCACAACCGGCCGTAATTGGGAGTCCCATAAGGCGCCTCACAATTGGCCCAGTGTCGTCCGGGTTAGGGTTTAGCCGGGGTAGGCCGTCCATTGTAAATAAGAATTTGTTCTTACCTGAGTTGCCTAGTTAAATAAATACAAAATATTATAGTTGGGCCAGCAACTGAAGCGCAAGGTTCGATTGCCGAGTCCAACAAAAAAATATTTGATGGGATTCTAGGTAGCCTATTTTAAAATCTCCTGCCGTTGTACCTTTGAGCAAGACACTTAAACTGACAATGGGCAAAAAAAGTGTTCTTCTTCAGTATGAGTTCACCTTAGAGAACTGGGTGATGTCTGCGCTCCATGGAGGACGCTACCGACCCAGGGATGCCCCGTCCCCATCTTGTCCTCCGTACTGGCTCATGTTCTCCAGTCCCCAGGAGAGTCGCTCGGCTAGCAGGTGTTTTTATGTTCTTTTTATCTCTCTTCTATTGTCTAAAATAATGAAATGTATGTTAATCACATGAATTTAGCCTGGGTCCCAGATTTGTTTGTGCTGTCTTAATTGAATCGTTTTACTGTATCGTTTTACTGTAAAGTGTGTTCTAGTTTTAAATGCACTTTAAATCAAGTTTGATTTGATTTAAGGTGGAACAGTGATCAGCGGGGCTCAGCACTCCGACCAAGGAGCCACAGCCTAAGCTCTGTGGACACACGTCACCTTAACCACCACCCTCAACCCCACCCCCATCACCGCTGCCAGCACAGCCACCGAAAAATCAAGTTACTGGTCTCCGACTCGGAAGACGAAGCTGGCTACTCAGAAGATGACGAGGGCTCCTCCACTGAAGATAACGCCTCAGACTCAAAGACACACCGTGGAGCCTATCACGGAGGTGAACGGCCTCGGTCGCAAAGCTCTGCACCAAAACACCCACTATCCAGAGTCAAAGACCACCATCTTGGATCTTCAGGCTCTTCCTCGGCTCATCCCCACTCTAACCAGCCTTCCACTGGTGGTGAACGGCCACGGTCGCAAAGCTCTGCACCAAAACACCCACTATCCAGAGTCAAAGACCACCATCTTGGATCTTCAGGCTCCAACTCGGTTCATCACCACTCTAACCAGCCTTCCACTGGAGGCCGAGGCTACCAGGGTCGCAACAGGAGGGCCAACTCTTCCTCAGTCCTGGACTGCAGGAGGCAAGGGTCATTCACTGGGCTCAAGCAGGAGCAGGGGCGTACCATCAGCCCACTTTGCCATGGTCAGGCCAGCAGTCCCCAGTGCCATGGTCAGGCCAGCAGTCCCCAGTGCCATGGCGATCAGAGGCCCTGCAGGAAGGATTTCAGAAGCCAGCAGCAGGCGTCATCGTCCTCTGGCCTGGAAGAGTCTTTTGTGCGGGCCGGTAGCCCTCAGTGTCATGGTCAGGCCAGCAGTCCCCAGTGCCATGGTCAGGCCAGCAGTCCCCAGTGCCATGGTCAGGCCAGCAGTCCCCAGTGCCATGGTCAGGCCAGGAGTCCCCAGTGCCATGGTGGCCAGAGGCACTATAGCAGAAAGAGGCAGCTCTCTTTGTGGTCAATGGGAAGGAAAAACTCTGTGACCCCACAGCAGCCACAACGACCCTCTTCAGCTGGCCCTGAAATCAAGAACAACAGGCAGACTGTAAGTATAGCCTGTTCCCAGGTCTGTGTGGCTAGTGTTGTTGTTATGTCAAAACATGACACTCCTCTGCTCTGTGATAGACTGGACAGACACAGACACCTTATACGGTTGTATTAGTGGATCAATTCCATTTCAATTACACTTTGGGCTACATTTGACATTTTAGCAGACGTTCTTATCCAGATCAACTTAGTTGGTTATCAACATACGTGTAACATATCACAAGTTATAGTAAGTACTTTTTTCCTTCAATATAGTAGTTAACATCAAAGTCAGTGCTATTATGGAAAGACAAGTGTGAGTGTTTTTTGGTCAATTCAGGAAGTAAACTAAAACCCAACCCAGGCTACTTAACCTTACTCTAGCCTGTCACTATTCTTCCTTTTAGGCTCTGCGTCCACGTAGCTCACACGGCATTGGCTGTGACTCATCTGCAGAGTTGCTGACGGCCCTAAGTCAGGAAGAGCGAGAGCTACTGGAGGCCATCACTGAGCAGGGCTACCCTCTACACACTGCCATCCTGGCGCTGCAGAAGACTGGCCGCCGCAGCCCACAACAGGCAGGTTTTACTTACCCATCCTGTGACATGACAACCCCAGTGGCAGTTTTGAGGTCAGAAAGTAATCAGATGGTTGAATTCCAGGGCTGACAGGAAAAATCTTGGCGGTGCCACCTACCTATTGCCCTTCAGCAAGGCACTTAACCCAGAGATCTAAATAGATTTATGGAGACCATGTTTTTATATTGTACTTGTTCACCCCTTTTGTCATATTCACCTCTATGGTCCTGTTTTTCCCACAGATCCTGAGTTACCTGGTTGCCAGTGACCGTCTGTGTGCGCTGGGCTACGAAGAGGCTCAGGTGGAGGAGGCCATGGAGATGTTCCAGAACTGTGAGAGCAAGGTGAGCTTCTCAATACGTAGAGCAAGGTGAGCTTCTCAATACGTAGAGCAAGGTGAGCTTCTCAATACGTAGAGCAAGGTGAGCTTCTCAATACGTAGAGCAAGGTGAGCTTCTCAATACATATTCTAAAGGATTCTACATCTTCTAAATTATTGAATATGAATTCCATTTCTGTTTCTGCTAATATCACTCCATAATATCAAAGCAACTGCAATTTCTTGCTGTGAAAGTATTGGGTCAGGTTTCCCGGACACAGATGAAGGGCTCTATATATTTTTAACATTTATTTTACCTTAAATGACTTGCCTAGTTAAATAAAGAACACATTCTTATTTGCCTAGAAACAGTGGGTTAACTGCCTTGTTCAGGGGCAGAATGACAGATTTTTACCTTGTCAGCTCGGGGGATTCGATCTTGCAGCCTTTCGGTTACTAGTCCAACGCTCTAACCACTAGGCTACTTGCCGCCCCAATAGGCTACTTTCCGCCACCTATTCAAGCTGAAGCATTACAGATTCCATGATAGAAAGGTAAAGATAATTTTCCGATTGCGCGCCGACATAAGCAGTGTTTACCTTGAATGCAGTCTCCGCTAATGCGGGAACACTGCCTTTACATTTCCATCACGCCGTAGAGCTGAACTTCCGCGATGTGGAATGAATATGGTACAGAGGTAATATGTACATGTAGGTAGAGTTACAGTGACTATGCATAGATAATAAACAGAGAGTAGCAGCAGCGTAAAATATGGGTCTGGGTAGCCCTTTAATTAGCTATTCAGCAGACTTATGGCTTGGGGGTAGAAGCCTTTTGGACCTAGACTTGGCGCTCTGGTACCATTTGCCGTGCTGAAGCAGAGAGAACAGTCTATGACTCTATGACTCCTTCCTCTGACACCACCTGGTATAGAGGTCCTGGATGGCAGGAAGCTTGGCCCCAGTGATGTACTGGACCGTACACACTACTCTCTGTAGTGCCTTGCGGTCGGAGGCCGAGCAGTTGCCATACCAGGCAGTGATACAACCAGTCAGGATGCTCTCGATGGTGCAGCTGTATAATTTTTTTGAGGATCTGAGGACCTATGACAAATCTTTTCAGTCTCCTGAGGGGGAATAGGCTTTGTCGTGCCCTGTTCACGACTGTCATAATGTGCTTGGACCATGATAGTTTGTTGGTGATGTGGACACCAAGGAACTTCAAGGTGTTAAGAAGCCTTCTGGACCTAGACAATCAGATCCACTTTAGCAAACATCCACAAAAAATCTTGTGAATTTATAAAGCCCTTTTTACATCAGCAGATGTCACAAAGTGATTATACAGAAACCCAGCCTAAAACCCCAAACAGAAAGCAATACAGATGTAGAAGCATGGTGGCTTGGAAAAATTCTCTAGAAAGGCAGGAACCTAGGAAGAAACCTAGAGAGGAACAAGTCTCTGAGGAGTGGCCAGTCCTGTTCTCGCTGTGCCGGGTGGAGATTATAAGAGTACATGGCCATTAAGGCCAGATCGTTCTTCAAGATGCTCAAAACTTCATAGATGACCAGCAGGGTCAAATAATAATCACAGTGGTTGTAGAGGATGCAACAGGTCAGCACCTCAGGAGTAAATGTCAGTTGGCTTTTCATAGCCAAGCATTCAGAGGTCGAGACAGCAGGTGCGGTAGAGAGAGAGAGGGAGGGAACAGGTCAGGGTTCAGTCAGGATAGCCACAGGCAAAATAGCAGAAACTGGATCAGCAGCACGACCAGGTAGATTGGGGACAGCCAGGAGTCACACAGGACACCAGAGAAGACAGGATCATTTCACCAGATATGACAGACTGACCCTAGCCCCTCAGCACATAGATTATTGCAGCATAGATACTGGAGCCTGAGACGGGGGTTGGGGGAAACTGTGGCCCTGTCCGACGTTACCCCCCGGACAGGGCCAACCAGGCAAGATATAACCCCACCCACTTTGACAAGCACATCCCTCACACCACTAGAGGGATATCAACAAACCATCAACTTACTACCCTGAGACAAGGCTGAGTATAGCCCACGAAGATCTCCTCCACCGCACGAACCTGAGGGGGCGCAGAACCAGACAGGAAGATCACGTCAGTAACTCGACCCACTCAAGTGGAGTATAGTGAAAAAAGCCTGGCAGGATGTGACGCACCCCTCCTAGGGACGGCATGGAAGAGCACTAGTAAGCCAGTGACTCAACCCCCGTAATAGGGTCACAGGCAGAGAATCCCAGTGGAGAGAGAGGAGCTGGCCAGGCAGATACAACAAGGGTGGTTCCTCACTCCAGCGCCTTGCCGTGGCTATATACAGGGGGTACCAGTACAGAGTCAATGTGTGGGGGCACCGGTTAGTCGAGGTAATTGCGGTAATATATACATGTAGGTAGAGATATTAAAGTCACTTTTGCATAGATAATAACAGAGAGTAGCAGCAGCGTGGAGGGGGGGGGGGCAGTGCAAATAGTCTGGGTAGCCATTTGATTAGATTTTTAGTAGTCTTATGGCTTGTGGGTAGAAGCTGTTTAGAAGCCTCTTGGACCTAGACTTGGCGCTCTGGTACAGCTTGCCGTGCGGTAGCAGAGAGAACAGTCTATGACTAGGGAGCTGGAGTCTTTGACAATTTTTAGGGCCTTCCTCTGACACCGCCTGGTATAGAGGTCCGGGATGGCAGGAAGCTTGGCCCCAGTGATGTACTGGGCCGTTCGCACTACCCTCTGTAGTGCCTTGGTGCAGCTGTAGAACCTTTTGAGGATCTGAGGCCAAATCTTTTCAGTCTCCTGAGGAGGAATAGGTTTTGTTGTGCCCTCTTCATGACTGTCTTTGTGTGCTTGGACCATGTTAGTTTGTTGGTGATGTGGACACCAAGGAACTTGAAGCTCTCAACCTGCTCCACTACAGCCCCGTCGATGAGAATGGGGATGTGCTCGGTCCTCCTTTTCCTGTAGTCCACAATCATCTCCTTAGTCTTGATCACGTTGAGGGAGAGATTGTCCTGGCACCACATGGCCAGGTCTCTGACCTCCTCATTTAATGCTGTCTCATCGTTGTTGGTGATCAGGCCTACCACTGTTGTGTCATCGGCAAACTTAATGATGGTGTTGGAGTCTGGCCTTGCCTGGCCGTGCAGTCATGAGTGAACAGGGACTACAGGAGGGGCACTCCCCCAGAGGGGCCCCCATGTTGAGGATCAGCGTGGCGGATGTGTTACCTACCCTTACCACCTGGGGGCGGCCCTTCAAGAAGTCCTGGATTCAGTTGCAGAGGGAGGTGTTTAGTCCCAGGGTCCTTAGCTTAGTTATGAGCTTTGAGGGCACTATGGTGTTGAACGCTGAGCTGTAGTCAATGAATAGCATTCTCACATAGGTGTTCCTTTTGTCCAGGTGTGAAAGGGCAGTGTGGAGTGCAATATAGATTGCATCATCTGTAGATCTGTTGGGGCGGTATGCAAATTGGAGTGGGTCTAGGGTTTCTGGGATAATGGTGTTGATGTTAGCTATGACCAGCCTTTCTAAGCACTTCATGGCTACAGATGTGAGTGATACGGGTTGGTAGTCATTTAGGCAGGTTACCTTAGTGTTCTTGGGCACAGGGACTATGGTGGTCTGCTTGAAACATGTTGGTAGCCAGTGTAGTGAGGCGCAACTTTTGGTTCTTGTCAAGATTCTAGCAGCCGTATTTACCACTAACTGAAGTTTATTTAGTGCTTTATCCAGGTAGCCCGGAGAGTATAGCATTGCAGTAGTCTAATCTAGAAGTGATAATAGCATTGATTAGCTTTTCTGCATCAAAACGTTTCAGGTTTTTGCAATGTTACGAAAATGGAAAAAAACTGCCCTTGAAATATTATTGATATGTTTGTCAAAAGAGAGATCAGGCTCCAGAGTAACGCTGAGGTCCTTCAAAGTTTTATTTGAAACGACTGTATAACCATCAAGATTGTCAGATCAAACAGCAGATCTCTTTGTTTCTTGGGACCTAGAACTAGCATCTCTGTTTTGTCCGAGTTTAAAAGTAAAACATTTGCCGCCATCCACTTCCTTATGTCTGAAACACAGGCTTCCAGGAGAGGCAATTTTGGTGCATCACCATGTTTCATCAAAATGGACAGCTGTGTGTTGTCCGAATAGCTGTGAAAGTTGACATTGTGTTTCCGAATGACATCACCAAGAGGTAGAATATATAGTGAAGACAACAGTGTTCCTAAAACGGAACTTTGTCAGAGGACAAACCATCCACAGAGACAAACTGATAACTTTCTGACAGATAAGATCTAAACCAGGCAAGAACTTGTCTGTGTAGACCAATTAAGGTTTCCAATCTCTCCAAAAGAATGTGGTGATCGATGGTATCAAAAGCAGCACTAAGGTCTAGGAGCACGAGGACAGATCCAGATCCTTGGTCTGACGACATTAAAAGGTAATTTACCACCTTCACGAGTGTGGTCTCAGTACTATGAGGAGGTCTAAAACCAGACTGGAGCATTTCGTATTAATTAGTTCTTCAGGAAGGCAGTGAGTTGCTGTGCAACAGCTTTTTCAAAACATTTTGTGAGGAATGGGAGATTCGATATAGGCCAATAGTTTGAAGAAAGATCTGGGTCAAGGTTTGGCTTTTTCAGGAGAGGCTTTATTACTGTTTGGTACACATCCAGAGGATAGGGAGCCATTTATTATGTTCAACATATGAGGGCCAAGCAAAAGAAGTAGCTCTTTCAGTACTTTAGTTGGAATAGGGTTCAGTAGGCAGCTGGAAGGTTTAGAGGCCATGACTATTTTCGTGAATGTGTCGAGAGATTCAGGATTAAAAAACTTGAGTGTCTGCAGACTCAGGACAACTGAGTTTTTGAGAAATATATAGATTCAAAGAGGAGTCCATAATTTGCTTTCTAATGATCATGATCTTTCCGTTGAAGAAGTTCATGAATTCATCACTGTTGAATTGAAAGCTATTCTCTCTCGGGGAATGCTGCTTTTTAGTTAGCTTTGCGACAGTATCAAAAATAAATGTTGGATTGTTTTTATCCTCCTCCATCAGGCTGGAAAAGTAGGCTGATCGAGCAGCAGTGAGGCCTCTTCGACATTGCACGGTACTGTCTTTCCAAGCTAGTCAGAAGACTTCCATTTTGGTGGAGTGCCATTTCCATTCCAATTTTTTGGAAGCTTGCTTCAGTGCTCAGGTATTTTCTGTATAGCAGGGAGGTAACTTCTTTAGACAAATGTTTTTTGTTTTTAGAGGTGCGACTGCATCTAGGGTATTACGCAAGGTTGAATTTAGATCCTCTGTTAGGTGGTTAACTGATTTTTGTAGTCCGACATCCTTGGGTAGGTGGAGGAAGTCTGGAACGGCATCTAGGAATCTTAGGGTTGTCCGAGAATTTATAGTGCAGCTTTTGATAATACTTGGTTGGGGTTTGAGCAGATTATTTGTTGCGATTGCAAACATAATAAAATGGTGATCCAGGATTATGAGGAAAAACATTTATATTGACAATATTTCATCCACCGCTCAAAACTAGATCCAGGGTATGACTGTGTTAATGCGTAGATCCGGAGACATGTTGGACAAAACCCACTGAGTCAGTGGTGGCTCCGAAAGCCTTTTGGAGTGGGTCTGTGGACTTTTCCGTGTGAATATTGAAGTCACCAAAAATGTGAATATTTCCTGCCATGACTACAAGGTCCAATCGGAATTCAAAGTAGAGTTTCCTCTGTTTCTGATCCTTTTTTAGAAGGGAACTCAGCTTTTGTAAATTGTTAATTGACAGTCCTTCTCACATTCTCTGTCAATGTAGACCTCCTTCCTGCTGCTAAATAGATTATGACTAGAAGCTCAAAAGACGAAAACACTTGTCTTTTTTTGTCAACTGAAATTTTCTTTCCGAAATTCTAGCAACACCTCCTACTGCGGGATGCGTGGGGGATATGGTCACTAGTGTAACCAGGAGGAGAGGTCTCATTTAACACAGTAAATTCATCAGGCTTAAGCCATGGTTCAGTCAGGCCAATCACATCAAGGTTATGGTCAGTGATTATGACTGACTATGACTGCTTTGGAAGTGAGGGATCTAACGTTAAGTTGTCCTATCTTGAAATGTGAGATATTATAACAATCTCTTCCAATAATGGCAGGAAATGGAGGAGGTCTTTATTCCAGTGAGATTTCTAATGCGAACACTGCCATGTTTAGTTTTGATCGACCTAGATCGAAGCACAGACACGGTCTCAATGGGGATAGCTGAGCTGACTACACTGACTGTGCTAGTGGTAGACACCACTAAGCTGGCAGGCTGGCTATCTCATTGTGGAACTATAGGAGTTAGAGTCCTGTCTATGTTGATAAATAAGATGAGAACGCCCCTCAAGCTTGGATGGAGTCCGTCAGTCCTGAGCAGGCCAGGCTTGGCCCTGTTTGTGGGGGAATCCCAGAAAGAGGGCCAGTTATCTACACATTCTATCTTTTGGGAGGGTCAGAAAACAGTTTTCAACCAGCGATTGAGTTGTGCAAGTCTGTTGTAGAGCTCATCACTCCCCCTAAATGGGAGGGGGGCAGAGACAATTACTTGATGCCAACACATCTTTCTAGCTAAGTTACACTCTGAAGTTATGTTGCGCTTGGTGACCTCTGACTGTTTCATCCAAACATCGTTGGTGTTGACATGGATAACAATATCCCTGTACAGTTGTGGCCAAAGTTTTGAGAATGACACAAATATTAATATTTCCACAGAGTTTGCTGCTTCAGTGTCTTTAGATATTTTTGTCAGATGTTACTATGGAATACTGAAGTATAATTACAAGCATTTCATAAGTGTCAAAGGCTTTTATTGACAATTACATGAAGTTGATGCAAAGAGTCAATATTTGCATTGTTGACCCTTCTTTTTCAAGACCTCTGCAATCAGCCCTGGCATGCTGTCAATTAACTTCTGGGCCATATCCTGACTGATGGCAGCCCATTCTTGCATAATCAATGCTTGGAGTTTGTCAGAATTTGTGGGTTTTTGTTTGTCCACCTGCCTCTTGAGGATTGACCACAAGTTCTCAATGGGATTAAGGGCTGGGAGTTTCCTGGCCATGGACCCAAAATATCGATGTTTTGCACTTAGTTATCACTTTTGCCTTATGGCAAGGTGCTCCATCATGCTGGAAAAGGCATTGTTCGTCACCAAACTCTTCCTCGATGGTTGGGAGAAGTTGCTCTCGGAGGATGTGTTGGTACCATTCTTTATTCATGGCTGTGTTCTTAGGCAAAATTGTGAGTGAGCCCACTCCCTTGGCTGAGATGCGACCCCACACATGAACATGAATGGTGTCAGGATGCTTTACTGTTGGCATGACACAGGACTGATGGTAGCGCTCACCTTGTCTTCTCCGGACAAGCTTTTTTCCAGATGCCCCAAACAATTGGAAAGGGGATTCATCAGAGAAAATGGCTTTACCCCAGTTCTCAGCATTCCAATCTCTGTACCTTTTGCAGAATATCAGTCTGTCCCCGATGTTTTCCCTGGAGAGAAGTGGCTTCTTTGTTGCCCTTCTAGACACCAGGCCATCCTCCAAAAGTCTTCGCCTCACAGTGCTTGCAGATGCACTCACACCTGCCTGCTGCCATTCTTGAGCAAGCTCTGTACTGGCGGTGCCCCGATCCCGCAGCTGAATCAACTTTAGGAGACGGTCCTGGCGCTTGCTGGACTTTCTTGGGCGGCCTGAAGCCTTCTTCACAACAATTGAACTGCTCTCCTTGAAGTTCTTGATGATCCGATAAATGGTTGATTTCGGTGCAATCTTACTGGCAGCAATATCCTTGCCTGTGAAGCCCTTTTTGTGCAAAGCAATGATGACAGCACGTGTTGCCTTACAGGTAACCATGGTTGACAGAGGAAGAACAATGATTCCAAGCACCACCCTCCTTTTGAAGCTTCCAGTCTGTTATTCGAACTCAATCAGCATGACAGAGTGATCTCCAGCCTTGTCCTCGTCAACACTCACACCTGTGTTAAACTCTTACATCTAGACATTCCGCTAGCGGAACACCTGCTCCAATATCCAATGATGGGCGTGGCGCGAAATACAAAGTCCTCGAAAATCCGAAAACTTCCATTTTTCAAACATATGACTATTTTAGACCATTTTATAGACAAGACTCTCCTTTATCTAACCACACTGTCCGATTTCAAAAAGGCTTTACAGCGAAAGCAAAACATTAGATTATGTCAGCAGAGTACCCAGCCAGAAATAATCAGACACCCATTTTTCAAGCTAGCATATAATGTCACAAAAAACAAAACCACAGCTAAATGCAGCACTAACCTTTGATGATCTTCATCAGATGACACTCCTAGGACATTATGTTATACAATACATGCATGTTTTGTTCAATCAAGTTCATATTTATATCAAAAAACAGCTTTTTACATTAGCATGTGACGTTCAGAACTAGCATTCCCACCGAACACTTCCGGTGAATTTACTAAATTACTCACGATAAACGTTCACAAAAAACATAACAATTATTTTAAGAATTATAGATACAGAACTCCTTTATGCAATCGCGGTGTCCGATTTTAAAATAGCTTTTCGGTGAAAGCACATTTTGCAATATTCTGAGTAGATAGCCCGGCCATCATGGCTAGCTATTTTGACACCCACCAAGTTTGGTACTCACCAAACTCAGATTTACTATAAGAAAAATTGGATTACCTTTGCTGTTCTTCGTCAGAATGCACTCCCAGGACTTCTACTTCAATAACAAATGTTGGTTTGGTTCCAAATAATCCATAGTTATATCCAAATAGCGGCGTTTTGTTCGTGCATTCAAGACACTATCCGAAGGGTAAAGAAGGGTGACGCGCCCGGCGCGTTTCGTGACAAAAAAATTCAAAATATTCCATTACCGTACTTCGAAGCATGTCAAACGCTGTTTAAAATCAATTTTTATGCGATTTTTCTCGTAAAAAAGCGATAATATTCCGACCGGGAGTCGTTGTTTTCGTTCAAAGACTGAAAATGAAAACATGGAGTCTTCTCATGCACGTGCCCCCAGTCTCATTGTTCTCAGATCGACCACTATCCAAATGCGCTACTGTTTTTCAGCCATGGCCTGCAAAGTCATCATTCAACGTTCTGGCGCCTTCTGAGAGCCTATGGGGGCGTTAGAAAATGTCACGTTATGCCAGAGATCCCCTGTTTTGGATAGAGATGATCAAGAAGGCCAATAAATGGTCAGAGAGGGCGCTTCCTGTTTGGAATCTTCTCAGGTTTTGGCCTACCAAATGAGTTCTGTTATACTCAGACACCATTCAAACAGTTTTAGAAACTTTGGAGTGTTTTTTATCCAAAGCTAATAATTATATGCATATTCTAGTTTCTGGGCAGGAGTAATAATCAGATTAAATCGGGTACGTTTTTTATCCGGCCGTGAAAATACTGCCCCCTATCCATAACAAGTTAACGATAGAATCACTGACATGATGTCAGCTGTTCCTTTTGTGGCAGGGCTGAAATGCAGTGGAAATGTTTTTTAGGGATTCATTTCATTTGCATGGCAAAGAGGGACTTTGCAATTAATTGCAATTCATCTGATCACTCTTAATAACATTCTGGAGCATATGCAAATTGCCATCATACAAACTGAGGCAGCAGACTTTGTGAAAATTAATATTTGTGTCATTATCAAACCTTTTGGTCACGACTGTACCATCAACAGTCCCAGTTTTAGCCAACACCGTCTTCAGATTAGCCTTTACGTTGGTAGCCCTGCTCCCTGGTAAACAATGTATGATATTTTTGAATTCTCATATTGCGGGAAATGGAGTCGTCAATGACTAGTGTTTTCAATTAGTCAGAGCTAGTGGTGGGAGGCTTCGGAGGCTCAGACCCCGTAACCGGTGGAGGAGAGACCTCAGAAAGCTAGGGCTCTGACTCCGACTCATTGCTTAGTGGGAAAAACTTTCAACCCATTTCCATCGACTGAATGAGAGACACTGAGCATACCGACAACATTTCTTTCTAGAAGCCATGAGGAGATTGTCCGGCTGTGGGGACAGTGCAGGGGGATTAACACTACTACCTGTATTTACTGGTGGCACAGATGCTGTATCATCCTTTCCTATACATAAATTGCCCTTGCCTAATGATTGCGTCTGAACCTGGGCTTGCAACTTGGCTATCCTCACCATAAGGTGATAGTTCTCCTGTATATTAAGAGTACAACTACTGCAATGAGAAGGTATAATGTGACTTTTCTTTTTCTTATTTGGGGGAAGGTGTAGGGCGGAGCAGGTCCTGCCAGGGTTGCCAGGTCTAGCTAGAATTTCTCACCTAATGACCGCTCAAACCCTGGCCAAAAGGCTTGAAAATTAGCCCAATATTTTTTTCACAGCAAGAGAGGAGTTTCCATATTTAGACAATTAAGCCTTTTTCCATAACGTTATCGAGCCAATTATGGAAGGAATATCGTAGTAACTCGTAACGACGTTAGAAGCAAAATTAGGTTATCCTCAAAATAATCATTCTTGCGAGCTATGACATGAGAAAAGATAATTCGCCCTTATTAAACTCGCCAGATCATTTTCCATCAATGGAGGGCGATTTAACTCACTTGACTGCTATGATTAAGCAATAAGGCACACAGGGGTATGGTATATGGCCAATATACCACAGGCTTTGTAAATACATTTGATTGATTGATTGATTGATTGATCCAGGCACTTCGCTAAGGGCTGTTCTTACGCATGACACAACACGGAGTGCCTGGATACAGCCGTTAGCCGTGGTATATTGGCCATATACCACAAACCCCCGGGGTGCTTTATTGCTATTATAAACTGGTTACCAATGTAATTAGAAGAGTAAGAAGTCATTTTTTTGTCATACCCCTGGTATATGGTCTGATATACCACGACTTTCAACCAATCAGCATTCAGGGCTCGAACCAGGTTTATAATTGTAAATAACTATATATATCCAACAGAGTTTGAGTGATGAAAGTTGGACAGATAATTTCAAAATCTCTGAAATGTTTGCTATTTTCTGGCACTTGTGCTGTTATTATGTGCCAGATATTAAGACTACAAACCGTTATAAATGGCCCATTTGCAAGATGGACTTGTTATTTCAATAGGCTACAGATAAAAATCTGGGTTTATGATTGTAATTCAATTTTGCCATGGTTTGCTTAGATAAAGGCAGGTAGCCTATAGCCCCTGATAGGCCTACATCTAATTTCAGATAGCCTGCAGTAGCCTAGCCTCTACAGGATCGGTGTCCCGACCTCGGGAAGGTTGAGCTAACGTAGGCTAATGCGATTAGCATGAGGTTGTAAGTAACAAGAATATTTCCCAGGACAAAGACATATCTGATATTTGCAGAAAGCTTAAATTCTTGTTAATGTAATTGCACTGTCCAGTTTACAGTAGCTATTACAGTGAAATAACACCATGCTATTGTTTGAGGAGAGTGCACAGTTATGAACTTGAAAATGTATTAATAAACCAATTAGGCACATTTGGGCAGTCTTGATACAAAATCTGGAACAGAAATGCAATGGTTCATTGGATCAGTCTAAAACTTTGCACATACACTGCTGACATCTAGTGGCCAAAATATAAATTGTGACTGGGCTGGAATAATACATTATGGCCTTTCCCTTGCACTTCAAAGATGATGGTACATTTTTTTTTAAATACATGTTTTTTCTTTTTCTTCAGATCTAATGTGTTATATTCTCCTACATTAATTTCACATTTCCCCAAACTTCAAAGTGTTTCCTTTGAAATGGTATCAAGAATATGCATATCCTTGCTTCAGGTCCTGAGCTACAGGCAGTTAGATTTGGGTCATTTTAGGCGAAAATGTAATAAAAGCTGTGGATCTTTAAGAGGTTCTAGACATGACGTAGGCTAGATGTGAACTGAAAACATTTAGCAGCTTGCTAGTTCAAATGAACATACTCATTTATTCAACATGAATAGGTAGGCTAGACGATTGAAGTGCTTGTTTCCCAATAGCCTGCTGGAATAGGCTACTGAGGATGAGGTCATAATTTCAATCACTGAATAAAATATTAATGATATGTATATGAACTGAATACGCTTGTCAACAACAGCCAGTGTTTTAAAAAAAAAAAAATTACCTGTAGCCTAATCTGACTACTGTTATCTTTGATCTAATGGTTCTAACAACTGATCGGCAATAATGATTAAGCTTTGATAACTTCCAATGTAATTAACTAAACATGTCATTAATTATTGCATAACAACACAAGGCTACAACAACAAACTGAAGTTATAGGCTATTTATTCAAGTGTTTTGCCAACTCAAGGTAGGCTACACAAATTGATTTGCAATGACTCCAGTGATATCTTCATTTCAACATATGTATTGTATCAAATGGTAGCCTACAATGGCCTATGAATGAATAATCTACTTGATGGCCAACGGAGGCAAATGTGTCATTCTCCACATTTAATGTCAGTTTCATTGAGGACTTTTCCCCATAAAAAGAACCACGTGTGGGAGTTCCATAACTTCAATTTAAAATTTCCACTCGGAAAGCCCCCAAAACCCAAGAACGGAGCATGCATTAAACACTTCGCTTGATACCGTTTTCTTTAAGCAAAGTCAACATTAGAATGCAGTTTAATCCACCTCCGAGGGTATTTATGTAATGCGCTCTAGCGCGCCCAAAGTCGTTTTCCAGTGCTCTGTCTCCGTTATTTCTTGATGTGCGTCAATTCTACCGTATTAATATGTTTTATGGAAATAGGTGTCTCCATAATGACAAATCTAAATAACCTACATACAACTGGTTAAAACTTGTCATGACGTGCGCACATGCATCTCCCTCTCCTCTCGCTCAAATTACTCGCCAATGACTGTAGTGTTCTCTCAACACACTCACCCCTCCGTATCTCCCCAACACTCACCCAGCAACAGCCTGCCTCACTGCCTGACAGTCAGCAGCAGGTGACAGTGAATTATATATTTTTTTATAAATGACATGGCGGCCGCGGTGCAACTTAAAAATAGCTCAAAAAACCCGCAACCCTCGACCAATACATTTTCACCAGCCACTTCGTTTTCTAAGTAGCCCAAATTCCAGGAAAACCACACTGGGTCCTGCAAATCTATGTCTAGATAATGTGTCCGAGGTGAAACAGTTTAATAAAAAACAAATGGCGTGTGAGAACAAAACTAAGACCTTGGTAAACTTGTTAAATACAGAGTTTGGTTAAATAGTTATTAAGAGTAAAAAGCATAGCGAATGTTTTGGCGGTATCGGAGGTGGAAATACGTTAGAGTTGTCAAATCCATACCAAAACCAGACATTGCCATTGGCTGCCATGACTCGCATTAACAGAAATCCCATGCAGCCTTGTTTACACGTTTGAACACTAGAATGTGAAATGTGATCTACACCTCGATTAGGATGATAGAAATCCTCATTATTTAATTTCATGATTTTTCAATTTGAGAATATTTATATAGCCAACACTGGGGCGTGTGTGGCTTTGCGACAATGACACAATAGCAGCTGCTCACCGATTTGATAGTTTTACATCACAACATCCATTATGCAGGTGTCTGCTATCGCTTGATCAGGTTAAATCTAGAAGCCTAAGCCTGTTCTTTGGACAAAAAGCACTTTCAATAGAAAAGGCTACTCTCCTCGATGTTATCCTCACAAATAATCCCGATAGGTATCAGTCTGGTGTTTTCTGTAATGACCTTAGTGATCACTGTTTTACAGCCTGTGTTCGTAATGGCTGCTCAGTGAAACGACCTGTCCTGATTTGTCGTAGACACTTGCTAAAAAACTTTAATGAGCAAGCCTTCATTCATGACCTGGCCTCTGTAAATTGGTATAGAATCAGTTTGATCCCCTCTGTCGAAGATGCTTGGACCTTATTTTTTTTATATTTTCAGTGGTATTGTTACCAAACACGCCCCCATAAAGAAAATTTGAATTAAAAACAAGTTCAGCCCCTGGTTCGACCGTGATCTTGCAGAGTTACTCCACCTCAAGAATTGCATTTGGCGAAAGGCTCGGCACACGCATACTCAGGCTGACTGGTTCTCGTTCAGGCAAATGAGAAATAAGTGCACCCAGGCTATCTGGAAGGCCAAAGTTAGTTCCTTTAAGGAGCAGTTCTCTCTCTGTGGGTCTAACCCCAAGAAGTTATGGAAAATGGTTAAAGACCTAGAGAATAAACCCTCCTCCTCACAGCTGCCCATGTCCCTAAATGTTGATGATGTGGTTGTTACTGACAAGAAGCACATGGCTGAGCTCTTTAATCACCACTTCATTAAGTCAGGATTCCTACATGGCTCAGCCATGACTCCTTGCCCATCCAACATCTCCAAATCCATTCTAATGCTACTATCCCCGATGCTTCTCCCTCTTTTTCCCCCACTACAAAGTTTCTCCCTGCAGGCAGTCACTGAGACCGAGGGGCTAAAGGAGCTCCTCAAACTTGACCTCAAAAAACATCTTCTTTAAGGTTGCTGCCCCTATCATCGCCAAGCCTATCTCCGACCTTTTAACCAGTCTCTCCTCTCTGGGGAGGTTCCTATTGCTTGGAAGGCAGCCACGATTCATCCTTTATTTAAAGGGGGAGATCAAGCTGATCCTAACTGTTATAGGCCTATTTCTATTTTGCTCTGTTTATCAAAAGTGTTGGAAAAACCTGTCAATAATCAACTGACTGGCTTTCTTGATGTCTATAGTATTCTCTCTGGTATGCAATCTGGTTTCCGCTCAGGTTATGGATGTGTCACTGCAACCTTAAGGGTCCTCAATGATGTCACCATTGCCCTTGATTCTAAGCAATGTTGTGCTGCTATTTTTATTGACTTGGCCAAAGCTTTTTATACGGTAGAACATTCCATTCTTGTGGGCCGGTTAAGGAGTATTGGTGTCTCTGAGGGGTCTTTGGCATGGTTTGCGAACTACCTCTCTCAAAGAGTGCAGTGTATAAAGTCAGAAAATCTGCTGTCTCAGCCACTGCCTGTCACCAAGGGAGTACACCAAGAATCGATCCTAGGCCCCACGCTCTTCTCAATTTACATCAACAATATAGCACAGGCAGTAGGAAGCTCTCTCATCCATTTATATGCAGATGATACAGTCTTATACTCAGTTGGCCCCTCCCTGGATTTTGTGTTAAATGCTCTACAACATCTCCTGCCATGTCACTGATGCATCATGAAACGGTATTGTTTGATGAAGACATTGTCTGTATAGTTTTTTGGGCCTTTTCCCCCAGCATTGTCCCAGCCATATCCGCGGTAGCAGGAAGAATTAAGTCCTCCACAATAGCATGGGGCTTGCCTGTCCTAGCCACTCAGTAGCTCACCATATAAGATGCTTCTTGCCCCTTCTTACTAATAGTATCTGTTGCTTTTATACATGTCTTACTACTCGTCGTCTTAATTCTCGCTCAAAAAACTCCTGTGGCTTATTTTTCAAATTGCCATGTTTTGTTTCTGAATGTCTGCGCAAGAGTGAAGGTTTCATCGAGTTGTGAGATAGTACTTTTGCACATATAACACACTGTGGCTGATGAAAGGCACTACTCCCAATATAAGCGAACCCCAAATAAATGTAGTTCTCATCATATTTGCGCCTCTTCGATGGTCCAACGTCCCCGTCTGTTGTTCGGTACTTTCCCTGGTAAGGGGGCAGTAGCTCTTCGGCTGCATCAGATTCACAACTGTCAGTGTCCATGCTAGCTGGGCTAACAACACATGTAGAATTACTGATGCTAGCATTGGATGTGCTCATGGAAGCAGAACAACTTGTCGTCGACAGGTGCAGGTGTAGCACTAGTAGCAGTACTACCAGTAGACCTAGTATGTGTCTCTATGGAAACGGGCCTTACTTTTTTTAACCATTTATCAATTTTCGAGTAAACGGAATGAGCAGCAGCTGTGTTTGGCTACATACGGACCGTTAGTGAAATTCCCGCGAGAGAGTAACGATTAACGTGATTGGATGTTAATTGTTTGACTAGGCTACCTGTATTTGACAACACTAGTTGGTTTAATTTTATTTTTGGCAGTGAAACAAGGCTAGGCGAGAAAAAAACCTCACCCAAATGTATAGCCCCGACTGTATGGACTGTTTATAAAAAAATAAAAACATTATAATATTATTTTACACTTAAAAATAAATGTGAATCACATTTTTATTTGGCGTACCCCAGTTTGAGAATACCTGCTCTATTGTAATCTCTCCTCTTTCACCCCAGCTGCCAAACTAACCCTGATTCAGATGACCATCCTACCCATGCTAGATTACGGATACATAATTTATAGATTGGCAGGTAAGGGTGCTCTCGAGCGGCTAGATGTTCTTTACAATTCGGCCAATGTTCCTTATAGGACACATCACTGCACTCTATACTCCTCTGTAAACTGGTCATCTCTGTATATCCGTCGCAAGACCCACTGGTTGATGCTTATTTATAAAAACCTCTTAGGCCTCACTCCCCCCTATCTGAGATATCTACTGCAGACCTCATCCTCCACCTGTTCTGCCAGTCACATTCTGTCAAAGGTCTCCAAAGCACACATATCTGGGTCGCTCCTCTCAGTTCGCTGCAGCTAGCGAGTGGAACGAGCTACAACAAACACTCAAATTGGACAGTTTTATCTCAATCATGGATACTCTTACTGACAGTTGTCGCTGCTTCGCGTGATGTATTGTTGTCTCTACCTTCGTGCCCTTTGTGCTGTTGTCTGTGCCCAATAATGTTTGTACCGTGTTGTAATGTGTGGCTGCCTTGCTATGTTGTCTTAGGTCTCTCTTGTCGTGATGTGTGTTTTGTCCTATATTTATAATCCCAGCCCCCTGTCCCCGAAGGAGGCCTTTTGGTAGGCCGTCATTATGAATAAGAATTTGTTAACTGACTTGCCTTGTTAAAGGTTAAAAAATGGTTTCTTTATTCCAAGACTAGGCATAAACTGGGTAGGGGAAACCAGCCCATAAATGCAAAATCTTGCAAACGTTAATTACATTGTTTAATGCCACTCCATAATGAATTCTTATTCCAGGCTGGTGAATTCCTGCAGCTCCTGGCTCAGTTCAATGAGATGGGCTTCCAGCAGAGTGCCATCAAAGAGGTTCTACTGGTCCACGAGAACCACAGGGAGAGGGCCCTGGAGGATCTCATGACACAGCACAACTAATGGCTGTTATACCAGAGGTTCTACTGATCCACGAGAACCACAGGGAGAGGGCCCTGGAGGATCTCATGACACAGCACAACTAATGGCTGTTATACCAGAGGTTCTACTGATCCACAGGGAGAGGATCTCATGACCCAACGGAGGGCTCTTTTCATTTCTAAATTTGAGGGCAATGTTTCCGTGTGAGCAGAGATCGCATTCACGGTAAACGCTGCAGATGTCGGCTTAATAGGAAAATACCATTATACCGCTGAGAAGTTATGGAGATAAATGTGCAGCAATATAGTGAACTTTTACTGGGTCATGTTCAGTAGGGCACACCGTAGCAGAACATTTTGAAACAAAACAAGTGTGGCAGTCCGTTTATGAACACAGCCATGGGTTTTACTCCATCAGAATATAGATTCAAAAGATATGATGGATTATTGATTTGCAAGTAAACATTTTCACCCCGTTGCCTTGACTTTTTCACTTGCATTCACAATAATACTGTAAAAACATTAAGACAACAGAAATAGATGCTCATTTGGAAACATTTAATTACGGTTTGCAAATCACCAACAGTCAAGGAGTTTGACAATGTGATGTCACATTGGTACCCCCCCCCAAAAAATGGAAAAGGTGACTATTTAAATGTAGTGTAAAGTCAATGATCATTATTTGCTACAAGCCCTCATAAGAATATTAAGTACCAACATGGAGAATTTTTTTTTAATCATTGGAGTGTTATAGAAAGGATGTTAAACGTTTAATGAAAACTGTTTTTCCATAGGTCTAGCAAGTCCTCCCAACATTTCATTCAGCTCATAGATCAGAGAAGCTTAAAAATCAAGAAGAAAGAATATAATACAAATCTTCTGACAAATGAGTAGAGTATGAGTTCAGTACATTCAGTAGGTGTTGACATCTCCATCTAGACATGTAGAAATGGGACACAGACAATATAAACGGTGATAAAACTGGAAGACTTGAGGCCAGAAAGTACAGTTCAGAGCCCTCAGAGAGACGGAGGATTCAGGTTCAGAGCCCTCAGAGAGATGGAGGATCACGGCAGTAGCTCAGAGATGGAGGATTCAGGATCACAGCAGTAGCTCAGAGCCCCTCAGAGAGATGGAGGATTCAGGATTACAGCAGTAGTTCAGAGATGGAGGATTCAGGATCACAACAAGTGAAACCTCAGCAGAGCTAGAAGAACATTTGAGCTGAGAGACGTGCAAGTTTCTGTTCTGATATCATTGCAGTTACATTCAGTAGGTGTTAACAGATTTCCTTCATCTGGACATGCAGAAATGGACCAGGACAGAAACCGTGAAACTCAGATGATTCAGGGACAGGTGTGGTTCTGTCTGATCCTTCAGCTCAGAGACGAGTGTCAGTAGAATTCAGATGTCCTGTCTTGACGTTAGATTTGGAAGCTTTTGAGAGATCTCGCTGTGGAGGAGAATAAAGATACTAATACAGAAGCATACATACTGGTCCTGCACATTACATGAGGACAAAACACAAGAACACAGGAAGGAAAATCTGTCTTGGAGAAGGTAAGTGGAAAAATATAGATTTGTTTTGAATGGAACATCCCTTTAACTTCCCATGCAGTGTGCAAAAAACCCCCAGAAGTTTATTATAAATGTGAAGGATAGAAGACACAGAATAACATGGCTGGGTGACAATAGTTTAACCAAAAACCTTGTGTTTAAAGTCAACATGAAAACCCAGCAACACAGCCCAGTTCAACAGTGTACGTTTGATCGTCAATAAAAATGTGAATATTGTTCCTCACAAGATGGTTAGGCCAAACGAACCGGACCAGGCTCTCGGTTGCACTCCGTTAGTCAAAGCTGAAAAGTAGGTGCAACTTAGCATGGTGAGCCTCACTGTTACGATGTTAAATAAAAATGTCCATTCATACAGACCTGGTAATGGCGGTGGATTCAATGTTGACAAAATCCTATGAGACTCCCGATCACGGCCGGTTGTGATCGAACCAGGGTCTGTAGTGACACCTCTAGCAGTGCCTTAGACTGCTGCGCAACTTATAACACTAATATGTGAGAACAAGTGTTTAATTTTGGTGTTATAATAAGGTTGGTAGAAACATTGGAAATCTGTTGCAGCTAAAGTCGACAACAAAATCCACAATGCAATGCTCTATGGGCTGGTTGGCTAGCTAGCAAATGTAGCTACACACATTAATACCAAAGACAAGATCAGCATGTAACGTAGCTAGTTAGTGCAGTTTGTTTAGGCGATTTTACAGCTATCAATTTAGGAGTCTACAATCTCACCATGTTCAACCTGCAGATCGATGCGCCTCAGAGTGGAATCTAACATTCACAACGGCATTTGTACTTTGTACATTACAAATCTTTTCCGAGATGAGAGAATTAACTTGCCATATGTAATATATCGTGACATTATGTACTTTCGAGGAAAATAGGCACATTTCCAGCCATATACACTGACATTGAGATTGCGTTGACGATTAATTTAGCAACCACGTGACGCGATTGGTCAGCAGTCTGCTGGGTGGGGCGTTATATGGTCCTTTATTCAATAATATCTCTGGCAACAAGTAATGCAGCCCGGCAGACAAATAGGAAAAATGTGCTAGACCCTCTAAAATTACACATTGATGTATTTTTTTATTTAACTAGGCAAGTCAGTTAAGAACCAAATTCGTATTTACAATGACGGCCTACCCCGGCAACGCTGGGCCAATTGTGCACCGCACTACGGGACTCCCAATCACAGCCAGATGTGTGACAGCCTGGATTCGAACCAGGGACTGTAGTGACACCTCTTGTACTGAGATGCAGTACATTAGACAGCTGCGCCACTCGGGAGCCCGATAAAGAATATCGCCAAAAAAATATGATCAATGTCTCATTGGATAGAAGACATCTTCCCGAGGTTTGACATCGGCCAGTATTGAAATCTGACATGTATGATCGACGTTTTAACGATCTAAACGTCGTATTCCTATTAACTTCCAGTGTAGAGAGAGACTTTATCACTGTGGTACGATAATACAGGATGGATTTCTGCCTGCTTGAACACCAATAACTCAGATACACATGAAATGACCCAAGGAATCGATAGAACATCAACTCAGAGATGCACAAAAACAACATCGAAAATGGGTGAATCTTTCCTTTAAGTGTATAAGACTGGTGCAATTCTCTCACTGTACAGACATACATCTCTGACTGGATTGTGTGTTGCTGGGTTTATGATTGGCCGGTAGGTGATGACCTAGGGAAATTACCGAAAATTCCGAATAGGTGCTGGCCACAGAGTTAACGGTGATGTTACAGCGTGAGGCAGGGGTTCTTAACACACCGCTCAGAGCCGTGCCGTTCAGGTGGGAGATGTTCTCCTTGTTGCGTTCCACTGTGCGGGGGGTTCTTCCAACACGACCAGGGGTCCTCAGAGGAATCTGGGGGGGGGGGGGGGGGGGGGGGGTGTTAGTGTTCTCTGTAAGCAGACAGGTATAATAGGGTCTGTTACTTGTTTTAAGCATGTATGAGTCATGTTGTCACCATGTTTCCCTCTTCAACTGACTCAACATGGATGTTATTTAGACTGGATCATTATGAGATGACAAGGAAAAACAAAACACTGTCGGTGATGATCCTACCATGCTGACATTCGTAGGTGGTCTGAGGACCGGGGACTAACCATGCTGACAGTCGTAGGTGGTCTGAGGACCGGGGACTAACCATGCTGACAGTCGTAGGTGGTCTGAGTACCGGGGACTATCCTTGCTGGCAGACATGGGTGGTCTGAGGACCGGGGACTAACCTTGCTGGCAGACATGGGTGGTCTGAGGACCGGGGACTGGCACATGGTTCCTCCGAAGGCAGAGCGTAAAGTGCTGTTAGGAGTAGAACTGGACATACTGCTTGTGGCATTCAGCTGGGGAAAGGAGAAAAGGACAATTCACACATTGCTCCGTTTTCAACCCAGACTAGACATTATGGTTGTTGAGGAGGAACTGCCCCTCACTACCTTCAGGCTCTGCTCAAACCCTACATCCTAAGCCGATCAATCTGTTCTGCCACCTCTGGTCTCTTTGCCCTCCCACCCAGTCAGCCCAGTCCAAGCGCTTCTCTGTCTTGGCACCCCAATAGTGTAACCAGCTTCCCCCTGAAGCTAGGCCAGCAGAGTCCCTTGCCCATCTTCTGGAAACCCTACCTCTTCAAAGAGTATCTTAAATAATACCACAGTACCGCCCCCCCCTTCCTCATTGGTGTCAAATCAACTGGTTTACCTTTCTTGCTTTGCCGGGCGTAGGTGTCTCTGCAAGGCGTCTTTTGGAGGGGGTTCGTTGAGCAGTACCATATAGCAGGTCTTGTTCGATCTGCTGGTTCTTCTTCAGTTGCTGTTTGTTTCACAGATCACAGTCAGTATTCTCATTGGAACCAGATTCACTCTTTACTAGGAAACACTGGAAATAGTCCTTCGTAGTTAAGATTTGTCTGTTTGAATCGCAACCTTTTCCCCCCCTCCCCACTCTTCCTAGAATAAATCACTGATCTGATTATGACATGATTAGTGAAAGCTGTGCCGAGGAGACTTTGATTTCAATCTCATCAATGTCTATCTAATCAAGTGAGATCAGTGATTGCCTAAAAGGGAGGAAGGAAGCACATTAAAAGCACCCAAACAGGGCTGTTTGTCTCATCGAAAAGCATTGAAACAGGGCCGTCTGTCTCATCTTACTCTCTCATTCTTCTCCCTCTCCTTCTCCAGCCGCAGTAGTTCCCACTGCTCCTGTACATACTGGAGGAAGCGCTGTCCGTTAACCAGGAACTCTCTGTACTGCTCCTCCTCCCATAGGTTTATCTGGGTCTTCAGGCTCTTCTCCAACTGGAACACATGAGAGAACATGCTTCAAGTTAATGTGCCCCTCTTTAATGGATCCTGAGGTGTCACAATAAAAACACAGAAATATAGAACCAAGATAAATCCTAAAGATATAGGCTACATAAAGAAAAACAGGCCAGCTATTCAGGTCAGAGAGCCTGTGGGTAGAGAAATAACCAATTAACATTACAATCTGATTCATTTTTTTTTAATAAAAAACACTACTTAGCCTCACCTTTGGCAGGCTTTTCTGCAGGTCAGCCCTCTGCTTCTCCTCTTTAAGAAGGTTCCCTCCTCGGTTGTTAAATCTAGAAGGATCCGTTGCCTTTTTCTGTGGAGAATTCAACCATGTCTTGACAAATACAGTTACTTGAGAAACACACCTGAAACTCATGAGTCAGTGGAAAAGTGAAGGGTGGGGTTCAGCGTGATGACAGATGTAAGGTGATGTCACAATATACACAAAACATACTGAGATTAAAGATTTGAATTCATATTCCTCACAACAACAACAAAAAGTGCTCACCTCCAGTTGTAGGAACAGAGTCCAGCTGTCTTGCCACCTGGTTACTCCTTCAAACAGCTCCCTGTGGTCCTCGTAGTGCTTCTTCAGACTGAGGAGCTCCTCCTGGTGTAGGTTCAGCATCTCCTCAGTGTAGTCATCTGAGGGAATAAAGTATCAGTTTATCATTTATCTAGCAATTTTAGTAGAGGACATGTGTTCACATGTTCAGTAGTCACCAAAATGGAAGACAACTGACAAAGGTGGGTACTACCTGGACTATTGTCTAATAAGAAACACCATTTTTTTTTGGGGGGGGGGGGTTCAGTTGCAAAACGTTTTTCTATGATGTACCAAATGAACACCACCCGGTACATTACATTCGTAACCCAGTAGTACATTCCAATCAAAACACATACTACGATACTGTATTTACAAACAACAACTGACCACCATAGTAGGGTGTGAAGGCTTGTCTCTGCTCCAGGCTGTAGTAACACCTCTCCCAGAACAGAGCCACCTCAGCCCTGATGTCTTCTATCACATTCCTCATGTTCTTGATCTTCAGCTGCTCCAGACGTCGGCACTCAGCTTGTAACTGGGGGAAGAAATAAAAACAAACAAAAACTTAATGATTCACTCAATTCAGAACATTCACTCGGCTGAGTAAGATTTCCCAAAGTATTCATTACACATGTTAAATAAAGTCGGACCTAGGGTTTGTCATAGGCATTCTAAAAGGCAGTCCTTGCAAATGCAAAACGTTTAAAAATTGTAATAAGGGGCTGGATAGGTATAGCGTAGTGCTGGAGGTTCCACCACATTGTTTCCACTTTACAGACCTACCAAACAAGAATTGTGTAGGGTTGCAAAATTCCAGTAACTTTCCCATAATTCCCTAGTTCTCCAGAAATTCTGGTTGGAAGATTCCTGGAATCAGGAGGGAATAAGCAGGAAAACCGGAATCCTCCAACCAGAATTTCTGGAAAAATGTAGAATTTTGGGAAAGTCACCAGAATTTTTTACAACCTTAAATGTTAAACTCACAGCATCCATGTTCTTTTTCCTGGACTGGCCCATGTGATCTGACATGCCATCCCTCTCCTCCTGGGGCACCTGCAGCCTCTCCCACAGCTCCTGGATCTTAGTGCGGTAGGAGCTACACACTAGCTCGTTCTCCGTCTTACGATCCTCCAGCTGAGAATAACACAACAATAAAGTATGGTCAGGTGTTGTTTTGATGGACAAATGGGCTTCTGTGTTACATTTGTAAACATTTATCTGATCGTTATGTAGATGTATCAAATACCACCCAACGAGAGTGAAAACATCCCAAGAGAAAGTTTAAACTAAAACAACGCAAGCCTAAAAACAGTCAGAAATTGCTCTTACAATATCAACATTTTATTAGTCACATGCGCCGAATACAACAAGTGTAGACCTTACAGTGAAATGCTTACTTACGAGTCCCTAACCAACAATGCAGTTAAAAAAATACAGATAAGAATAAGAAATAAAAGTAACACGCAATTAAAGAGCAGCAGTAAAATAACAATAGCGAGACTATACACAGGGGGGGGTACCGGTACAGAGTCAATGTGCGGGGGCACCGGTTAGTTGAGGTAATATGTACACGTAGGTAGAGTTATTAAGTGACTATGCATAGATGATAACAGAGAGTAGCAGCGGTGTAAAGGGGGTGAGGGCAATGCAAATAGTTTGGGTAGCCATTTGATTAGATGTTCGGGAGTCTTATGGCTTGGGGGTAGAAGCTGTTTAGAACCTAGACTTGGCGATCCGGTACCACTTGCCATGCTGTAGCAGAGAGAACAGTCTATGACTAGGGCGGCTGGAGTCTGACAATTTTTAGGGCCTTCCTCTGACACCACCTGGTATAGAGGTCCTGGATTGCAGGAAGCTTGGCCCCAGTGATGTACTGGGCCGTCCTCACTACCCTCTGTAGTGCCTTGCGGACGGAGACCAAGCAGTTGCCATACCAGGCGGCGATGCAACCAGTCAGGATGCTCTCGATGGTGCAGCTGTAGAACATTGAGGATCTGAGGACCCATGCCAAATCTTTTCAGTCTCCTGAGGGGGAATAGGTTTTGTCATGCCCTCTTCACGACTGTCTTGGTGTGCTAAGACCATGTTAGTTTGTTGGTGATGTGGACGACAAGGTACTTGAAGCTCTCAACCTGCTTCACTGCAGCCCCGTCAATGAGAATGGGGGCGTGCTCAGTCCTCTTTTTCCTATAGTCCACAATCATCTCCTTTGTCTTGATCACATTGAGGGAAAGGTTGTTGTCCTGGCACCACACGGCCAGGTCTCTGACCTCCTGCCTATAGGCTGTCTCGTCGTTGATCAGGCCTACCAATGTTGTGTCCTCGGCAAACTTATATGATGGTGTTGGAGTCGTGCCTGGCCATCCAGTCATGAGTGAACAGGGAGTACAGGAGGGGACTGAGAACGCACCCCGAGGGGCCGTGTTGAGGATCCCCTCGTCTTACCAGATGCCGCCGTTCTATCTTGCCGGTACAGCGTATAACCAGTCAGCTGTATGTTGATAGTGTCGTCATTCAGCCACGTCTCCGTGAAGCATAAGATATGACAGTTTTGAATGTCCTGTTGGTAGTTTAATCTTCCTCGTAGTTCATTGATTTTATTCTCCAAACATTGCACGTTTGCTAGCAGAATGGAAGGAAGTGGGGGTTTATTCGATCGCCTACAAATTCTCCAAAAGGCAGCCCGCCCTCTGGCCCCTTTTTCTCTGCCTCCTCTTCACGCAAATCATGGGGATCTGGGCCTGTTCCCGAGAAAGCAGTATATCATTCACGTCTGACTCGTTAAAGGAAAAAAAGGATTCTGCTAGTCCGTGGTGAGTAATCGCAGTCCTGATGTCCAGAAGTTATTTTCGGTCATAAGAGACAGTAGCGGCAACATTACGCACAAAATAAGTAAAACAAATAAGTTAAACAATGCAAAAAAAACAACAAAAAAACAATAGGTTGGGGACACGTAGAACGTCAGCCTCTTCTCCTGCGCCATTGTACTCAATATGGCACATCTTTAAATAAATGAAGCATTCTGACACAAAATTAGAGAAAATGGTGAATGTACATGAAAGCGCTGTATGCCCAGGTCCCACCTGTCCTAGCAGCAGTTGGAGAGCTGTGATGTTGTCGCTGGACAGACAGAAGGCCTCCTCGTCCTCACACACCACGTCCCTCTCAAAGCTGGTGTCTGGCAGCTGGTCCAGCTCCTCCATACACAAAATGATCTGACGCCTGATACCCACAAACTCACCGTGGCGACGATCCTGGAACATACAATGGAGAGCATAAATCTTAACTTACACAAAGATTGTCTGAATGAACATATAAAAGTAAAGTGTTGGTCAAGTGTTTCAAGAGCTGAAAATAAAGATCCCAGAAATGTTCCATATGCACAAAAAGCTTATTTCTCTCAAATGTTGTGCGCAAATGTATTTACATCCGTGTTAGTGAGCGTTTCTCCTTTGTCAAGATAATCCATCCACCTTACATGTGTGGCATATCAAGAAGCTGATTAAACAGCATGATCATTACACAGGTGCACCCTGTGCTGGGGACAATAAAAGGCCACTCTAACATGTTCAGTTTTGTCACACAACCCAATGCCAGAGATGTCTAAAGTTTGGAGGGAGCATGCAATTGTCATGCTGACTGCAAGGAATGTCCACCAGAGCTGTTGCCAGATCATTTAATGTTAATCTCTACCATAAGCCACCTACAACGTCGTTTTAGAGAATTTGGCAGTACGTCCAACCGGCCTCACAACCGCAGAACTTTTGTAACCATGTCAACCCAGAAAAACTAAGCTCATAGAAAAAAATTATATAACGAAATGGAATTAAAATAATTGAACCCATGTCAGTCAATTTGGTGTTTAAAAAACAAAAAAATTACAGAAATGTTGGTTAATCGCTCAGCACTATTAAATATGCATCCGAATTGTATCACTTCATGCCTCTTCAAACATACAGCGCTGCAATTCTCAAATTAATCTAAAATAAATCTGTGGATATTGGGTTTGCTGTGCTTAAGTGACAGGCCCCCTTTCCTGTCTATTGTACATCATACCATTCTTAGGGCCATAAATTGTTCATTTTACATTTATATTTTAGTCATTTAGCAGACGCTCTTATCCAGAGCGACTTACAGGAACAATTAACTGGTTAAGTGCCTTGCTCAAGGACACAGACAGATTTTTAACCTAGTCAGCTTAGGGATTCAAAACAGCGACCTTTCGGCTACTGGCCCAACACCATTAACTACTAGGCTACCTGCCGCTAACCACAAACTGACCAAGAAAAAAATGGATATGTATGAACACCATGAAGGATGATGCAGACATACCTTCTCTTTAGTGAGATCGTTCAGGTAGGAGTGGTAGCTGTCCAACTGTTCCAGCGATGGGACAGAGTCCAGGTCGATACAGAAGGGAACTGAACACATGATGTCACACAGCTCCCGGTCCTGCTTGTACAGAGTCTTCAGCTCTTTAACTCTCTGACTCTTCTGTTTCATCATCACCTCCAGCCGTGACCGAATGTCTTTCTCCAGCTGCAGCATCGTCCTCCCCTCGTCCTCCTATAGACACATCAAGATGGTTGAAAGGAATATTAACAAGATGAAACATTAGGATAATGAAGTAACACATGGCTCTACACTGACCTTTTTCTACAAGCAGCACATGTGAGCATAATTTGGAAGATTCAGGAGCACAATGAAAAATATTTGAGGTAATAAAGCTAGAATCCTTCATTTCTATAGTTTAAAAAATCCAGGTCACATAGCAAAAGATACAAGTAAAATATCTTTATTGTAACAATATTTCGCGTTCCAATTTGGATTCTAAAAGACAGAAAAACACATATTTTTCATGAGTTTGTGACCTCAAAATACAAAAATCTGGAGCTGCACTCCTAAGGGTCATTGCTCCATTAGTAGCTAGAGGGAATAAGCTTAACTCAAGTCAAGAGAGAAGTGGACCTCAAAGGGGGATAGTTGAAGCTCAGTGCACAGAACATCCAGCTCTTTGCGACAGGACTCTATGCTGCTCATCAATCTCTTCCTTAAACTGTCCTCCTCAGCGATCATCATGTCCAGCAAGCCCTAGTAGAATAGAATAGAACACACACCACACACACACACACACACACACACACAGGTCAAAATACATTCCACTGGTTAATAAGTGAATTACCATCCTGGCTCCAGCTCATTTTGTACTGTCTTGCCATTTGTCAACTACTATGTTCATTGTCACAACAACGCATGGCAATGACCAAGGGAGTTTAGTAAGCCACAAGACAGCACAAACAGATCTGGTAGCAGGCTAGCAAACTACCTTAATAATTATCTTTTGGAATGAACCCAAACTCACTTTGATATGTTTCTTGACTACATCAGTCCTCTGTAGTCGCTGGTCCTCTGGAATGCCTATTTCTTCCCAGATGTCCTTCAACTGGTTCAGGGCTCGATTCAGACATGCTACAGATTCTGCCGCATGGACTTCACTGTACAGGACATTTTTAATTAAGCAGGTGAAAGCATGTCACATAAATGTGTTATGAATGCTGCAGCCTGCAACTACAGGAAAGAGTACAGATCAGGTTCACACTCTCCATGGATTATTTTGTGTGCATTGCAGAGCTTGTTGTTGATCAACAGAGTAACTGAGCTGAGTAGGTTCTCGAAGGTGTCAGGTGACACGTAGCTAACGTTACTGTAGCCAAGAGTTGTCATGGACATTTTGTCTGATCATTAGCTGGTTGATTGACATTCCTCTTGGCAGGCTAAACAGGTTAGTCGACTACGTTATTGGCTTGCCAAAACAGTCCATCTAGTTAAGCTAGCCACTGTATTTAAAAACATGTTTAGCTCCTCTTTACATATTTTACAGTAACGTTAGCTAGCTAGTTATGGCAGCTTGTCATTTTAATATCAAACCAAGGCGATTACCAAACGCTTAGTTAGCTAGCTAGCCAGACGTGTAGCCCAACTTAGCTAGCCAGATAAAGTTATCTATTTAGGTAGTACAGTAGTAACGTTAGCGTAACTAATGTTAGTTATTACCGACAGGTAACGTTAGCTACTGCAGCATTGTGTGCCAATATTCATTTATATAACGTTGCTTGGTATGCTATGTTAGCTAGGTCTCATTATTAGTTAGCTAGCTAACGTAAACAACAAGCAAAGACAGCAACCCACACACAATTTTGGGGGACTAACCTCCTCCTCATGGTTACGTTCCACCGAAAATGTTGCCTTAACTAAATACGTCGGTTTTAACACAATACAACAAATGAAAGATTGCTGTCTGTGTCCAAGCGTCGTTTTCCGTCTGCGACTGTTCAAATTTTGCACCGAAACATTGCCTCGCTTTCTATTGGCCGATATGGAGAATACGTCAATAAACTGCTTTCTGTGGGCGTGGCCACAGCGTTTGACGACTTGAAGAGCTCACCTTTGATTTTTGTTTTTGGGGGACAGCAATCCTAGCTGAATATTTTATTACCTGAAAATAACATATATTAGCTGCCATAGTTATAATATGAATAGTCATTTTTATTTGAATATATGTCTATAAGCCTATGCATTACTGTTGAGGCACTAACTAACTACTGTAACTTACACTCTAAATGAAACTAAAAGGAATTAAGACCTGCCATACCCTTTGTTTCAGAACTGTTTCCAAACCAGTATAGGCCTACACCCCAAAACTGACCTGAGATTGGTTCCCTTTTTATCATCTATTGAAGTGATCGGACCAATGAGGAGGTTGAAGGCAGAACATGATAACAGAGTAAAAGAATGAATGCTGTTGTAACGTTCAGTCCCTCTCTTCGCCCCAACCTGGGCTCGAACCAGGGACCCTTGCACACATCAACAAGTGACACTCACGAAGCATCGTTACCCATCGCGCCACAAAAGCCACGGCCCTTGCAACGCACGGGGAACAACCACTTCAGGTCTCAAACCGAGTGACGTCACTGATTGAAACGCTATTACCGCGCACCACCGCTAACTAACTAGCCATTTCACATCGGTTACACTGTCACTCCTCTGCTCCTTCTTTACTCATGATAGACTAGTGTTTCCATTGTCTTTACTCAGGATAGACTAGTGTTTCCATTGTCTTGACTCAGGATAGACTAGTGTTTCCATTGTCTTTACTCAGGATAGACTAGTGTTTCCATTGTCTTTACTCAGGATAGACTAGTGTTTCCATTGTCTTTACTCAGGATAGACTAGTGTTTCCATTGTCTTTACTCAGGATAGACTAGTGTTTCCATTGTCTTTACTCAGGATAGACTAGTGTTTCCATTGTCTTTACTCAGGATAGACTAGTGTTTCCATTGTCTTTACTCAGGATAGACTAGTGTTTCCATTGTCTTTACTCAGGATAGACTAGTGTTTCCATTGTCTTTACTCATGATAGACTAGTGTTTCCATTGTCTTTACTCAGGATAGACTAGTGTTTCCATTGTCTTTACTCAGGATAGACTAGTGTTTCCATTGTTTGGGGTTATGATCCATCTCCAATCCACTCACTGATTTTCTAAGAAGTGCAACATTTGCAAAGCATATAGTTTATAGCTTTTTTCCTTCACAGACACAAAGATAGAGAGTCGGGAGCAAGATGATGCAACGCAGAACGTGACAACATGTTGAATTAAGTCGAAACATAAACACGTTTAGGGCTACCTGATTTTCTCTGGAGTATCATTTTAAATGTGATTGACATAGAATTACAGTAGACAGTCAAATCAAATCAAACTTTATTTGCCACATGCGTCGAATACAACAAGTGTAGACTTTACCGTGAAATGCTTACTTACAACCCCTTAACCAACAGTGCAGTTCAAGAATAAGAAAATATTTACCAAGTAGGTTAAAATAAAAAGTAATAATAAAAAGTAACACAATTAGAATAACAATAACGAGGCTATATACAGGGGCACCGGTACCGAGTCGGGGGGTGTCAATATAAATTGTCCGGTGGCGATTAAAAAAAAAAATTTCAGCAGTCTAACGGCTTGGTGGTAGAAGCTGTTGAGGATACTTTTGGTCCTAGACTTGGTGCTCCGGTACCGCTTGCCGTGTGGTAGCAGAGAAAACAGTCTATGACTTGGGTGACTGGAGTCTCTGACAATTTTATGGGCTTTCCTCTGACACTGCCTATTATATAGGTCCTGGATGGCAGGAAGCTTGGCCCCAGTGATGTACTGGGCTATTCGCACTACCCTCTGTAGCGCCTTACGGTCAGATGCCGAGCAGTTGCCATACCAGGCGGTGATGCAACCGGTCAGGATGCTCTCGATGGTGCAGCTGTAGAACCTTTTGAGGATCTGGGGGCCCATGCCAAATCTTTTCAGTGTCCTGAGGGGGAAAGGGTTTTGTCCTGCCCTCTTCACGACTGTCTTGGTGTGTTTGGACCATGATAGTTTGTTGGTGATGTGGACACCAAGGAACTTGAAACTCTCAACCCGCTCCACTACAGCCCCATCAATGTTAATGGAGGCCTGTTCGGCCCGCATTTTCCTGTAGTCCACGATCAGCTCCTTTGTCTTGCTCACATTGAGGGAGAGGTTGTTGTCCTGGCACAACATTGCCAGTTCTCTGACCTCCTCCCTATAGGCCGTCTCATCGTTGTCGGTGATCAGGCCTACCGCTGTTGTGTCGTCAGCAGACTTAATGATGGTGCTGGAGTCGTGTTTGGCCACGCAGTTGTGGGTGAACAGGGAAAAGTCATTAAAACTTTTAGGTTGGTATGTATTGTTGTGTATTGTTAGATAATACTGCACTGTTGGAGCTAGAAACACAAGCATTTAGCTACACCCGCAATAACATCTGTTAAACATGTGTATGTGACCAATGAAATTAGATTTTTGATTGTCCTATTTGCACTGCATATCAGTGAGGGTAGACCTAAACCCTGTATGCCTGTATAAAGAGGCATTACATAAACAATCTCTGGTATCCTTAGTGAGGGAAGTGCCTCCTCTCTGTAGTTGAGACTTTCCTCAGTACCTCTGCACTGAACTGGTAGGTCAGTTTCTTCTTGACCTTTTTGATCTCTCCCGTCTTGCTGTAGTTCCGCAGGGCCCTGGCCATCTTCTGGTAGGTCATCTTCTTCCTGTTTCCTTTTTGCGTGCCCCATCGATTGGCCAGAGTCTCCTTGTGTTTAGAAGAGAACTGGAAGATACCTTTCTCTCTTTCCACCCACCACACGCTGTCCTTCATGTCTCCTTTCTTCAGCAGATCCAGCAGGAACTGGTACAGACGGATCTTCCTCTTGCTACCTGGATAGGGAGATATCGTTGGGATATTGGAGATAAGGAATTCATATGGGATTCCATTTTCTCATAATTTCTCCATTTTCAACTAAGGGTAGCTGCACCCCGGAGTAGTGGGCGTGTGGAAAGGAGTGGGTGCGTCAAAAGCACTCTGCTATAGGTTAGAGGTTTTGACTAGATGGTATACAGTTTATGTCAGAATTGACTTTTCGTAGCTGGTTAGGAGAACTTACGAAGCAGGTAAGGAGGATTAACGCAGCGAGTTAGGATAATTAGGGTTAAGAAAAGTTTTAGGGTTAGCTAAAACGCAGAGTGGGTTAGGCAGAGCAGTAATATCTGACCAATTAGCTGCTTCCTTTCAAAACGCCCACTCCTTTCGACACACCCACTCGTTTCCACATGCCCATACTCCGGTTAAAATGTATTGTTGGTTATTTTTGGATTATAATTATGAGAGTAAATCTTTTGCATTGACAGTGATCCTTGTACGGAATAGGACTCTACCCAGACAACAAAACTATTATGGCCCAAATCCAGCCCACATCTACCAGGTATTACGGCCCAGTCAGAATTATGGTCCAGAAGTGGGCCAGATTAGCCATATCAGTCAATCAGTCAGTCAATCAGTCAGTCAGCCAGATCAGTCAATCAGTCAGTCAAACAGACAATTAGTCAGTCAATCAGTCAATCAGTCAGTCAGGCAATCAGTTAGCCAATCAGCCAATCAGTCAGTCAGCCAGTCAGTCAATCAGTCAGTCAGTCAATTAGTCAGTCAATCAGTCAGTCAGCCAATCCGTCAGCCAGATCAGTCAGTCAGCCAATCAGTCAGTCAGGCAATTAGTCAGTCAATCAGTCAGCCAGACAATCAATCAGTCAGCCAGACAATCAGTCAGTCAATCAGTCAGATCACTCAGTCAGTCAGACAATCAGTCAGTCAACCAGACAGTCAGTTAATCAGTCAGTCAGTCACTCCGTCAATCAGTCAGACAGTCAATCAATCAGTCAGTTAGTCAGGATTTACTGGAGTCTCCCCCAGAGGGGATATGGTCTCCGTAGTCCTCCTCTCCCTCAGACACCTCCAGGGTGGGGCTGTGGCCCCCAGGTCCCTCCTCCTCTGAGCAGTAGCGGCTAGGGGACACAGGAGGTTGCTGATGGTAATACACTGTACGGCTGCAATAAGGCATCTGTGGAGAAGAATGGACAGATCATTTGATGGATGGTTATATTGTATGTTTTATTTAGCATCTATATGACATATAGCACACATTGGGGAGCCATTTTGAGCACAAGTTCTGGATGAAAGTATGGAAACACTCTTTATCTAGGCAGGCCCACTGAAATCTAAATATTTCAAATAAAATTGTATTTGTCAACATGCGCCGAACACAACAGATGTAGACTTAACCGTGAAATGCTTGCTTATGAGCCCAACAATGCAGGGTTAAAAAAACAAGATTTTGATTCTGTAGGCTTAGTATTGTGTTTGCTTTGATTACTCTGTGATTTGGTGATCACCTACACATCTCCTGTATAAATAACCGTTGCTTAGTAGACTGGCCC